>NW_020884882.1:12974107-13369359 GCF_003945725.1 Corapipo altera | reverse complement strand
TTTTTTTTTTTTTTTTTTTTTTTTTTTGTTTCATTGCTGATTGCCTGGTGATACTTAGGGCTGAGATAAAAATCAAAACAACATCACTGATTAGACATTCAAGGCCTAGTTTTGTTTGGGTAGCAATCTAGAGATGGAATGAGATGCTACCTGATGACAAAGAGAACACACACCCTACCACGTCCCAGGCTCATGGCACACTGCTCCCTTCCAACTGCAGGAATTAGAAAAACACTGAGTTGAGTTTCACAAATTTTACCATTTTACTAGGAAGTCCCATATGCTCTACACACAGATTTCCCCTGTATCAATGAGGATTGGAGCCCTCAGTGCAGTAAACAGAAATGAAATAGAGCCCACGGCCCGTTAAGCAGCATCTCCTAGTAAAGGGACCTTCCCTTGTCTGAAGAGATCAAAATGCCCTAAAGCTACTTTCCAAAACACACAAGTGACCATCTCATTGGCTACAGGTGAGCAAACAAGGAGAGTTTAGAACATCCAGCAATTCACCTTGAACTTTCACTTTGATGAGAGAAAAATCTTTCACTCATATGAAGGGTGTCACATCCACACGAAGAACAAGTGCTTGGAGAACGTGACTGAGCTCCTTGGCTTGTATTCATTGGAAACTCTTTGGACTTCAAACACTTCAGCCATTAGAAGTGGGTGCCCCTGAGACAAATCTAGCTCCCTTTTCATTTTGTTTCATTGTTTGAAGCACATTTGAATAGTTCAATTTTACAGCAGTAAAAAGGGAGTGCTAGGACAGAGCCATTCTTGCCATCTCCGTGTCTTTTAAGGTAACAGGAATTTTAGGAAGGAATTCATAACTATACAAAAGAAAGACCTGTGGGCTTTCCAGCCAGTATGTTGGAGTTATTAAAATATGCTTTAATATCATCACACATGGCAGAAGCTTTACAAATTATTCCTATGAATATGATTCCTTGTTTTAAAGTCTGAAAAGCCCTAAAGTTAGACAACACTTTGATTGCTATTTTCACTGGTTAAGTAGCAACAATATCTCTGCTTCTCAGGAAAATAAATATTCCCATATTTTGCCCAAACCAACCATTGTAGATATGAAAGACCACACCAGAATTTCTCTTTGTTTTTCAAAACTTGTTCAGAGAACAGCCCACCAAAATACACCAATACAGCAAACTACAAGAGAAATATTGCTGAAAGATGGTGAATGGAACTGAACACCTAGAAAATAATTCCTCTAACATGTTAAAATATCTTAAGGAGGTGGTTATGCTGTGTTTGTACCCAGTCTGTTCAGTTCATGGAAGAAGAGAAAGAGAAAATTGATGCATCCTTGCCCTTCTGACTCAAGAGGCATGCCAAAGCTCTGTTATTAAGCACTGAACTGGCATCTTGTAAACATTTCTTGAGATTCGAAGACTACCTGCAGTCATCTTGAGCAGACATGGAGACTGGAAATGCGAGTGTATGCCTTGGGCCACTACAGAGATTCTTGGGAAAACTGTGTTTGCGCTTCACCTCTACAGGACACAAAGACATCTTAGTATCTATAACAGATCCTGAAGAATTTATTCTGCCAAAAATCAGGTATAAGACTTTGAACACACAAACATGACAGTGAATTTTTAATGCATAGAAAATGTGGTTTTTTTCCTTAAAGTAACAGGAATTAATTACTTTGTAGCCTATAAAGTTATTAATGTATTTGTAAAGTGGCTGATACAGATGTTGTTTCATTGGTTCTCAACAGGACATCTGTAAAGTCGAACTTTACTGGCAGAGCAAGTATAAATTTAAAAACTAAGTTTTTCTCAATGCATTATTGAGAGCCTCACCATCAGACAGGGCTGGCAGATGCATGTGTACATTGGATGATTTAGAGAGATAAAAGCACATGTTTGGGGGTTTGGTTTGAGGCATAATTTCCACAGGATGAGATCTGTGATACCCATTATTTGTTTTGCTTTTGCCAAGCTAGAAAGGTTTCAAGCATGATAACAACTGTTAGAGTTTACTCTGTTAAAACATTTACTTAACACTAGCAACACAGAGTGCTACTTGCAGGATGACTCCGATACAAAAAAACCTATGGTATTTCCTATAAGAGTTATACAAATTTCATTTGGCTCTTCAGACAAAAAACTGAGAAAGTTATTTAGCTGGTCATCTCTGCATCAGTCATATCACTATTGTAGAATATTATTTAGGTCCAACCTACATCAGGACCAGAGCAGTTCCTGACATGTGAAGCCCCTGGCAGTACTTCATGAGTTTGGGTCTTGGTTACACCATGTGACTTTACACTGCAAAACTGGTCACTGAAAGCACACATGAGCAGTCCAGTATCCACTGACATCGACCCACTGGTACCTCTGTCACTGCCTTTCCAGTCATAACTGATACAAGGATATAGGTAGGAAAACACTGGTACAGGCTGCCCAGGGAAGTTGTGGACTCCCCATTCCTGGTAGTGTCCAAGGCCAGGTTGGATGGGGGTTTGAGCAACCTGGTCTAGTGAAAGGTGTCCCTGGCCATGTCAGGGGGTTGGAACAAGATGATCTTTTAGGTCCCTTCCAACCCAAACCATTCTGTGATCCACTGAGCAGTCTCAGAGTACAGGGTGGTGGGGTTGTGATGGGGTGGGTTTTTTTCTGATTTTATTTGGTGGTTGGTGGTTTGGCTTTTATTCAGATTTTTATCAACTAGCTGCTTTTAAAAAAACCCACTAATTTTTAGATTTTTAGGGTGTATTTATCCAAGTTGTTATGGCAATGGTACATTAGAAATCAAATTAAATATTTGTTGGCATGACAAAATTAATTGTTGCCTAGGGTCTGGAACAAACAACAGTAGAGATAACATGCCACTAATATGGTTTGTTTGAAGTGACAATACTGTATCAATTAGATTGGAGCTATGGTATGCAGCCTGCCTAAACTATTTAAGTTATGCTTGGGGATGTAAAACTTTACATTCTATATTAGAGAAAAAAGGATGGACTTGTGCTAATGAGGAGCTCGAATTTACCATTTTCTGTGATAATATATTTGCTTTCTTGTCCAGAGTTTTGTACTGTTGTTTCCTTCTTTAACAGAGAACATAAACAATATTTCTGTGCCTCCCATAGAAACAGCATTATGGAAGCCTATTTTTCTTCCAGGTATCTAGTGGACTAAATTAAATTTTGACTGAACTTAAGATAAGCTTAAGTCACAGGGTTCCAACATCCAGGCATCCAACTTATAGGAAAGACTGGAGCTGCAGGTTTTCAGGCCATTGCCTGAAAGTCCTTTATTTCAGATTCCTCATCGTGTCTCTATTTTGGGGCTTCTTATAATGAAAAATTTGTTGCAGAGTGATCCCTTGACTAAGGGATATAGAATCACTGAAGTTTAACTCTACAAAGAGAAAACAAAGGCCAGGACAGCCCTCTTTTGCAGGGATTTAGTCGGTGTATTAGTCTTGGCACAGATCTTTGGAGAGGAATTAGTTTCATCCGTAGTATAGACATAAATCTCTCCATAAGGAACATCACAAACACAACTCATAGATGTTATGGAAGCTTTTCACCCTTCACATTCAACATGGACAATTGACAAACTCAAGTCCCAAAACTTGTGAGGAGAATTGTGCTTCTCAGGGGAAGCATCCAGAAAGCTCATGGCATGGGAAAAGTGCCATGAGTAGAGTTCCCAGTCCAGGTGTGAGAATACAGGATTTGGAAGATAACAGCTAACAGATCTGCACACTACCAGTCCTGTGTCTTTCCAGGTGAAACTCCAGTGCACCCTGCCCTAAAGCAGACCTCTCAGGTAGCAAACAAACACAAACCACTCTGCACTTCCAGATCTATGCAGCAGCACATCCTTTCCATTCCTGTGTGCTACAGAATGGAGACTTCAGGTAAAGCCACCAAAGCTTGGGAGCTTCACAGCACTTCCAAGTTCAGTGAGTCTCCACAGAGACTCCACAACTGCCCCAGGCAAAATAAACATTGGATAGGCACATAGTGCCTGGAGGTCCCTCATCTCTACAGCTCCTGTTGTCCAACCACGCTGCAAAACATTTTTCTGTACTTTTGTTTGGTGTAACAGGAGGGTCTGGCAGTGTGAGCCATATCTGCAGAATGACTTTCCATGAAAGTCTCATTTTCCCTGAGTTTTAACCCTTGGTCCTGTGGAATAAAGTCATATATGTGACCCATGTGCTTGTTACAGCGTGTTATCTTAGCTGACACTGACAGATGTTGACATGAGATGCATTTTGATATGAAAACATCAAGGCTCTTATCTGTTGCCCAGAGAAAACACCTTCTCCTTGCAAAATGCCTTTTTTTATTGGCCATACCAGGTTGCATCTGAGCCTTGTAAAGGAATGGACTTTTTAAAACATATACATTCAAAACGAAAAATCAACTGTTAGGAAAAAGACTAATGCATATAATATAATATAAAAGATTTTGGCCCACAAGTATGGCCAAAAATAAAGCAGAGTTGCTGTACTCAATTATATTCCATCCAATCCCAGGAAAATGCATGTTTCATTTTGATTATGTTGTGTGCAGACAATTTTCCATACAGCTGTATTTACAGCATAATGTAGTCACTGAATGCAGCTATGATACCTCATAGGAACCTTTAATAAGACACCCTAATTTTTGTGTCCATCCACCAGGAATGTGCTGCCAGGAGATATCATATTTACAATATAAAAGGGGACGTATTTTAGATTTGTCCCAATTAACCTTGTAACGAGATGTATTGGAGTGCTTATTAATGACAGTAATGAGATGCAGACAAGACAATGTATAAAACATCATTGGCATATAAATTAAATTCATATACACAGATACCTTTATGCATTGGACATGAAGGGAAATTATTAAGAAGCAATTTTGTAGGAAAAAAGGCTAATTAGGAAAAAATTCAATACTTTTCCTAGCTTGTATCCATCAATGTTAGAAAACTTGTTTGACCACTGACTGAGGAATTGTTCTGACTACATTTACTGTTCAAGTTACAAAACTAATTTTGTGATGGTTCTCTTGGAAGTATTTCCTACAACCAGCAAATATCCATTATCCCTAAACTATGTATTGTTCTGTTTCATTTACTCTAGTATGGATGCATGATTTAGAAATGCATCTTCTCTCTCCTTTGAAAGGTGCTCTAGATATAAGTTTATTTCTCATTGACCTAAGTTTTAATGACCTTATTTACAAGGACCTCACAAGTCTTAGATTTTGTGAAACAGCATAAAGGCCCTAATCCCTGGTTTAAAAACTAGCATTCCCATGGTATGTAGGAATTGACCACTTGAAATATACAAATATACTCATGTGAGTAACATTATTCACACACTGAAGTGTTTTGTTGAACTATGGCCCAGTTTTCCTGTTTTACCATCACATATCTTCATTAAAGCTGTGGCTAAATCCCATCCACCTTGGAAAAATCTAAGGTGTGCCATTAGCAAAATGGAGCCTTTAGAATGATTGTCATGACCAGCAATAACAACAAACTGATTACCATGCTGAGCTTCATAATAGCATTTCACTTTCTTTTCATTATTGGAATTATAATAAACAGATAAATTACATCCACACATACACAAACAGCTAGGTAAGCATGGCTGAAAAAGTCAGAAAATCACTTTATCAGGGGACTGATTGGATCTCAAAGGATACCAGAAATTATGTACAGTAAAAGTAATAGCTCATGCATGACTTATAGTGATCAGGAGAGGCAGGAGGCAACGGAATAAAGCTCCAGATACCTCAGAGTTGTTCTTATTATTACAATCGTATCCTGCCGTGTTACTTATTACTTCTTTAAAATACTAAATGAAGGGAAAGTACTTTTTTACAGTGTTGTTTAACTCTGAAAACCACCACACCTCCTCAATAACTTTAATCTCCTATACGTTTTTAAATTAGTTGGAAAGGGAGGAGGAATAAAAAAAGGTTGAGTGGGAAGAGGAGGGAAAGGCAGCAACAGTCTCAGAAGGACTTAATACAGTGAATCAGACAAGATGTAGAGGTAAAGGACAGTCCTCCAAAACATCAGAGCCTGTCCCCTGCCTCATTGCTCTCTGCAGGGCTGCCTGTGACTGTGCAGAGGGAAGGGACAGTGTTACTTGCTGTCCAGAGATGAGGGGCAACAAATCCTGCCAAAGGTCAGGGTCATTCAGCACCCCAGAGTCAGCCCCTTAAGGGGTTTTCCCCCCAAGATCTGTACAATCTGCAGCAGAAAGGGCTCAGACACTGATGTGAAACAGCCCTTGCCCAAGGGGGCTAAAACCCAAGCGGGCAAACTAAGGAAGGGGCCACCCTGGAGCCCCACTGAAGGGAAAAGGTTGAGTCTTCTGGGTCAGTGCACTGTAGAAGTCAGCAATCTACACTTTTACCACATAGAATTAAGTTAAACTCATGCAAAATTATTATTTTCCACCTAATGCAACAGCTTCTGCTCAACACAGGTTTGAAATCTGTGCTGTGAAGGGAGGGGGAGTCCATTCCCAGAAACTCTTATCCCACACTAATGCCTCTTTTCTAAACTGGTGTGGAGTTTTTAAAGTCTACAAAACTTAGCACGTGATCACAGAATGTTCAGTATCACACCATGTGCTGCTTGTTTCAAGTTCATCCTTTGAGCTGCCACAGACAGGTTTAGTGGAAGCTGTCTGGGTTTTACACTCCTAGAGGATTTTACTGCTCCTTCACTTGGGGCTTTAAATATGAGGCTACTGTGCACAGTATCTTAACTTCTGCATTTTATTACACAATATACACTGGTGAAATGCTAAATGCAAAGCAAGGAATGACTGAATGACCTAAATACTGGGCTACCAGACCCACAGGAGTGTATCTCAGCAGTGTCAAGTCAGCTCTTCTCCCTGAACTTCAATAAATTAAACCCCACATAAACCACTATAGGGGGTCTTTCACACTTGCCTTTAGAAAGAACTTGTTCATACGATCAAATCTATTACCACAATTTGTTTTGTTTTGGTTTTTCTGTTTGTTTGGTGGGGGGGTTTTTTTAAAAGAAAAATTTACTTTGCTGTTCTTGCTTCAGGTGTCACAGCCATACGTTATTTTGTGGAAAGTTGTAGGTTTCCCTTTATCTGGACTGCTACACACCTGTATTTGGCACCTTGACATACAGCAGGAAAAGCTTGGCCTCGTGATGAGAATCAAGTGGGCACTAATGTTTACTGATATTTCCTTACCTCTACGCTTTGGGTTTGTAGAAGTTTTGCTCAGTTTCAACCCATTTAGTAGAACAGAAAGCTCTGGCTACCATCACCAGCTTCCCTTAATATTTAGTTATGACTGAAAACAGGAGATCCAGAAAAACGATTAGCAAGCAGTCTAATTGCAATTGATATATTAAATGCCAGGAGATTGAATGACACCAGGAACCAAAATACGTGTTTCATAAATTCTATTTGGTAATTCATGGATTTGTTTGTTCTTTGCTGCCGAAAATTCACAGCTACTAGGGGAACTAAGCATGAAAATCTTGCTACTGATCAACAAAAAAAGCTAAATTAGTTACTGAGTACCTTTTGCCAAGGGCAATACATTCAACAGAGGATATGATAATGACAGATGAATACTCATTATACTGACTCTACAAAATAAGTGTAGAGTGTCTTAGTTTCAGTCATGCTCGAGTCACCTTCCTTCCACAGCAGCTGCTTGCAGCTCTGCCAGTGAAAGCCAATAGAGGTATGGTTTCCTGTCATTAATATGACAGAATCACCCCAATTTTCAGCTGACAGCACTGGATTTTTATGGCTGTTCATGTCTTTTTCTTTCCTGCTCCTCCTTTGTACTTATTTTTTCCCTGGGAATTTTATTCTCTTCCTTTCTCTGTTTCCCCTATTGCTGTCTCTTGAGCCAACAGAGATTCCTACACTTTCTACATCCCTTTTTCACCTTTCACAAAGGTTGTTTTTTGTTCCAGACAACAATGGAAATGAGGCAATGACAGCACAAGGTGATTTCATTCAGTCCAGCGTCTTTCAAACAGATCCAAAACACAGTCTGGTGATGAGCAACACAATTTCAGCAATAAGTAACAAGAAAAGACGGGTCTGGTGTGGGTAAGACTCATTCCTGCATTCATAAGACTCCTCCTCATTCATTCAAAAGCACAACAGGAGGATGAGTTTGTGGACCTCTTGGAAGAATTGATCTTCCATTAAGGGAGAAGTCAGGTACTTCATGACTGTCCTAACAGACCCTCAAATGGATATTTCTGCTCTCTGCCCTCAGCAGGGATCCAGCACAAGCAGCCAAAAAATGTGATCTGTTACATACACTAAGAGACCATAAAGTTAACCTGTCTCCATCCTTTTGCTTGGGATGGAAAAGTCCTGAAGCTGCACATGGGCTTGGGAGGGGGCTTGCTAGAATCACACATCAAGGCCCTTACTAAGGCACAAACCTTGTTGCCTTTCTCACAAGCACAGCCATGCTTGCATGTAGCAATTACTCACTGTATTCCAAGACTCAAATCAAACTTTCCCTTTAAGTTAAGCAAGCACATTCTTAACAAAGCCATCAAACCCAAAAATATGCTTGCTAATTATTAGGAAATAAAATTGTTGTCCATGCTCCCAGGATTCTGAAATTACCAGAGACCGGTAAGCAATATCTAGCAGGGAGCATATGAAAGTATCTTTGTTAATGCTCTTTTTATTCGCTCATCAAATTCATTTTGTTTTGAAAGAATATTTCTTCTTATTTTCTTTTACCAGATAAGCCCAGAACTGGGGAGCTTTTTTAACAAGGGCTAGCAAACAATGTAGAGTGTTGGAAAGAAACCATGTTTAGACAGGCAAACCATGGAGAACAGTGATATTGAGTGTGTCAGGCAAGAGAAAGGAGGGACTACAAACTAATAATGACAGGGCTATTTATTACTGAATAACCAGCCTCTAATTTTAGAAACATAAGATCTCCTATTTTCTATTGTTCACTTTAATTAGTATTTTCCCTAAATAGTCTCCCTCTTCCTATATGCTATTTATACAACTGCAGAGAAAATATAAAGTACATGCAATGTTAGCAGAATGGCAACAAAACATGCTGTGAGCAGTATGGGAGCTGTGCATTGTCTGGAGCAGGGACAATCTAGGGAATGATTTTGCCTTTTGCAACAGGACATTCTTGTTTCCTTGTAGAGAAAATATCTGACCTCTAGTATCCTACCAGAGCACTGCATCCCATAGACACAGAGTTAACAGCAGTAATTTGAACTCTGTAAATAGGGTGAAGTAGGTAAATATTTATGTGAAGAACAGCCTTTAGCAGCTGGAGGAATCAGCCCTGAACTGGGCTCTTACTCTTTAAAATTTTTAGGTCTTTTTTCCCTACCAAGCTGACAAAATGTTCGGCATTGGCTCAGAGGCTGGTGCACTGCAAGGTACCCTGTCTTGCTGTTTCTTTGCACTTCCCTCATCTGCTGTAACCACTTGTTTCTTGAAATAAGTAGGCAAGAAACCTGTGATTTAATGTGCAGGGGCCCTTGGCTACGCCCTTCAATCACACAACAAAGGGCATTTGGGAAAGGGATATTTTCATCATGAACATACAGGGTTTTCCTACCCTCAGAGTACCTAAACATACTCTTTGGAATTTGTTATATTTCTCCTTCCTTTTTCTGTAAGATGGCACAAAATTTTCTGTCTGAAAGCAAGGAAATCAAACAACCAGAAGAATGACTGTGCTGGGCAAAAGTGCTTCTCACCCTGGGTCTGCCTCCATCTCCACACACAAGCAGATGCCTGGACAGAAGTGCAATGACAGGTCAAGTTTATATAAAACTTCTTCCCTTAAATATTTTTTAACTCTGGTTTTTAGTCATGTGCAATATCAACCTGTGGACCTCCAAGAACTTTTCTGTCTCATGGAAAAATATTTCCATGGACTCATGGAAGCCCTTGGCATTACAGGTCTTTTGCTTCGAGATTCTCACGTACAAAAAGTTACAATTTTTTGTATACTTTAACTCAGCATGTGCTAAATTACTTTGATCTCCACCTATCATGCACTTGCTTTCAGGGATTTGAGAGCAGATTTCCTTTTGACTACAGCAGCATATTTTTCTGTGAATTCTCCAAAAGTGCCAATGTCCTCACTCTTACTAGTGCTAACTTAAAGCCAAAAAACTAGAGGAAATAGAGGTGGCAAATCTAAAGGTGAACACAAATAAATGAGATCTGGCCTCCTCCTCTCATTTCTTTTTGAGGTTCTCCTACGGTAATGAATTTTTAAAAGAAATAGCTAAGTGAAGCTGCAGAGTTCATGTGCCTCTGCTCATTTGTGCCAGCTGCCCACCCCATACAACACTGCCATAGTGAATGCATGCATAACAGTTTTGACATTATCAGGTGTTACAAATAGGTATGGGAAAGGTGAATTTGGTTCATAACACAGGGGCTCTAAAAAGAGGCTTCAGCTAAAACCAAATTTTACAGATCAATGTAAAATGCCTGTTTCTGAAAAGAATTCAAACTTAGATATTTAAATTTAGTACATCTCCAAGTCTTCCAAATGCATGTCCCAGGAGGGGAAAACAAATAAATAAATAAAATCTGTCAGACTGGTGTAGATCTCAGCATAAAAGACAAAGTGGAATGGTTTTCTACTGAAGAGGAGAGATTTAGGTGAATTTAGGAAGAAAATTTAGGAAGAAAATCTTCCCTATGAGGGTGATGAGGCCCTGGAACAGGTTGTCCAGAGAAGCTGTGGCTGCTCCATCCCTGGAAGTGTCCAAGGCCAGGTTGGATGGGTCTTGGAGCAACCTGGGATAGTGGAAGGTGTCTCTGCCCATGGCAGGGGGTAGAACAAGATCTTTAAAGTCTCTTCCAACCCAAACCGTTCTATGTTTCTATAATACAGCACTCTTCCCCGGGCTGCTCGACCCCCAAGACCCCCCTGCCTGCCTGCACTCCTGAGGGTTTTCAAGAGAGCATTTCCCACTGCCAGGACCAACTGCAGTTGGCTGCTCATCCTGAAGTGACAAGAAAGCAGAGAAAGGCAGTACATGATGGGATGTTTTCCCCTTGGGCAGGGCTGAAACTTGTATAAGGACTCAGGCATCTTCCTTCATTGACAGACTCGCTTCAGCAGTCGCCAAAACTGCACTGCTTCTCTGTGAGAGCTGGCAAAACCCAGCTGAATATTCAGTTTCTGTTGTGTTGTGCCATGATCCTCTACGAACTATTGGTGCCAAGTTTTAAGCAGCTCCATGTGCAGCGTTTTGTAAATCACTTCCAGATATGCAAATAGCATCATTAAAACATTTGCATATACCCATAAGTTTCTACTTCAGGTCCATATGCCCAGGCTGTAGAAGAGGGCAGAAAGTAACACCTCAGCATGGCATGAGGCAGGTACAGGTGCAGAGGGTGGGGAGCAGCGGGAGCAGGGAGGTGCAGAACATCTCTGGCTGCCCTGTGGGAGCTGCTCCAGGAACTAAAATAAATTTTGTAAAGGAGAAAAATGCAAAACATACCCCCTATGCTCTAGGCAAGGAGCAACTGGCATGAGTGGAGGGCATGTGACATCTCTGGTGATGGGGGCACCTGTCCACAGACACACACAAAGGTGAAGCTTTTTAACCACTCATCCCACTCACTTTAATACTCTCACACTCTTCAAGATTTGTAGCATCAAGGCTTCCTCAGCTAATAAAATGCAGCCCTAAAACTTGAGGAATTGTTTGGAGGAAGAGGCAAACCAACCATATGCAATCTGGAGAGTCATTGCAGGAGTGGAGACCATGAGGACCTCCAAGGAAATGAACAGACTGGGGTGGCTTAGCTCTAAGAATAGGAGCCAGACAGGGCACAGGAGAGCAGCCCTCATACACATAAAAAGCTGCTGCTGAGAAGCAGGGAGGAAACTATTTTCCATGCTCATTGCAGATAGGAGAGGCAGTAATGGGATTAAATTGAAGGAAGAAAGATTAAGGTTAAACATTAGGGAAAATTACTGAACAATGAGGCTGAAGAAGCAAAAGAAGAGATTGCTTGGGGAGGATGGAGAGGCTCTGCCCCTGGAGGTCTTAAAGAATAGATTAGGCAACTGTCCATCAGATCTGACAAGTACAGGTGATCTTGCCCTTAAGGTGGGCAAGAAGGTCCCTTGGGATGGACATCTGCCCTGCAGCCTGGGGAAATAGGCAACATATAAAACATATCTATTCATATCTACTGTATCACAACATGCAAAGATATTTTCAATAACTTTTTAAAACTACTTAAAATACAGTCAGAATTGTAGCCCTCTTGGAAAAAACCCCCAAAACTTACATACATTTTTACTAGTAAAGCTCTACTAATTGTTTCACAGCCCTGATTTTAATTTTCACCAGTTTAGGTTTGTGTAACATCAGTTGTTCTCTGATGAAATCCTTTGGATTTCTTGAAGCAATAAAATGCTGATTTTGACAGATTACAGTTTCTAATAGGAACATTTTCATTATTATTTTTCCTAAAAGGAAAAGCATCAGGAAAAGAAATCATTGCAATGACTAATACAGTTGGGAAAATTCTATTTTTTTTTTTAATTTCATGTTTTCCTCAATCATCTTCAATAAATGCCAGTTACATACTTTATTCACTGAAGTAACAAAATAGAAAAACAAGCTGGAAATGTCAAATTATTTGATGAAAAACTATCTCTTAGTCCAGCTCTATAGTGAAATGTATATATTCATCCTGTAAACCCTTCAACACATGCTTAAATCCATAATGTTCTTGATTATCTGGTCATGTCTTATCCCTAAAGTTTCTATAACAGGCATATTCAATAAAATAAAGTAGGAAAAGCCACTATCCAGAAAAAGCAAACCAAACTGCATTGCACGTGTTCATAGAAAGAAATAAATTAAACAACTTTTTTTCAGCTTCTTATTCTCCCCAGATCCAGAGCTGTTATAGAATTGAGTATTACTAGCCATATTTTTGAAGGGTAAACCAAGCCTGTGCAGCTCACCCCATCCCACACAAGGAAGCTGTCAGAGATTTTGGATGTGTTTAATTCAATGAGAATTTTCTATCCACTCCCATGAAGCCAAGTTTTCTCCCAGGATCTGCTGTTGCTCCAACAAGTGAGGCGTGCTGTCATGTGGCTTCCCTTACTCAGACATACAGACCTAACATAGATGAGTCTATTTATGGATGATTAGAAATAAATCTACAGAACAGAGTTCTAGAGAGAAGTACAGGAGAGATTTGCCAGTGCAAACAGGTGCAGAACGTCAGCTGGAGGGGGACTTGTGCTGCAAAATTAAACACTTTTGGGTATTTGAGATAAAAGCATAAAACAGTTTACACTTTATGTGTAAATGATCAAAGAATTCTAAACAGGCTAGTGAAGTTAATTTGTGGGCTGGACATTCAGATGGAAAACACTGTCAGGTTTACTGCAATCCACATGAAACAGGAGTAGTGACTTGTGTGACCTCTGCAGACCACCTCTCCTGCCTGTGTAGAGAGGACTGAGCATATATTCGTTTCTTTACACAGAATCACTTTTATTGTCCAGTTATAGCAACTGAACTAATAAGACATAAACAGACCCAAAATTCACACTGCCAACTTTATAAACACAGCTTTAACCTTGGGCACAAAACACCCCCCAAAAAAACACTCCTGCCTGGCATTAACTCATTTATGTCAGCCCACTGAAGAAAATGCATCTTTGTACCAGCCTGCAGTAAAGAACACCTGCTCCAGCAACTCAGCTCAAAACCAAACCACTGCCCTCAGATTAACAAACCCACAACTACCAAGGTGAAGATACCAATCCACTGCCTCATAGCAGTATTTCTACCCAGGAGGCACACACTGCAGACAGGTACATTTTTCTCAAGGGTTCCAGACAATAGGAAGGAGCATAAGTGATAACAAGCCTGAAAAGATAAGGCTGAATTCTGAAAGCAGGTATTTCAGAAAGCTGGGTGTCCCCCTTCTTCATCCCTGCAAGACAGGGAAAGGTGCAGAGCCCCCCAGCTGACCTGCCATACCTTTCCTCTTTAATCAGACCAAAATATTTAAACAGGGATATAGCAAAAACGCATCATTAAAAAAGCAGGACACACTAATTCTCGAACAAAAATACATAATTCATAATGAAAGTTCCCAGTTTGTCAAAGACTTTAAATTCCTAATGCCCCAAATTCTTTGTGAGACATGGCCTATATGACAGGTTCAATATGACACATCCCTGCAGGGCAACACAACCTTTTACCTGCACTAACAGGTCTAGTGGATAGCAAAAGGGATTTAGGATTGACCTTTTTAAAGAAAATACGATTCAGATTACTCATCTAAGAGCACTAGTTATGCAAGTTTCTGTGTCAAAAGAGTTTCTGGAGAAAGAGTGATCTGTGAAAACAACATTATAATTTGTTCTCCAATTAAAGTAACTGTAGGAGTAGGCATGTTCTCTAAGGGTTTGGTTTTGGTATGAAACATGGTCAACCAGCAGAAGATTTGGCTATGAAGGTCTGACCAGACCATTCTGGAGATGGAATATGTGTGGAAAAAGCCCAAGGGAAACGTACATACATGTTCTATGACTGATTCCTTCACCAAGAAGTCAACATTTAAAGTCTGAGGTATTTGCTAGAGCTTGGCAGGGAAAACATCAGTGTCATGCTGGTTTTAAAAGATTTTTATTGTGTGCAGAATGGAACCACCACTGCTGCATCTGTGTGTGGGACAGAGAGGAAGACAAGTGTGTGCCCTGTATCTGATCATAATAGAGACCAGCTTTGGGGCTGAGCTTGTCTTTACTTGGAGATGCTTGGGGAAACATGAATCAGTGAAGACCTCACAGAAAAAGATACTAGAACAGGTGACCATCCAAAGCCATGGAAAGATGAATTTCCAACAAGGAAAAAAGTGCTAAAGGAAACATGACTACACAAGGAAAAACATCTTATTAGAAACAGATTTTTTAAAAACAACCTTAATTTTAAAAAGCACATTTCAAAAGTGCTGCAAACATCTCAAAAGTTTAAAAGGATGATTCTTCTTATTCTCCATACATTATCATATCATTTAGCACAGAATAAAGACACATCAGTTTAATTATACAACTAAAGACAGGTGGTTGTTGTTGTTTGCTTTGATGATGATGCACTGCAACAATAAACAGGCCTGTTATTTCTATATTAGCATATGGATTCTTTCTTTGATGATACAACACCTGTGGTTATGGTGTATGTTGAACTGGAGAAAATACCTCCTGGAAACATCTCCACAGACTTAAGATTTCAAATTTAGAACTACAAAAAGTTCTACTTGAATCCCCTGTTGTTGGAAGGAGCAGCAATTAATTATCAAAAAAGGAACCAAAATACTATCATCAGTCCTGCTGACAAGAGGTGCTGGTGGTTCCAGTGGACAGGGACAATTATGCACATATCACAGGGCAACAGACAACTTCTGAATTACAATTACACCAAGAAACTCACTACAAGCAGCACAAATGAATATCATCGAAAACCACTATCAGGACTGGCTTGAAACGTATGTTGCATTAATGCTGGGGGGAAATAAAACATACACCAACTTCAGAAGAGGTGTCTGTCCAGGCAAAATCTCATATGTTAAAAAAAAATCTGCACTTATAGATCAGTTTCTTTTGCAAAGAAAACACACAAAAAACCCCTCCAAAATAAAAATCTTGTGCTGCAATAACTCTTTTTACTGCAGGAAAAAGTATCTAGATAGAAATTTTTCAAGTGCAAGTAGAAGAAACGCAAGGTTTGCATTGAAGGTTTTTCTGATGAAAATAGTCATGACCATGCTGATGAATTCATCAAAAGAGGATGATCAAAGGGTCTTTGCAAGCTGTGCTCTGACTGGAACAAGCATTACTAGGGCAGATGGGCAGGCCAAGGTAGCTCATCATCTACATCATTTACATCATTCTCAGGCTCTCTCTCACTAGCAATGCCATTTGCAGAGAATTGTCTTCATAAGTCCATTGCAAAATGGGGAGATAGAAAAAGAAGATTAAAAAAAAAAATCAAAGCAAAGAAATTACAAAATAACTGGAAAAAAACATCCATCCTTTGAGGTAAACTCTGAAACAAGAAACTGTTTGATATTCTAATATCAATATTTTACTATCAAGTGGAATAAAAGTCCAGGATATTTGCTATAATGGTTAAATTGTCTTTAGTAAGAGGTAGAGGAGGTGACAAACCCCAAATGAGCATACATGTAAGACCAATTGAAGTGACTTGGCCCTTCTTTGTGTAAGAAAAACTTTGGGTGAACAGAAAAATGACTAAAGCACAGTCTGTACACAGGAAATGGGGAAGAATATATAGGAATAAAATTGGAAGGCGATAATTAAAGAGATGTGAAGAAATCCTATAAATATAGATTCGAAGATGGAAAATTCAGCAAACAAACTTCAATAGTTGTCATTTCTTATTCTCAGTCCAGGTTTCCTTCCATCAGTGGATTTCAAAGCAGTTTACAAATATTAGCTGATGAAATTTGTTCTTCTGCCAAGTTCCCATTGACAAAAATCACATCTGTTAATGCAACTAAGTACTAGAATAGAGTTTTAGACAGGAAGACTTGAAAAGCTTTTGGATGTTCAGTTTCAAAATATTATCTCCAAAGTTTTCTAAAGTAGCTGACCTGGGGAAGAAAGGCTTTCAGGCTGCTCTTAAAAAGTACAAGATCCATCTGCAGGGAGTTTGTATCAATCCTCCAGTGTCCCACTAAAATACAAAAGTACCCATCAGTGAGATCTCATATGAGATAAAACCTAATGGGCCTTTAATTAAGTCCTTACTGGTTAGATATGAAATAGATGAGCTTGGAATTACAGAATGCTTTAGGTTAGCTGGTCACATCCTCATTTGCTGTAAATTGGTACCCTCACTGATTCCAGCAGGGTTCTAATACTTTATTCCAGTTGAATATCAGAACAAATATCACTTATGAGTGTCCCCATTATTCTCATAGCACACACAATTTAAAAGTCACTCTTTCACCAAACTATTTTAGATAGCCAGTGTTAAAACAAAAAAGACACACTATAGTCTAGAGTGGCATAATAGCATTCTCTGATTATGCTACCTTGACATCATTTACCACTTTTACTGCAACCCCTTTTTTTTTTTGCCATGTTCCCATTCTTCCAGAAAATAAAATCTATAATATGTAATAATTTAGAATTAATATCTTGATTCCCTAGATCCTTTAATGAATTCAAATGCACCTAGGGAATCCAACCAAAGACATCTGTTCATGAATAGTGAGAATTATTACCAAGTCCTGGTGGAGACGGCAAGATGCCATCTCTTGCTGAAGTACCTCCCAGCTGAGAAATCAACTGTCTCCTGGCTGAATTTTCTTGTGTCAAGGTTTTACTGTGTTATGTCTCTTGGGATTACTTACTAACAAGAGCTCCCTCCCAAACTTTTATGACCCTCAGAAAGAAGGAAGATAAGCCTGGCATTCTTTCTGTTGTACAACTACACATGCGTGCTACCTTTATCATATAAAATAATGATGGCCTCAATTAATACTAATTACTACACCAAAGTTTCACAAATCCCTTTTTAATCATCTTTGGGTTTAACTGATTTACTCTAAACCCCTCCGACTGCCAAAAAATTAACATTTCATTAGACAAATCATAACCTGCTCCCTATTCTCCAAAATCCAACCCATCTGGAAATATTCTACCTCATCAAATGTCAGACTTGCACACTATAATGGAAAACTATTTTTATTTAAAAACTGCACATACATACACGTAGAGAATGTGATACAGCTATTCTTATAGACGGAGATCTAGAAATATCACCACACCCACATCCCACCCACCCCTCACTACACTCCAGAAGATGTCCAGTGCCTTCACCAGTTACCGTCTTACTTCTTCCTCACTCTTTGCAAATCTTCTCTCCCCCTTCCAAACATCCATCACAGATTAATTTACCTCTACTGTCAGAAATGTAAACCATCAGCAGCTTGTTATATTGAAGAGGTTAAATGAAACTTTTGACATGACTTGTGTTTAAAATCCATCTTTAGCTGATGGCATGTCATCAGCTAGAAAATGTGTAATCAGGAGAGCAGACCTGAAAGTCTGAAAAGTCAGAGAATGCAAAGTTCTGCTGGAGGCTTTTCTTTCCTCTCTCTTTTTTTTTTTCTTTAATTTAACAAGTTCTAAAATATATTTTCTATTTTTGGCTTCAAGTGTGGCTATGGTCTGAACAGTGACTGTGTAAAAATGGCACCTTCCCACTCAAAAGATCTGCTCCCTCTATGCATTCTGAGAAAAAAAAATAAAATAAAGCTACTTCAGAAAAACTATGGACCCAATCTCCAGATGGATAATCAAGGTCTGGGAATGCAACATCAGCTCAAGACCTGCCTCCCTGGTTTTCCTTTGTAATTTGTTAAGCTCACATAACATACATACAGGCTCACATATTTTAATCTTTCTCTAAATTGTCGTTTTGTCTTTTATTGTTTTGGTTTTGTCTTTTTACAAGTTCCTGTTGTGCAGCTGTCAACAGGATGGGACGATTACAATGCTGGTCCAGGTCTTGTTCACACACATCAGCATTACATACCAGCCCAACAACTTATTACCTAAATGTGCATTTTGGCTGGGCCTTTATACCCTAAATGCCTATCCTGGATCAGTTTTATTGACAAAAGGTTGAAGTACAAACTGCAGTAAACTTCTTTACCTTCAGATCATTGTCCAAGCTGTAAAGCACGAGCACCTTACTCCCTCAACATCAACACCCTTCTGCATTCCTTGCACTGATAATATCACACATGAAGAAAGATGATTCACCCAGGGGGCTGCAGGTCCACAGAGGTCAGTAAATCTGCTTTACCCTCAGTATACAAAGCCAGTTATTTTAGCTCAGTCCACAGTGGTTCTTATGAAGATACTTAAGACCCTATTTCACAGTCAGTAGTACAAAAAGTATATGGGCTCACACTTACAGGACACCAGCTCTACACATCTCCCCGCTCCAGGAGCTCACCCTGCAAGATTTCTAATGGACCAGTGGGACACAGCAACCACAGAACCCTAAAAGACCTATTCCAATTGATTCCCAGACCACAGCCATCATTTAAGTCCTACACCACCTCCTCCCTGACCCCACTGACTCATAGCCAAATCACCCCTAATTCATCCCTTGACCTGTGAAGTGCAGATTTAGGATGTTCAACCCTTGTTTGATATTATATTCATGTTCTGATCTGTCTGGTGTTTTTTCATGCTTTCTGACTCTCTTTTATCCATAGTACTTTCATTCCCCACTAAATTATCCCAAAGTATTTCATTAAAATATCTCATCATCAGAGGTATTATTCTCTACTTTCTACCTCTTTTACCTCATGAGGATTGATTAAATCAGCATGATGGTAGTTGAACAGTGTTTAGGACTCAGTGTGACCACATCTGATTTGTTCATAAAGGATTTTCCTTTCTCTGGATGCCAGAGGGGTGCAATTTGATGTTCACTTATTAGTACCTTTTCTATTTAGAAAATCAGTTACTGAAATTGTTCCAGGTTAGTTTGTTTAATCAAAAGCACCAGATAAAATTAACACAATATTGACAGAAAGAGAACTTTAAACTCTGCAGCTGTGCCAGTATTAGGTGCTCACAGGTAATTCTTGCAGTCTCGTTGCAACTTGCGGCAAACTTGGGATAATAATACCTTAATAATAATAATACCTTAAATTTATACAGCAGTTGTTCTCCAGAACTATCCAAAGGCCTTTTAGTGACTATATATAGTCATTACTTCACCTACCACCAAACTGTGGCTACCTTAGGGATAGAACAAAACACTCGCTTTCAGCTCTCTGCATCTTTTAAAGTGGGATTGAAAAGGATAAAGAAATTCTCCATCGTTTCAGGTGAGCAGTTCAGAACACAGGGGGCTGATCTCCAGGACAGCACAACCCGGTCCTGGTTACTTGGCTAGATGTCCGAAGTGCCAGGGATTATTATGTTTTCTATATGCATAAAATACCAGTTGTCTCTCTTAGTGATGTCTCAACCTGCAGCAAAACCATGAAGTGAGGATAGTGCCCAGAGGACTAAATTACACCTCAATACCCTTAATGTCTTTTCCATCTTGTCAGTCCACAAAGCCATGCCTTCCTGATATTTGCAATTCCGAATTTTCCGTGTGTTCAGTTATTTTCATGATAATTTGCACCAGAATTTGAGCCTTTCACCATGTGCTTGTCACTAACTGCCTTGCTGATAAAAGTGGGAAGATTTCATCTTGTTCCTAAGTCCCCGCTTGCAAAAATACCTCTTTTTCTGCATGCAAACAGCAGAATTTGTTGAGTGAGAAGCCTTATTTCTACATGTGCTCTCTCTCTCTCTCTCTCTCCCGCCCGCCACAGTCCCTACATGGCTACTCGGTTTCTTGGCTACAGCAGCCACCAGCAAGTTAACAACATGTCCCCCTACATGCTTGGCGAGGCTCCACGACGTATCTGCTGGCCCATTCTCTTGCTTGAGAAATGCTAAATAGCATTGCTGGCATTTACAAGCCTCCTTGCTGCGATGCCATCGGCCCAGACACTCCTCCTTCCCTTCGGGTTCCTGAGTGGTGGCAGCAGTCAAGGAGGATTGTGCCCCCCCGTTCATGTGGTAATTCCAGCCTCTGGATTGAACGACCCTGCTTGCTGGAGGCCTGCTTCTGGATACAGTGATTTGCAGAGTAGAAGGGTGGCCTGTGGTAGAGAGACCCCATGGCAAAAATATGGGATGTGCCATGATTTGCAGCACTTGCAGCTGGTGATCTGCCATAAGGAACCGCTTCAGCCATATGGTCTCTCTCCAGAAATAAACTCATTACACCAGCTAAATGCTGTTTCTGGTCATAGTGGAAGCATTTATCCTCTCTGGAGAGATGCAACACACTCTGGGACATGGCAAAAAACCTGGGATTAGACAACTCAGCTGTTCCTACCTTGTGCCATGGTGTCAGCCTGAGCTGGTCCTTGTAAAATCCCCAGTTCCTATTGTCTCCCCACAGCCAGAAGGTCTTGCTGCCTAAGCCTTAATCCCATTTAGATGTGGGCAACCAATGGAGCTGGAGCAAGGCTGTATTTAGCCTTTTATGGTGAGACTGAACCAGAGAATAGCATACTTAAGGCATCTTTCCCCACAATTGAGGCATATGCAATTAGATGACGGTAGCAGCATTACAGCATTGGGAAAATGCTTGATCATAGCTCTCATACCTGTTGGAGCAAAGTCCCCATTAGATGTTTATGGATGGTTCATCAAAACAGAGCCCTAAGCATGTACGTGGTACCATTGGGAGACACAGCTGGCACCAGTTAAGGAGATGGCTGCATCTGTAATATGCTGTTTTCACACTTCATGTTCTGTAGAGTGCATGAGGTGGCACCAGACACTGGTGGCATTCAGTCCCATGGAGGTGCCATGAATGTGTTGGGGTACCTGACGTTAGCGGTGAGCTGTGAGTGTCACTGCAGGGCCAGCACTGCCTCTGAACAGAGGGAGACCTGTATGATTAACTCTTAAAGGAAGGCTGCATTGTGCTCCAAGGTAATTTTACTCTGGCATTGATTTGAGGTGCAATTTGAAATTCATGACAATCTATGTAAATGTGCTTGTGACACTGAAGAGACACACAGTGCGGATTATGTGTGACATCTTAAGAGCACACAGATTTTTTCATAAATACTTATACAGTGTCTGCCTTTTAGACATTCTGGACGTTCTCTGCTCTCAGGTTACATCCATCACATTTAAAATAACCCCCATGATTATATCAATACAAAAGAATTTAGTTTGGCTTCTAATTCTATCTGCAGATTTAATAATCTTCTCCTTGTAAATGTAACAGAGAGTAAGATATTTAAGGGTCACAGGTACTGATCGTCCATCTTTTAAAGTGGGAAATATAAGAGGAAATGGAAATAGTGAGGAGGGGAAAGGAAACACAGGAGAAAGGAGGAGAAAGCAGCACTCCCTCCTCAGCCTTAATTTTCCCTCTGCATTGATGAGGTTGCTTGACCACAAACAGGACGGTGGCGATATTCTGCTGTTCCTTAACACAGCATGGCCTCCCAAATGTCAATAAAACATCCATAAAGGGTCAGGGACAGACACTGATGCCCTAAGGCAGACAGCATGCTGACACTGTAGGTAACCTTAAAGGGGTTAAATCTAAAACAAGTTATAGAAAGAGGTTCTGTCATGAGTGAGATAAATATGACTAACGCACTTTTACTAGAGACAGTTAAAAATAAAACCTTAAAGAAGAAAAACCCGCATTCATTTTACACGACAGACACTATTATTTCTAGATATTTCAGATTCATTTGCAAGTTAGGAAAATTGCGGCTGGGGGGAAAAAACCGTTTGCAATCCCATTTACAAGCAGAAATTCTACTGTGTTGAGTCATAAACTGCCCCCTTGCCTCAGCTATATCCTACTCCGGAGTTAAATCTGTCCCTGCGCTCTTTCCTCACCTCATTTAGCAGTGCGGATATCTTTTGGATTAATTAGAGCAATCCTCTCATTCAATAACAGCCAATTGTTTTCTGGTCAACCATTCCGCGTAATTGTTTTCTTTGATCCGTACAAACGCTGCTTATTTTTTATGCGTAATCACCGCAGCCGGTCCCCGGGGCGCTGCGCGGGGCGCGGAGCCCGTTCCCAGCCGCTCTGCACCGATCGGCGATGCCGGCAGAGGGCAGCCAAGCAGGAATAATCCCAGCCGAGCAGGGATACTGGCTCTAGGTATTTCTCAGATCAAACAATTGGCCTCAAAACCTTTTTTTTTTTTTTTTTTTCCCCCCCCCCCCCTTTTTTTTTCTCTCCCCTCCCTCCTTCCCGACGCGCGCATCCTTGGCAGGGCAGCTCGCTGCTTCCTTAACCAGCTCTCTACAGCCGAAGAAGAGGCACTGCACTTCTCAGATAACTAATGAGATATTTAAAAGACAGATTTACTAGAGGGGAAAAAAACCCCTACTAACATCCACCCTGAAAAATCGACCACTGGAGCTGTAACTGGTGGCTTCCAGTTCTACTGTGTGATGTTGTTCTAATGAACTGCAGGAATAAAGTCATGGTTTTTATCTTCAAATTATAACAGCAAACAAAGGGGGAATGTGTTTTTGCAGAGGAAGTACTGGTAGTTAAATCCTCTCAGGAGGGCTAAGAGCTAGGGCTCGATCTTGAAAACACTCATGCACAGAAGGATTGAGGCTTCTGTGACCATCCTTCCTGAAGTTACTCGTGGATATGGTTCTACAGATATTTATAAACAAACATACTTATAATATATATATACACACAAAATTTCTTAATCCTACTTCCTAAATAGAAATTTCTAATTCCTTAAAATTTGTGTGCGTGTTTGTATAGATCCTTTTAAGGAATTTTTTTCCCTTTTTAAGGAAAAATCATATTTGAAACAGGATTTCAGCCATTCAGAAATTAATGTGACATACACAACAGCAAAACAACACTGAAACATCACCTATCTTGGGGGAAAGCATTCAGAAAACTCCTAGGAAGTTACAGGGAACAAGCTGAAAGGCTCTCTCTAAACTACTGGAAATTTTCACCATAGTTAGAAGAAGTCAATGTGTCTTCCAACCTATTTTACTTGAATGGAATGATTCCTTATGAAAGTTTCTTACTCTCTTCTCCAGCTTCAAAATAAAAGAAGTAAAAAAAAAAAAGAAAAAAAGTCTTAGTTTGAGCAACCGAACCCATTAATTAGAAGTCCAAACCTTGACAAAATAAATCACTTTAAGCTGGACATTTTACTCTCTCCCCATCTCAATTTCCTCCTGATTATAAACCTTGAGAGCATGGGAGTGACAACAGGGATGCTGCTGGACCTCCTGTTCTCCTGTTCCTTTTCCTCACCGCCCCCATCCAGGGAAGGAGAGCCAGGATGTGCCCCATGATGAGCTGCCTTGGTTTGAGTATAGCCTCAGTAAACAACCTCCATCTCTTGCCAAGATTTCTGCTCCCCAGGCTTCTGGCCCTGGGGTTTTATCACCTAATTTTTTTTTCTTTAGACAACCAGGTCCAGTCTTTGGCTCCGCTTTGGCTGTCTTTAAAGGCACTAAGGGTTTTTTGGGAAGAAAATCTCACCTCTAACCCTGCTTTAAAGTGTCGCCTATAGAAATGGGTAAATTAAGGCAATCCACAACCTCCCTGGGCACAGTGGCCACAAGGGGGGACCCACACACACCCCTCCTGCATCCCCCAAAGCAGAGATCGGCCATTATCACCCCTCAAGTACCAGCCGTGGATGTGACCCTGGTCTTGCAGCACCACAAAGTTATTTCAAATTTTGGCAAATTTTGGAGACAATATCTTTTAGGTTATGTTACAGGTCCATCACTAGGTGCATCCCCTATCAGCACAGAGAGGATGGTGGTTGTTTTCTTTTTTTCACAGAAAGCTCTAAGCAGCAGACAAAGGTACTGTCAAAAGAATGTTTTTACAGCAGTGGAAATAATCAGTGCAAGGCTAGTTTTGAAAACCTGCTCCTAAAGTGCTTGGAACATTAAACAATTATTTATGAACACTTGAAACATTAGCTGTTCCACTTGAAACCATTGGCAGGGCTTTAATAACAGCCCAAGCAATGCTCTGGAAGCAACACCAAGGACTCTCACTAGTCACAACCCCTTTATTTCATTTTTAAAGCTGCTGCTACTGTGCACCAAAATTAAAAGGTTCATCACTATGATTAAAATAAAATCTCGTCACCAGCATGAGCATCTACTCCCTTAAATGCTTCACTGTGACATTCCACTCACTTTTTGACTGTTTGGCATGGCTTTGCTTTTCTCTGCTTCTTCCTAAAACAAGCTATTCCTGGGGCACTACCTGCCCTCTCTCCCAGGATTCAGGTGTATTTTCACATCAAGGAGGCCAATTGACATCAGGTTAAATAGATTTCCTAATCAGGATTGCAAACTCTTTGATGGTGCAAGTACCCTAAACTCTTATTAAAATAAAAATAAAACTCCTTCTGGTAAGAGAGGGAAAGGGGAATTCAATGACAGATTTCTAAATGACAGGAAAGACCACTTTTACTGAAGTTTTCATGTGTGCTTGTTCCTGCAGTCCACTTCGCCCAGAGAAACAAAAGCATTCAACCTTCTTAATTTATTAACATTAAGATGTTCCAACCCAAAGCAGAAGCCCATTACATGAAGTACAGCACAGGCACAGGGTCCCATCCACAGAGAGATAAAGAAAAGGGAGAGACTTTTCAATATTGCAGTAAGGAAAGAGAGGCACAGAGAGACTGAGACAAAGGCTGGGAGGTGGGTGCTTGTCCCGTAGAAGGGAAACCCAATACTTCAGCAATGTATCTGTGCTCCTGGTCTGGTACTTCTAAGCAAAACACAACCCAAAATCCAGCATCCTAAACCTGCTGTACACAAAGACCCAAGGAGGGAGGCATTTCCTGATGCCATTTTAAATTTAACCACATATTTTAGTTAAACAGTACTTGTCCAGGATGTGAGAAAGCTCTGGGCCTGCTCCTGGCTTGGGAGAACACAGCCTGCATCACTCAGCTACAGCCAGTTACCAAGCAGGGCTCCTTTGTCATTCTTTGTCTTGTGGTTATGATACTGCTCACAATTAAATTTTGTTAATTTATTTTTTTGCACAGGGAGGGATGGAGGCAGACAGAGGGCAGAAAGGTGTTTCCCACTTTGACTATAAGTATGTTGGCTCTGCATTGAAGGAATCAAGCAGCGGTCACTTGACCATATGTGGTAAAACCAAGCCTAACCAAAAAGGCCACGTTCCACTGGATTTAGGGAAAAGCAGGCAGCACGGTGTTAAGAAATAACTGAGGCAGAAAAACAGCATAAAGAATCTGAAAGACATGAATGCCTGAGGAAATGCAGATTTTGGGGAATCTGTGAGTAAACAGGCATATGACTGACTGAGCCAAAATATATACAGGATTTCACAATATTTAAATCATGTATCTTTGTGTTCTTAAAAATAAATTAAAACTATACCAATGCTTGCACATGGGGAACTGACGCACACTGGGTGCTGCTAAACCTGCAGCCAAGGGCCTCATCCTGCAGCCTCCACATCAGCAGGGCTGGGAGCCTGTGCACAGCCCCCAGGATCCTCACACCGACACCAGCGGGAGCAGGGGCAAACCAGTGGTGAGCAGCTTTAATCTCCCCCATGAAGGGCCCTAACAGCGTTTGGGAATCACACAACAGAACATGAATTATCTGTGGTGGACCCCGTGCCCTCTTTTTAAGGTGGCTGTTAACTTGGGAAAGGTACTGTGCCAAAGGAGCGGAAAAACGATTTGATCATATTCAGTGATATTGCTGAGAGCAACAGGGAAAGATATTTGAAAAAGTGGCTTGCAGTCACTTATATACCTCTTTCCACATGTTAACCATTTTTGCTTTCAATAACCATGCATCAGCGCTCTTGCTGCATTACCTTATAACTCCTTTTCTTCTTTATGGTCCTTTGTGGACACATTTTCACCTGCTTAAATCGCTGCATATCTACCAGGAAAAAAATGTGAGGCATACACACAGGTACTCTGTCCTAAGTTATAAATATATTAGGGACATACAAATGTCATCACAGCCCTCAAATACAGCTTCACCAGTTCCTGCTACAGAGACACATCGTTACTTGCTAGAAGTGCACCAGCCAGAATCCAGGAGGGTTCCTAGGACTGGTGCTCCTCTCTTACCCAGCTAATTTCTTACTCAGTGTGTTTTGTTCTTATTAAAAGAGCTATTCTTCCCTTTACAACTGTTTGCTGGTGTGCTAGTTTTCCCTAAAGAGATGTAGAAACTGATAGGATCATACTGACAAAGTGAGAGCAATTGTCTTGTTCAACTCTGGAGTGGAAATCTTGGACTTACAAGACTGCCAACAATTTCTGAAAATTTACCAGAACTTTGGCCCCTGGGATCAAGGGCATTATTCTCATAAACCATGAATTTACAAACAAAAGCTATCCATGTTTCCTCTTCCTTCCTAGTTTAGATCCATTCACTTCTCTCTAAACCCCTCTGTCATCTCCTGGAGGTGTTGGACCCAACTCATCTTGCTCATCCCTGACACAGTCATATAAATAACAGAAGACTGCAAAACTTCTCAAGCTTCAAGTCACCTGCCATTATTCTTGCTGACTTCAAAGAGATTTTGGATCCTTCCTGAATTATATTTTATGAAAGATGTTGGCCCTTTTCTAGACACCTGTGGTCACCGTGTGTTCAGGAGGGCTCAGCATCCAGAAAGGTTGGCTCTTTGGGAGTTTGGCTGCAACTGCCCCACCTGGAGATGCTGGCCTCGACCTCTTGTGATAATCCTTACCCCAGTTTTAGACATGGAAAAGAAAACCGATAAATCTGAAATAGGTTCGGATTGAAAAGGCAGCTCACAGCTGGTGTAGGGCTCCTCTCAGGTGCCTGTAAGCTCCCCGGTACAGAGATCTTACACAAGGTACTTCTGAGTTAAAAGATACTCCATTTTCATGATGTCTCTCTAGTCACATTATCACATTGGGTAGAAACATTTCTTCAGGTTTCAGCAGGAATTTAGGAAAAGACACTGTAACAAGGGGCTGGATTCTTTACCACTTTCCGTGTCCTTTCTGATGCAATTCCTGCAAGCAGATGAAGCTGGGAAATCCTTGCACCTGTGAGCAGTCCAGTAAGGAGAGCTGAGATCTATGCAGGTTGGTTGAAAATGTTGGGTAAAGCATCTACACAGCAGCCAGAACTACCTTCTGTCTACTCACATTCCATGTCCTTAACATTGCCTTCAGTAGGTTTTCCAAAAGGGATGGACTGAAAATGCATAAGAGTGGCTGTGCAAACAGATTTATCAATGATTTCATTTACAGTCCAGAAATACCAAAGAGCTTTGCGAATCAAAATATTATCATACAATCTCAGACCCAGGGAATTTGCCACATAGAACTGATAGTATATAGTAAAGAAAAGGAATGAGTAAGATGCTCAGGGTGAAGATGTATAGAATAAATTTAAATTAATCTACCATATTTCAGGACCCCAAGCTCTAGCTATGGTTCGTCTCTTTCCCAGTTATTGATCAGGTTGTAACTTAGTAGTTCTTTATGAAGGAGACAAGACCATTATATTACTACGTATGTTTGAGAAATCAAAATATCACCAGCATATGAAGTAGTTGGATTTCCAGTTATGAAACATGCGTTTGACTCCTAAGAATGCTGGAGGCTGAATAAAGGTTAAAAACTCAGAAATAATATTGTTCCTGTAACTTTTGCAAAAATCTTTGAGAGATGAATTTAGCAATATGTGGCTTTTAATGGTGTTACATTAAACAGCAGGATTTCCATATGGCGTGAATCTGCTGAATTGTATCGAAGATGGGGATTTTGTTCCAAATTTCTATGGCATTCTGTGATTGTGTCATTAGATACCCGCAAGCCTTTGCTACAATGAAGAGTACAAAATGTGCCAAGTAAAACAATCTTGAGTGTGCCTTCCAAGGGAAAATACTGAGACTAACGTTTAAAATTCCCTAGCCCCATTTTCTTTGAAACACAGTGAGTTCTTTTTGTTAGAAAAGGGTTAAATGGAAATGTGTCATTTTCATAATAATAATGTGTTTTATATTGAAATTTGTTCTTCGCGTCTTTTCTTTTCAGTATAAGTGTTGGTGTGTATGAGTGATATGAGGATAAGTTTGTGAGGGCAATTACCCATTATTGTTGAGTAGCTGAGTAGTCCCCTGAGCAAACTCATGCATAATTTGTTTGTTCATAAGATACTGTAGAGCTGAGGCTGCAGTATCTTGTATGCCCCAGCTTATGGGAAAATGGAAGCTTTTTCCCACTACTCTGCATTTCTTACCCTATTGTTTGAACTCTGATCATGCTTCTTGCCCCTCTATTATGGGCACCTTTGCTGAATAGGAATCGCATATCCAGTGGGTGAAGGTCAGAAATACATCATACAAAAGGGGAAACAGTGAATTCCTTTTACAAGATTCATTATGATAATCATGGCCAAATACGTTATTAGAAGCATTAAAGAAATCCTTTTCTAATTTATTTTTGTGCCTCTTACTATCTGCATATCCCTGTTATCTAGGAGAAACAGTGTGGTCTCTAAGTTGAGGTTACACATGTGCAGTGGTCTTGGGATAGACAGGACTGACTTGAGATACGACTTCAATGTTAAACAATTTTCCCCATTTTAAAAAATTCTAATCTTTCCTTACATAGTTTTCCCCCCCTTACAGATCTCTCTTGCCTTATCTGTGAGAGGACTTGCCCTTTTTCTCAGGTAGCAGCATCCCTATTACCTCCTTCCCTTGCACACACTAGAGCAGTGATTTCTTGCTTTACTGATCAGCTCTTGTGTAGCTTCACCCTGAAGAAGCCCCTCAATTTAAATGTTGCTGTTTGCAGCCCTTCTCCTCTAAAGAGCTGCACACATTTAACATCAGGCTGTCTGGGCAATGTATTTTGTTATTAAAATTGCTGTAATAGGAATGTGAGCATTTCAAAGTGATTCATAGGTGCACTAAGACAACTCTATGCCTGGAATTGTAAGGGTTTTCCTCCCACCTTTTTTGTTTCTAACCCTCTGCTGTACCACGAGGAGGGAGGCAGGCTGATAGACAAGACATCTGTAGTAGGAGGTACAGGTATTTGTATCGAGTCATCACTTTCTTACATGGCCTAATATTTACTCTTATCCAGAAAATGCTTATTTTTGCACAGGTGATCACATTTTTTTTCCTCAGTAGTCATATGTTATGCTGGCATAACATATTTTGGAAACTTTTGGTTTAGGATACAGACATTGAAAGGCTTACTACCAATACTGCTAAGAGATGACATATAAGAAATATACCTATAATTCTTTGAGTACCTGGTGCTAATTCTGCAACTGATTTTCAGTGAGATTTTCACAAGAGATTAGTTTTACAAACCAGCAGAAAACAACCCTAGTTTTATCCTTCCTTGGGATCAGGACTATGCTAATACAAAACACTAGATAATTCCAGTGTTACACTTTCCTAGTTGGACAAAGCATTATCATCTACAATGCATTACATTTATGTTCCACCTATACCAAGCACATCTTTTATCACGGCAAAATTCTTCTTTCTGAAAGGAATGATACAAATGGGAGCACAAAACATTGATACTCAGATGTCAAAATTGTATACTTTCCATTTTTTTTTTAATAGGACAAATTGTTGTGGAAGATCCTTATTTCTTCTTTAGATTCTTTCCATATATTCTCTCCTATTGGTAAAGTAGATCAGAATTTAGTAGAAGCATGTCCATAGGATCCCTGATATAGTTTGCCTGAAGTCTTAATGCTTTAGTTTGGAAGAAATGCTGAACCAACAGGTTCATCTGTCCTTATGTAGTTCTCCTTGGGGAATTCTGGCATAAAGCATTTGTCAAAGTAGCTCCCAAACTTACTCATACCTGAACAGAATGAGCTGAAAATTGAACAACACAATTCCAAATAAAAAAGAATGAAAAAAACCTCACAAAATTTCTGAATTCAGTTATCAGCCTCTGCTTGTAACTTATGAAGATACACTAAGTATCTTGATTTTAGCTCCAGAGAAATTAAATACTCTAAGAAATTCCAATGTAAGACTCTCAGACTCACTTTTTTTGGGTGAAGTTTCAGAATAAATATATTAGGGCTCCAGGCTGATTTAAATGACAAAGCCAGTCATTAATTTTGGTACAAACTCTGGATGAGCCCTCCAAGACTTTATGACACCTTCCTTCACACATGGAACTCTGCCACCAGTGCTTTTATCTCCTCTTTTGCTCTGGCTGGTGTTATTAGTATCAGAAATGCTGTTTGGATGGAAGGAGGAAATGGAGGTATAGCTAATTTCTTAAAAGGTGGGGCCATTAATCCCGTCAGAGGAATATTTGGATCCCAAGGAAGTAGATACTCTCAAGTTGGTGGCTGTCAGTTACAGATGAGCCTGAACACATGGTCTCTGAAGCTGGTGGATCACTGTAAATCCCTCAGTGCAAGGTGAAGGCAAAGTCTTTGTGAAAAGGATTTTATAAAGGATAAAATACATGAAAAAAATTATCCTGGGAATACATGGCATATCCAGGACTGCTGTAAGAGCAGCCTACGCTGGAGAAGACTTTTATCACCACAAATAACGAGGAAAGTGGCTAAGAAAGTAGCAGATTGTAGGTGGTGATATAGTTGAAGAAAGGTACCAGTGGCATGATCTCCTGGGGTCAGGAGAGTCTGCCTGTAGCCCAAGAACTGCCCCCCCTTGAGGTCTCTGCATCAGCTGACCATGAGCTGCCAACATCAAATATAACTGTAGCTATGGGTGAGAAAATATTTATAAAACATATTGTTTACCTATAATGAGGCAACTTCTGCCGACAGCTAAGGGATCCATTGATATCACAAGCAAGGAACAGGGAAGGGTGGGACAAACAGGCCTTAAACAGGTAATTAACTACTGAGCAAATGTGCTTTTTTTTTTCCCCCCAACATCCTCTGGTAACCCTGAAAATTATTTTGGGAAGGGACTTTTAAAAAAAAAAAAAAAACAAAAAAGAAAGAACTGCTGTGCTTTGTGTTTCCCATGTCCATGGCTCTAAGGTTTTGCATTACTCAGGACAGCCAAATTTAGTGACAGAAGAACAAACACTGAGGTGCATGAGACCTTCTCTGCTGTTCACTGTCCTGCCAGTTCTTCTTTTCACTCTCACACAGTTGTGATTTAAACAAATACTCAACAGCATGAAGACAGACATGGTACTAATTACCATGGGGTCTCTATAGGTGATTTACACAGATCCCTCACAATGCAAATGGAAAAAACAAGGGAGTAAATCTCTATTTTCAATGTCTTTAGCTAGTACTTTCAATGCCACATATTAGCCCTCAATCATTATTGGTTACTTGAATTTTTAGTGTATTTGAGTATATTAGTGTATTTTTATCATCATGAGTCTCAAAGAGTGAAAGGAACGTGCTCCAAAAGATGTACCAGGAAGTACTGCTACAGAGGAAGAGAAAGATGTTTAGACCACACAATTCAAGACTGTATCTAAAGACTAGAAATTTCTGTGCAATGGCTATACGGGCAAAGCAGCAACAGGAACACCCTGATGAGTAAGATGTAGTATCTGAAAACTTGAAAGTAGTTCCTGATGTCCAAGACAGGTCTATTCCTCAGTAAGAACTCCTAAGAGCTGAGAAAACACTGGGGAATCACTTGGAAAATATGACTTGCAGTTAAGCCCTTGATCAATCAGTGTAGTGAAAGTAGCAGTATCACTCTTCGGAAGTTAATTAGACACTAAGAGTAATATGGGAGAAAGCTTTGAGAGCAGATTGTGTAAAGACAGTTCCCCATATAAATCATTACTATACCTCAAGTCTGAATTTCCATTAATTATTAAAGCTTTCTAGGCAAGCTAAGCAGATATTTCAAGATTCATATTTCAGAAATTTCCACATGTTAAAAATTAAGTACTGTCAAAGAGGCTGGGCCAGGCAATGAGAGCCTTTGGAGTCTCCCCATTGCAATGTCCTCACGTCAGCCACCACCACCTCCGAGGGCTGGGTCAGGTTCAGCACAGCCCTGGACCTGGTCAGGTCCTGGCTGTGCATGTCACTGCCCCATCCAAACAACAGGTTTGGGTCTCTTTTCCCTATATTTGAGACAAACCTGGTAAAACAGGTGTATCTGAAGACGTCCAGAAGTGGTCCTGGGTTCTCCTGTACTCTAGGTCAGCAGAGTTTTAGACTAAAGGAGACGGAGGTGTGAAATAAAGGATTAGGCACAGTGAGCCTATGGGGATAGCTTGTCTGAAGAACCAAGGTCTGGCTAGAGGCAGGAATGAGACCCCTCCCTCTCATTCTTCAAGTTGGCCTGCGACGTTTTCCTTGGTTTTGTGATCAGACAGGGAAAGGAACAGATCTGGACCAAAGACGTAGTTTGAATGAACCCTCCTGGCATTCTCAGATGTTGAGAGAAGTCAGATGTTGCTGATATATGGCTTTGTTTTGGATTTTAAGTAGAAACAAAATTCCATTAAAGCACTCTCACTTGGGATGACAGCATTAAGTCCTCTCTAAGTCCAGCTTCCAAACAAAGTGTTCGGAGCAGGGGTCTTATTGCTGTTTTTACTTAGATTTCCAGTATTTCCAGCTAAGACTAAGAAAAGTACAGTTTAAAATATTCTGAAATAGATCTGCATCCTGTGTAGGCATCTCTTGTACTCCTGCAGTTAAATAAAAGAAGAAAATCAAGGGATTTTTATTCATTGTGAACTTCTGGGAAGATAAACCCCCCATTCTATTTGGTGGGCAATTTTTTTCATTTAATACAAGAGTTGTTAACTTTATTTGAAAATAACAAATAGGCTTGTAATTTTTGTTGGAACAAACAAATTAGGAAAAGATGAGCAATGAAAATATTCAAAAGAATTGGAGGGAATGGCAGAATTTGGATTTGCATGGAAAGCTTCCAAGGTGCTAAAATGTACCCAAATAAAGTGTCGCATTTTTCGATTATTCAAATCAAGATACTGCAATATTTTTGGACACTAGGCCTTGAGCTGTTTATTTATTCATTTTCTTTCTTAACTGCCTTTTTCCCGTGAGAAACCTAACAACTGAAGTATAGCAACACTGCAGAATATTTATCGGAGAATACAGACACTTAACAGGATTGCAAAATTCCAAGTTCTCAAGAAGGAAAAGCAATAGGCATTAAAACAAAAGCTGCTGATACTGTACAACTTTTCACTGTTACAGATAAAAGAGATATCTTCTGCTTTCAAGAAGAAAACTAAGCATAGTTTTAGAGTGCTTTGTCATCCAAACTGCACAACAGAAGGAAATCTTTGCAAAAATACATAAATCCTAAGTTTTACCACCTAGGTAATATTTGAAAATAGAGTCACTGTTGGATTAGCTAACAACTAATGACTACTGAGGTAGCAAACCAGTTGTGGAAATAGAACAGCCCTGGTGAATGGTTTGAAACACTGCAGGCAATGACATCAACAGTATTTTCAATTGCGGTTTTGGCAAGGATAGATGGTGCTTTACAACAGACCCAAGACAAAGAGCTGACTGCTCCCCAGAAGTCAGTGGATACCTATCTGGTCAGAAAGATGCTGCCTAATGTGAGAATCACAGCTGAAAGAAATGGGCACATGGGGCTGTGGGTACAGAGGCTTTTCTGCCTGGGTGACCCTTGAGAGGGTAGGAAAGCAGAGGGTGAAGGGGTGTCCCCCAAGAAGGCAGAGGGTCTCCATGCTGGGACCTCACAAACAAACAGTTTTCCTCAAAGGAGATTTCACTAACATTTGACAGATTTATTTTTTTTCAGAATGGCCACATACCTCCTGCTCCTCACACTTTCAGCAAAGCATGTGAAGTATTTGAAAAACTCTGAGACCCCATCCTAAGACTTTCAATGGCAGGACAAGCTGCCTTGCACAAAACTTTGTCTGAACCCAAGATATGGCCTGAAATAAAAATTCGTAGCTTCAATCATATGATCACTTAATATGTTAATGAATGAGGGAGTAGAAATAAGGTTGCCTGAGCAACCTCAGTTCTGGCATTGCTTAGTATCAGAGTATTTGGCTAAGCAACAGGAATAATTTTCTTTTACTACTGAGTGGGTTTCTTGGACAAATCTAGAGAGCATGTTGTCTACTTACGCTGCAGGAGTAAGGATTCAAACATGCACATCTTACTACTACTGCTGGCAGACATTGAAAGGATCATCCCAACTTGGGGTCTGAGGTTGTCCAGAGGGCAAAGCAGCACATCCAAGGTGCTGCCTGAACATGCACCGGGGCAAGTTGTTCCCCAAAACAGTCCCAAGCCCCCTTTCCACTGTACTCTGCCCTTCCCTGGTTTCTCTCACCAGGAGCTGACTGTATCTCAGAGAGAATCAGAACAGCCTTGGCCTAAGAGAGATAAGTTGAAACTCCAGGGTAAATTTTAGTCTCCTTTGTGCCACTGTTAGGACTGATGGCAATTTACTATCAGGTCTAGGGTTGATTGCAGATATAATTTTGCTCGATTCTCATCTGCATACTTTCCTATATATAGCACTAATTTTATTTTTTTTTCCCCTTCCAGCAACTTTAACAAATTCTTTTCAAGATCAGGATGGAAAGAAATGCTGTGCTCAAAACAAAACAGGAAAAAAAAGACCTGTTCCAAATAAAAATATGCACTTGATACTATTTCACCTGTGGCACACCTTTCCCCACATCCTACAACCTCTTACATAATGGAAAATATTTTGATACTTAAAAATACAATGAATACATACAAGTAACTAAAGTCTACAATTAGTTTTCAAGTATCATTGTGCATTGAATAGGACAATTCTCCTCTTTCATCTACAGTCCAGAAAACTGCACTTTTTTCCTGAAATTCTATAGGATTTGAAAAGAAACAGTCCCAGTTTAGAGTGACAGTGCTCCAAACAGTTCTTGTGTTTTCCATTAATTTTCAGTTGTATTGGTATTCTGTTCCAATTAGCCTCTGTTAGTGCTTCAAAGCTCTATCTTATCTGCAGATAACATCAAAGATGAGAGCTTCCAGTTTTAAATTTGGTTTGTAGTTATTTTAAAGATACAAAGGCATCATTTGTGAATAGCTGATCAAATAGAATAAATACTTCTTTGTTTTGGCTCCAAAAGGGCCAGAAAACTACTTTTCTTTTTGAAGTTCAATTTCAGTTAGACATCAGGCCTTATTTTCAGGGCACTGAACTCCCAGATCTCACGTTTTCTTTGGTTGCAGTTGCATGTGCTCGGGCAGGAAACACGTTCCCTCTTACACAGAATTTTGAGACTTCACAATTTTTCTCATTTCATACAATCATAGAATGATTTGGGTCAGAAGGAACCTGAAAGACCATCTGTTTTCAACTCCTCTTCCACAACCAGGGACATCTCCCACTAGGTTGCTCAGAACCCTGTTCAACCAGGCCTTGAACACTTCCAGACCGACATTTCACCAGTCCAAATTACAGATTTTCACAAAGTATCTCATAGAAGCATTAGCAGGAAAGATCCCAGGTAACCCCCATGGCCAGCAACCTATTGGTTCCTTTAGGACAAGTTTTTAAATCTCTCCTGTCAAACCTGTTTTGATCCAGCTGGAAGAAAACAATCATGCAGAGGGAGCTTGACCTGAGGTTTCTTATACCCCAGAGCATAAACCTGAACCTAAGAGTTCACCAGGTTGCTGATTTCTCATTGCTGCTGCCTTCTATCTGACCTGATCAGAATTTAAACAAAACAAACTCAGAAAAAAGCCAAGAAACTCATTTCAGTAGCGGTTAGCTGAGAAATAACAGTGCTGACTTCAAGACGGCTACAAGTTCCTTTGACAGCTTCCTGAAATAAGGTAGAGATCTAATTTTGTCTTTTTCTTGTAAGAGTAATTTAGACAAAAACTCCTCCTTCTCAGCTCTACTCAGCACCTCCGAGAAGCGACCACATTTCAACCACTGTTGGGAATCAGCTTATTTAAAAGCATGAGGGGAAAACACTTAAGTCAGTTTTCTCTCTGTTTAAAAAGCACAATGATTTCACTGACATCTTGTCTGGGGTAGTGCTATTTAGGGAGGTGCTGTCAAGCTTTGCCAGTCAGCAAAGGAGTCCGTAAGTGCTCAGATTCCTCTTCATTAGAAAATATTTGCCACTGGCTTGGTACATATGACACAACATGTAACAAGTCACTGTTGTTCCTACCTGGCTCACAAATAATGTTCAAGGCAGCGTGATCTGCCTGTCAGGATCCCAGTATGCACTTTCTGAAAACATGAAGGATTTTTCTCTGTGGCCCCACATGTGTCATACCAGTACTCAAGAAGCTGCCTCTGTAGTTTATCAAACCATGAAGAGCCAGAGAATAAGAGATATTCATGGATTTCTGTAAGGGAATAAATTCTGGGGGCACAGGAGCCATCCATTAAAGTGCTGTTTGGGAAACATAAAGCTTCATTTCTGACCTACTCCAAGCACATATATTGCAGAGGTGTTTTCCACAGGAATTCTGCAAGCATTCACCAGCCTGATGGTGGACCACAACAGGTCAGGGCTAGCAAGCACTTTAAAGGACAGGATGAGAGTTCAAAATGATCTTCACATACCAATAAAACAGTATGGAGAAGATTAGGGTGACATTCAGGAGGCACTGCTGCACAAGTCTATGCTTAGGTAGGAGTAAACAGCTGCACTAAAAAGGAAAACAACTGCTTACGTTGCTATGCTGCAGAAGGGAGGCTGGGGAACAGGATAAACCCAAACATAAGTCAATAATTTCATGCTGCCATGAAAGAAACAAATATCATACTGGGATGTGTAAACAGCAGGAAATCTTGTAAAACATGCCAGTAACCTCACTGCTCTATTCCATGTGGGCAAAGCCTTAGGAAGAACGTGACCACTGTTAGACACCTCATTACCAGAAAGGTGACACTCCAACAAAGATCACGACACCGATCATAGGCTAAAGAACATTATCTAAATGTAAGTGTCGAAAACAGCTGAGGGAACATATGATAGTGTTCCTTTATTTGCTGTAAGGATTTTTGCAAAGGGAAGGGGAACTCAGCTTTGCAGAAGCGTAAGAGAAATGATGAAAGTTAAGGGGTTGAATCTGCAGTGAAGGAAGAGTTAGACATCATGATAAGTTTATGTATTTGTTATCAGGAAACAAAAGTGCTGGGCTGCCTGGAAAGGGCATGTACCTGTGTGTCTTCATGGGACTTCAAGAACAGGTTGTCTGAGCATTGGCAAGGAGACACAAATCAATCCTGCATTGAGCTAAAGAAGGAGATCATTACCTTTAAAAATCCTGTAAAAACATTCAGCCAGGGGCCTTGCAGTAATCCAAGATAGCCAATTCCTAGACAGTAGTAATAAACTGCTGCAATGAAAATATAACCTTCATTTTTTGCACCTGTTACACCTGACATGAAAGCCTCCTAACTTCTGTTGGTTACACCCGTCTGCCAAAGGATACAATGCCTCCATGAGATGGTCATATTCCTGTCTCCCTTATAACAGTATACATTGTGATATAGCAGCAATTATTCAGTCTTTTTCCATTTCATCATAACAAACCTTCTCAATTTTTGCTGTAATGCCCAAGAGACTTTTAAATATTTGTCTGGAAAACTCTCCTGTAGCAGGGATGGATCCTTCCAGGCCCAGGGACACTAGGGAGCTGTTTCACCTGCCTTTCCAAATGCACCAGACTGAGCCTTTAAAAGGTCAAATAACCCCAAAAACCACTATATATCAATGTTTTGAAAATCTGTTGGGTTTAAGATACTTTTTACTCAAATGACAGGGCAATGCAGAACAGCACATATAGAGGTCTTGGAGAACATGGCCTGTGATGGACAAAACATGACACAGCACGGGAGGATTTTCTGCTTAAGGACGGGATATACAAAGGCACACATAGCTTGTATGTTATAAACTCTGGGCTTTAATGTCACTGGGGCCTCTGATAGGGGAGAAAACAGCCAAGGTGTTTCACTGCTGCATTCACAGACCCTTTCCCAACTTGGACGGGCCTTTCGCGGCTCCAGGGTCTCTCTGCCTTCCCCATCCCAGTTTGACAGTATCATCCTCTCAACTTTGTTTCACACTTGACCTTCATCCTCTTCTCCCAGCAGTGTCCCCATCATCACTTTCTCACATGAACACCAAGTAACCTCCCTCCTGCCCTCCTGGACAATGAAAGACATGCAATCTATCTCTTTTCTTTACTGTTCAGTAAAGCATTCTCAATCTCATGGGTTTGGGCTTTCTCCATGCTAGTGACCTCTATGCTAACCTGTCTTTGCAACTCTTTTCAAGCTTTTATTCCATCCTCCAGTCTAAACATATTCCCAGACTTTCACTGACCTACAGTGGCACTGAGTGAAAAAGTGAAATAAAACCCTGTGTCTCCTCTTGTAGGACACAGAATTATTGAAAAATTATCTGGAGTGTCTGCAGGGCAGAGTGATGGGGAGTAAAATCCTGTCTTTGAACTGCTCTGAGCCTCTGCAGCATATAGATCATTTGTCAGTGCCAGTTTGAGGTAGTCTCTATAAACAGCCTGTTTTGCATTTGAAGCACTCACAGGACATGATGGTTTGGCTAAAAACCTGTGCATTTTACATGTAATCACCAGGATAATTTGGCTGTATTTTGTGTTTCCACAACTTAATATTCTACTTACAGATGCATGATCAAGAAGAGATTCCTTAACTTTGACAGGGCACATCACATTATACTCACTTTATTATTGGAAATGATCACCTCAGGGTGCAAAAGGGAGCAAAGACATAGTTTCATCACACTTTTTTTTTTTTTTAATAAGCCACATTTACTACAGTGTGGGGTATTCCAAAGCTACAGAGCGCCACTTGCCCGTGGACAAGTGGCTATGTTTTACATGGATTGTGCAAGAAAAAAGTAACTGCTTAATTTCATGCTAGGCTGTGTAAAATTCACATGGAAAAATCAGCTTTTAGGCACACAGTTCATATCCTCCAGTAAAAAGTCAAAGGTAGTGAAATTAAATATTGTAAATGCTACACCCATGGATGTAACCAAAAACTCTCCTGACTGTGGCTACACATCCACCCTCGGACTCAGGACAGGATCCAGCACCAGACTCCTGACCTAACATTAAGGAAACCAAGAGGTCTGATTCCTGCTAGGACCAACAATGAGTTTTTTCCTCTGCTTTGATGGTTATTACAACCTATTAAAGTTTCCTATTCTCCAACTCTGCAAAGACTTGATTGCACTCCCAGTTGAGCAGACCAGAAAAATATACTCCTAAATCTCAACAAGCACTTGATACAGTACATTTATCTGGGAACCGATTGATATCACATCTATTTTGGCATTATGATTTTTATTTTTAATCCTCCATTTAAATGCCCTATTTCACAATCTGAAAGGAAAAGGAACAAGGGATGGCCCATAGATATTTAGTAGCTATAAAATAAAGCCTATAAAATGAAAGTGAAATGAATTATCAAACCATAAACTAAAGTTCAGTGTTTAAAATGGGCCAGGGCTTTAAAAATTCAATTACAGCTTTAACAGAAACAAGTTTACTCAATATTTTAATAACCTTCCCTCATAATGTTTTTTTCTTCCTTTGTAAAACCTGGCATTACTGAGGATGCATGGCAAGCTTGCCTTTCCTCTAACTACTTTAAGATTGATTAGGAAACAGAAATATTGATGCATTTATCCAGAATAACTTAATTAAATAAAGCCAAAAATAGCACACGGGAACATATCTCGGTAGAAAACTGAAGTTGACCAAGATTAAGAAAGGTTGCATTTAATACTCCTGGATTGAAAACATTAGGGCCATTAATCAAATGTCAGTAAGGGACAATACTCAGAACAGGACAGTTATTTAATGTTTTCTTAATTCACTGGTGGGATGTTTCCTGAGGTTTGGGTTCACTAGCCTCTGTAGGTTTGCATGCCACCAACAGCCAGGGGTCCTTCAGGGCACCTCAGCTGAGGACAGCAGGTGAAGAGAACATCTCAGAGCACTAATCTGCATTATCTTTGCTGAAGCTCAAAGTCAGGTATAAGGTCAGATATTAAGATGTAAAATCTGATTTAAAGTCAGGTTTGCGTTTGCTCGGTTTTGTCAAACTGGTACTGTCATGCTGTGGAGGGTATATTTAGCAATGGGCTGCCTTTGAGCAGTGAAGCACCCTGGCTTCTTGCACGCCAGGAGGCTGAGCCTGGGCTCAGTTCTAGCTCCTGCTAGTTTCAAGGAGAGCTTAAGAGAGAAAAACCCTTAAGGACAAGATTTCAGGGGCTGTTATATCGAGTGACAGCAGCTTTCAGTGCTGTGGTTTTAGAGGGGCTTTTCCTCATCTGTTTTGCTTTCTTTGGGAGGCATTGGGATTTTGACAAAACCTCTAGAAAAGCAATGAGGGCATGCCAGATGAACTAGAGAATTTTCTCTCTAGTTTGTTTTGGAAACAACCCATATCTTCATTTTAAACAGCGCTTCTGAAATGCACAGTAGCATCAGGTCCAAGTTGCAATCAGAGAGGTCTAGACTGCTCTGTGTGGAGCCCAGCTGATTTTATCGGGACCCACCAGGAGCTCCATAGACTGTCCTGACAAATCCAGCTGAAGAACCAGCACCACTGATAAATTTAAAGCATTGCAGATGCAACAACATGGAAAAATAGGCAAGTGTTTCTGGGAGAGAGAGAAACTGCAATTGAAAATACATAATTCTCAAAGCTGCTTCCAAAGGGAATGGAACAAAGATCTTAAAATATTACCCCTAGATGTTTCCCCCCTGTGGTTGCAATTATTTCCAAAGTACCCTGCTTAAAATAGGTTTTCAAACCATGCAAGACTAATCATTTCAATTTGGAGAGGTAAGTAGGCACTTACCATGCAATTCACAATTAGCTAAAGATGGTAGAAGAATCTCAGTCATGTTGGCACAGGAGATTTAAAAAAAAAAAAAAAAGAAAGAAAACATTTTTTTTTCTTGTAAGAATGACATGTGATGGGAGAGTAGAGGAAGATAATTGTCATAACAAAGGGAATATGTTATTATTTATTGGCCACACTTAAGCACTGGGATCCTGGATTATAGTATCTGGTGACAAATGCTGCTTGAAATTTTGTAAATATTGCTTAAAAAGTAAGATAACTGAGTAATTCTGCATCTACTCCAAAACCAACACTTTCAAAATTCAATTGTGGGAAGCAGAGTGGCTTGGTTTTTTTGTCCTATAGAAAAGATTAAACATCTGAACACCCTAAAATCTTGTTGTTCTTTTTAGGCTTCACCCTGCTCCTACTGACATTGGAGCAATATTGCTGGTAATTAAGTCAAGAGAATTTTTAAAGCCAACTAAGAACCTAAACTTTGTAGTGCCTTCAAGGTATGGGGCAGTCTAGGTTGTTCCCTGCCCTGTGCTGCTGTCAAGCCCACCCAGCCCTTGTGCTGTTCCCAGAGGGGCCACTCGGCCCTGTGGCAGTGGATGTGAGGGCTGACCTTCCCACTGGGATAAGGATGGATTTCACCTTCCTGAGCTGGGGAGGGTCACAGCACCCAGCTCCCCACCAGCTTAGACCATTTCTTTGCCAAAGTGACAGCTGTAAATAGATTTTTGATGTCTGATTTCTACATCCTTCCATATCTTAACTTATATTTAGCAAAAAAACCTGACACATTTATCTGATTTGTCACTATTAATTTCCTGGTTCCCTTTCTATTTTCCTCCTCCTCTTGCAGATTCACTGGGTTATGAACTGCAGTAATAACATTTCCAAACCAATTTTTCCTTTTTGAAAAGCTTTTGATATTTTATTATCACTCCACTAGTGCTGGGGTGCTGATTAGCCCCCTCCTTCCCTACCCTACTCAGCTCTAGAAGTGCATGCAAACAAAAAGCAAGGGGGGGGGAAAAAGAAACCAACAAACAAAAACAAACCCTCAGCAATAAGTTGACTGATTCTGGCAGCAAGACAAATCTGGCACCACACAGCAGGCAGGCAGGGAGTTGCACTGCTCATCCTTTCGGTTTGTCGGTGTATGGGAATGCTGGACATCCACACACAGCGAGGGATTCGGCCGCAAGCGCTGCTCCTGTGACTGAGCCCTGCTGCTCCCCCCCGCTCGGAAGATACAGGTAAAAATAGAGAAATGCTTTACCTAACTGGATTCAGTGAAAATATAAAGCAGTCAGGAGAAGCCTGGGCAGCCTAATCCTGTTCCTAGCGGGCAGTGGAAGTAAACCACAGTGCCTGGGCTGAGAGCTCCTGTGCACACAATGCCCTCAGGTACCGTGACTGTTTGTGATCATTCGCGTTACAGCAAATAAATTGTTGCAAGTGCAGTGAAGATGATTTTTTTTTGGGGGGGTACACTTTGTTCAAGTTACCTTTATAAATATTTATTATTATTATTATTTGTATAATTATACCTCTCTGACAGCAGGCTTTACAGCAACTTTGAACCAGAACAAACAGGCAGCCTGGGTGCCTCCTTTTTAGCCAGACTGTATCTACCCTGTGTTACATGTTTATCTATTACCACCATGCTATGAGCTTATAATTTATTTCACAATGTAATTTATAGTTACATTACAAAAACGTCCCTCTACAAACAGCAACTATGTAATATTGATAAAGCATTTAGGAACAGAACATAAATTTAATGGTTCAGATATTATAAAGTATTGATAATCTGCAGGAAAAAAAGTGTCTGTGTGAGCAAGCACAATTTATTATGGCAAGAACATAAACAGAGAACATCTTTCTCTGTCAAACTTCTGTTAAGACAACTTGACACCCCAAAATTCTTTTCTCCCCCACAGATGTCAGAAGACAAGACAGACAAGGTAAAAATCAAACCAGCAGAAAGTTTTGAACATGATAAGCAAAATATTTCTTGGCTGAAAAAAGGTAAGTTTCATTGAGTTATTAGTTACTGGTTTGTGTTCAGAGATGTTTTGCGTTTATTAATTTATTTTTTGAAAGAAAAATGCAAAAAATACCCTATAGGCTTAAATATGACCAGAAATTTCTACCATACAAATTCCATCATTTGACTTCTACGCAACATGCACATACAATTTTTTATGCTGCAGAAAGGCCTAAATTACCAAATTTTAAAGTAAACTGAAAGCTCATTTTACTAATACCCTCACATTCCTGAGAAAATTTTATTTGACCTGAACTGTAAGCCAGTAAGAAGTATAGATCATCATCTTAATTTTGATGAACAGTTTTTAGTCACTTAAATTGTTACTGAATTAGATTAATATTAATTTGATTTTCTCAAATACAAGTAAAGGTTAAGTCTGATTCTTTGGATTTGGCAGTGTGTTATCTGAGAAAAAAGTAGCATCAGTTGTCAGCGGTTTGTATGTATAGAAATATAAAGTCTCGAAAGTGGAGAAGTCATAAAAGACAAGTATGGGGACTTTTCCAGTTTTAAAGGCTGAAAAATAACAGGTGTTGAGTAACTCATTTGCAACAAATACCAGTATTTCAAGTGCTACAATTTGTTTGTTAAACTACTTTAGAAGGAAAAGATATAGAATTGTAAAGATTTTCATATTTCATATTCCTGTACGCATAAAGAGGGAAGTTCCTTAGGATACTTTCTTGCTGAAAAAATAGATTTGCCAAGTTAGGACATGGTTTATTATGTGTTTATGTATGTTTGTTGGTCATAGAAGAATCAGTTTATTGTATGTCATACAGACAAGTAGAATTCTAATTAAATAGAATTTCAAAGCAGACACTCTCAAGATGCCCAAGATAGAAATTAAATATTCATAGTGTGGTGCAAATTATGGTTTTTAATTAGAACAGTTATATTCTAATCCTAACAAAAGTATTTTGGAAAGACTCAACAAGTGACCTCATATTTTGAAACATTAACTGTGGGGATATTGGGGAAAAGGCTCATTTTTAGCCACTGTCATCTGTGAAACATGCATCACTATTTTAAGCTCATGCAGTTAATTGTACACTAGATATTTTAGCTGCAAGGGAGTTTGCAATACAGTAGGCCTGAAATAATGTCACTGCCTTGCAGCTTTCCTTGTTTATGCAGCGTTTCTGCAGAAATGAAGCCGAGCTGATTGACCAAGATGAAGTTTTGCTTGGCTGGACACCCAAAATCCTCTGCTTGCAAGGGGTCAGATAACTTCAATAAAAACTCTGCAAGCAGAAGCTTTGTAGTTTGAGCATCAGAGAGAGAGACACAGTTGAGTGAGGTCGGGGTCTAAGCCTACAAGATAGCACTGGACTTTACCCTGCAAACAGCAAACATGTAACTGAATTGAGTATTTATTCCATCACAGGAAAGTAGAACACAAGATATTTGCAGCTTTACAAAGGGGTAAAAAGGTACAGAGGACCGTGACTGGTCCACATCTCTGAGCAGGGGCTCTCACAGTCCCATATTGTTATTTATCCTCTGCTCCAGACCTGTGCATTCCTGAGTTCATTTCACTGAGTGACACTAATTCACAATGGTTTATTTCTCCATTTCATAAGGAGAGATACCATCCAAAGTTTCTAGATCATTACTAACCTTTTGATTGTTCTGTACTTGGAAGAGCTATAACCTTTCAGAAAGAGCCAAGTGTTGACTATTGGCACATCTTTCCATAGTGCCACAGAGAGAATTGGGGCCCTGAGGGTCTTGTACAGCAGCTGAGTCAGTAAGTAACTGAACTTGTCTCATGAGGAAAGCAAGTTTTCCTTGAGATGAGAATATGGAGATTATTTTATCTAATATTGAAGTTTAATTTAAAAAATTTGTTTTTGTTTCTTTGCTTTAAGCACTTCTGTGGTATGCACTGGGTTTTTAGAATATGGTGAAACAAATTGTCTGGAGCAGAAGCTTAACTTCTATGTTTAAATGTTTTAAAAATACCTCATGTATAGATTTCAGGCATTCCAATAAACAACGAATTGTGGAGAACAGACTTGTACTGTTTCCATCAGGCACAGTAAGAAGACTATATGTTCTTTTAGCATCCAGTGTTAAAGAAAAGTTATTTTTATTCATGGCTTTGTATTGATTATTTGTTCCTCCTAAAAGAAACAATCATGAACCACATAGTATCAGAAATAAACAAAAATATATAGACTAGGCTGTGGCTTTAGTGTCTTTCCTAGACTTCATTTTTTCCTAATGCTTTGCAAAGTAAAAGCTTATGGACTGGTAGTACAGTGGGTCAACACCAAAATAAGGTACTTATCACTTTTTTTGGTTGTTTTTCAACATCACAAACTGCTTAATCAGGGTGGGGTGGGATTTTAATCTGGCTGTCAGTTATTTATCATCTCCTTTTTCTTGGATAAAGATAGTTTGCTTCTGTCTTGAAGCATCTAAAAGCAGAAATCAAAACCTCATTCTGAGGGAAAAGTTCTTCCCCAAAGGAAAAGAGAAACCAAACCATTCTCATGAAAAGTACAGAAAAAACAGTAGTTTGGGAATATAGGATTGTATTGATGAGAGTTAAAGATGATACAGGGAAAAAAAATAATGTTGCACAAGTCTGCACAGTCTTGGAGAGAAACGGGTACATAATCATGGCCCCAGTTTGAATTTTTTTAAGAGGATAATGCCATATTCGCCTTCTCCTGTTGTTTCTTGCTTGTCCTACAAGCCTTTTTTTTTTTGGTGAAGGATAGTCTGCAGCACCCAGCAGATCACAGAATCAAATAATAATCAAAGTGTACATGGGGGAACAGACCGGTAAACATGTGCTCTATGTTTGCTTAGAGTTTAAGGAAGTCCTAAACCATCTCTGTACCTCTTGAGGCACTTAGCACTTAAGTCTACATGTAGGTAACATGAGAGACTCCCTGGCTTGAAAGTGAGAACAAGGACAGTGAAATGATCACAGTTCTATACCAAGATGTCTCAGGGTAAAGAATATATATATATATGCCAGCAGTGTTTTCTGATAGTATGGAATATTCTTCAGACTGTTATTTCTAAAGATGAGAAACCCTGCATTTGGAGGTTATGCATCAGACCATCACATGCAAATCCACCAGAATCAGTATGAATGAGCACTGAGAAAAGGCAGTTCTGCTTGTCTGACCATAGCACTGACTGATGAGAACCAACCCAAGGAAAGCCTGGGACACAGGAGCAAAAGCAGACAACAACTCCTACTTTGTGTAGGAGTGGAGGCAGTTATGTCTTCTTGCTTCCTCCCGTGAGGGAGAGCTTATTGCTGGAGATGGGAGGCAGTTTTGGACAGAGATATAGAGTTTCCCATGCCAGTACCTGTAAAACCTCTGGGCAGAAGGGAACACAAGTTCATTTGCAAAGAAGCAGTTGCAAAGTTATCTACCATGAGAAACTAGAGCAGGAATCCTCAGTGCATGTGTTATTCCTACTTATTCGCATTTTGCCCTGAAAAGCACAAAATAACATAAATGACAGTGTATAGAATACGAATATGCATGGATAAGAAAAGGATGACCAATGTAACTTGGAGGTAATATTAGAGAAGTGTCCTCTGCAGGGGCTTTTGTCTTCCCTGCTTCACGTCCCTACAAGACCACACAGGCAGATGGTCACAGGAAAAGTGGGAAGGGTTTTAAACTAAAAGAGGAGAGATTTAGATGAGACACTAGAAATAAATTCTCCCCTATGAGGATGTTGAGGCCCTGGAACAAGTTACCTAGAGAAGCTGTGGCTGCCCCATCCCTGGGAGTGTCCAAGGCCAGGTTGGATGGGGTTTGGAGCAGCCTGGAATAGTGGAAGGTGTCCCTGCCCATGGGCAGGGAGTTGGAACAAGATGACCTTAGAGGACCCTTTCAACTTAAACTACTCTATGATTCTGTGATAAGATGTGCAACAAGCAGATCATCACACCCCAAGCAAGAGCATGGGCTCCTAATCAAGCACAGTTATTAGAGAGCCCTGTAAAAACTGGAAGCTACACAAGATATGCTCTTTAGTAGGGTCATACTCAAGAATGAGCAATACTCCCATGGGCTGACTCAGGGATGGTCCCACTTTGCACAGCACAGCCACAGCCTCTTCCACATGGACCAGGGGCTCTTTCCACCATGGCAGTGATTTAGTGCCAGATTAGCAGCCATCTGGTGGAAAAGGAGGGAGGTCAAAGCAGAGCTAAATTCACACCAGCCTCAGCATGTGGCTTTTGGAGTTCTTTACAAACAAATCTCTTGGTATCACTTGATGATTACAGCCATATGGATACGTGGGAGCAGGCAGGAGCTTATCTACTGACATAAAGCTATAAAAGGTGACACTGATTTTGCACAGAGACCGCAGTGGTCTGTTCACTATTTCTACGTCCATTGCAAACGCAAGGGAAAATGTGTGAGGGCCTCACACTGCCCTCCCATGGTTTCATCCAAAACTGGCCACGGCAGCCCAGGAACGCAGATCCAACTCATACAGAAATGAAATTTCATTTCAGGATATTTTCACACAAAGCCCTCCTGTTTTATGCTGCCCAGCTGTGTACACAAATGCCCTCCATATATAACTTCCAGTGAAAAGTTAATGAAATGGCTTCCTTGCTCTCCTGCCAAAAATATAACTGAAATTCTAATCTCAAGACTTTCTCCAAAATAGCCCCTTTCTGCACTAAAATTCTCATAAATCAGAAACATTTTTGTCTAAAAAAAAGCCTGTTTTCATTGTCTTACAAATAGTAAAATGTGTAGCCCCAATTTCTCTAATCCACTGCTCTAACCAGCAGATTTTCGCTGTAGGGTGAAATTCAGCCCTGTGCTGAGGGTCAGTGCAAGGTCAACACTTAAACCATAAAATAGGGCTTAAGTGGTAAATAGAGTCTCTGTTCAGGATTATATTTCACCCCTTAAAAGGACTACATTTCATATGAAAAGGGAGATTTACTCATATCATGGACCTGGCTGTAGTGACATTATTCAAATAACACTTTATTCCAATATTAATCCCATTGGGTGAGATTGGGTCACATTTCTAAGAGTGGTACATCCCAGCAGACTATTCCTGACTGTACCACACCTAAACATCCCACAGCCTGGCCCTGGGGTTGTATTCCTGGGGGTAAGAGCAAAAGTTTTCTACATGGCAGCACTCAAAAATGCCTTTTCCTTGGAACACACCTCTCTGTTACCCAGGGGCTTTGAGAGACTTTTACAAGGAGTGATAAAGCAGGAAGGATGACATAACACCATGAGACTGGTTTTGCAGAAGTTGTCCTGGAGACACTCAGGGGTTTTCCCAATTCTTTCACCACCTTCCAGTTTTATACCTGGTTTGTGGGGGCTGGAATAAAAGTACAAGGCTTGTACCTTTGCTGAAACTATTCTCAGTAAAGTGCTTTGATCTGACTTTCATCCCTGTGTTTAGGGAGCTAAATGACATTTTTAGGATTTCTTTTTAAAGTCTCAGAAGTCAGTGAATGCAATTTTACATACACGCTTGGACACTTGTTTCCTGAATCTTGCTGACTTGGGTCCAGAAGCTTTTTTCACTCTCTTCTTTCAGCCTGAATTAAGTCATTGCATTGAAAAGCTTTATAGGAGACTGATAGCAAAGAAAGACTTCTCAGTTTCATGTAACAGAAAATGCCAAATGCTTCTAAGATGAATGCTGTAATCCAAGCAGACTGTTTCCAGATAAGAACACCACACACACACACACACACAAGAAAAAGCACATTTAAAAACTGATGACAAGGATCCCAGGGGGCTCAAATTCCTGGAAGATGCCTTGTCAGCTTCAGGACTATGACCAGATGAATTAATGAAGACAACTCTTGCTTTAAGTTGTAAACCAGCAGATTTAAAGACTCTTCCAATGGCAAGGGAGTATATGAAATCCGCAATGGTCCCAGCTCACCACTTTTAATTACAGTGTTATAAAATGAGGGGTCCTTGATCTTTGAGCTGGCAGATCCTTGGAGATGTAAGACTTTGGATGTACAGTAAAGATAGAGATACTTCTCTGGGTCATAGGGTTAAGTTTAAAGTCACACTCCTATGCTGGATATTGATCGCAAAAATGTAAGTGAAGGTTTATTTAGGTTTGATTGCCTTAAGTAAATTTGTTCAACAAAGGAAAATTCTATTTCATTCAACTGCCAATTCTGGGGAAGACCTGAAGATATTGTTTCATTCACTCCTGGAATTTTTCCAGACCAATTCTATTCTTTGCTGTACTTGGGCAAAATATTCAGAATTTTGCTCTCAGTGGTATAAGTAGAGCAAAACATAAAATAACGATACAGACACTCCTTAGTTGTTGAGTTTCTCAGCGATATAGATGTTAAAGCAAAATCCACATATCCAAGGGCCTCAATAGCACTTCCTATTTAAGATGGCAAATTGGTGCTTGGAAAATCTTAGCCTAAGGGTCAGTGTCAAAGCAATGAGTAATTCCAGTAAAGCAACAGAGCTGCACTGGCTTGCAAAAGATTTGATCTGTCCCAGTATGTTTAAGACAGATCCCTCTAATCATCTTAGAGCATCATTGCAGCAGGAGGAATGAAACCATGTCTCATTGTACCGCTTCAAGTCATAGAGGGAAGGGTCAAATACCAAACTGGTCTCCTAGATCTAAGGCACTGCAAGCCAGAAAGATACCTGTACTAAACAGAATTTAGTAACCTGATAAAGAAAATACAGAACTAATAAAAGCACTTGGTATTTTAGAAGCTTCATAATTTATAGCATCTGTTTGTATAACTGCTCTCTGTCGGGATTGTTGCTGGCCTTAGATTCAATACATGTACCACCCTCACAAGAGTGGGTTGCCTCTCTTCAAGGTAACAGTGAAGCCCAGTGTTGCTTACTTTGGTCAACTTTTTTTCTGAAAGCTCAAAAATTAATTATTATTTGTATTCCTTCTCATCTGGAGTAGTAACACAAATGAACTTGGTGTTATTACCATTTTCCCATGGAGGGAGACAGTAAGACATTTTAATATAAGTGGGTATTAGATGTCTAAATGCCATGAAAAACAGATATTTCAAATCTATTTATGAGCATTTAGTTAGTTTATAGAGCTTAATTCCTTGATAGAAGTCCCATCAAAACAACAACTATTCAGACCTGATTTACTTTTACCCTAAGCTTGAAGGCAGGATAATCATGGATGTGAGTAGGTGGGAAGGGACTAGAGCATCTCCTCCCACACAGCCTCAGGAGCAGTGACTGGTGAAGGAGCCCAATGCAGGTGAAGCAGCCCTAGGTAAATTTGGCTGGTCCTTCTCCCCATTCCTTCCAGTGCTTCTCCTATTTTAATGCCTTGTTTCCTCGCCTCTGCCATCAGCTTGGTGCTCCCAGTCACCTGATCCCCTGCATGTGCTGTACAGAAATTGAATCTGTGAGTCTGGTGCCTGCTGGGCAGAAGGGCATATACAAAAATTAGGTTGTGAAGCCCTCAGTGTCAGCTGAGTTCCTTAATAACTCTTACTACTACCGAGATTCATCTCTTCAAAGAGAATTGCACAAGGCCTCTTTACCACCTAAGTGATATTTAAGTGCTACAGAGATCTTTGTTATCCCCTAAACTAAATTAATTTTTATTTTGTAGGAGTCAAACAGTCTCTTAGGGTCTCTTGATTATATAGTCTCATTCTAATTTCAGTCTTTAATCTGAATAAACACGTTAGAAAAACACAGACACAATTAACTTAATCATAAATTCAGATGGATTGTTTATTATCTGTCTACTTAATGTGCTTATGATTGCAGCAGTTAAACATGATAATGTTTTCTTCTCTCACACATAAATGAATATACACAGCACAGAAATATGCACAGGAAGAAAAACTTGTGCCTGAATACGTCAGCAGGCTCTAGAGATAGAGAAATAGATGCACCTCTCACTGCTGTGCTCTACAGAAAAACAAACATTGCCACAATAGTGTTGAGGCATCAAAGAACTGATTACTGACAGATTATGTTCTCCTTACTGAAATGTCTACAAACAGTTTCAAAAGAAAGAAGATGTTACTGCAGCAGAGATGCAGATGAGAACATTATTTGGCTTATGTCATGACATTTGGAATTTAAAAGGAGTGTAGATTTTGGGTCAATAAGACCACTTGAGTTCTTCAGAGTAAAATACAGGTCAAATCAGTATCTTTCAACTGAAGAAAACTCAGATATCAGAATTAGGGAAGACTTTTTTTTTCTGTGTGATCCTTGTCAGGATAGGTGTCTTAAAAAGAAGTTAAGCACTTTTAGCATCAAGTTGTTTTGTTACGCACCCAAGGCAACCAACACATGTGCCAAAATGCTATCATGTATCCACAAATACTTAGATGCCAAAATTAAAGCTGGAATATGATTCTTTCTGTTCCCACAGCATATTGAATGTGAATGATTATTTCAAGCGTGCATTCAAGTTAAATTAGTGATTATTACTAGGATAAACTTTTCTCTATCATTAGACTAATTTTTTAATGGCCACAGAGTATATCTTGATAAAGTTATATTTGACTATGGAATATTCAAGTTTTAACTAAGTTTAAAACACACTACACTTTTCCTTTCCAAACAAGAACTGCTGAAAAGTGTCCACTTTGAGGCAAAGAAAGAGAAAAATAAAAGAACAGAAACTCAAAAGTCAATTCAAATATCTTCAGTTTCACTTTCTCAACTATTTTCCTTATTTATAAACACTAAGAAAAACATAAAATTCTATTATAAACTCTTTTTTTTCCTGATTAAAAGAAAAAATTGTATGTTATTGGAATTTTAAGTCTCTGAAATCCATGCTTCTATTCCAAGAGTAGGCAAAACAATAGAAGACATGGTGAGAAGCAGGGGAAGAAAGCCAAAAGAATCATAGGAAAAAGCAATTATGGCACCTGGTAGTCATTCTGGCTGGATGACGTAGTGACCAAATTTATTGTCAGCAGATATTTTAAGTGCTTACTATTTAAAAAAATACTATTGCTATTATAAAACAAGCCATATAAAAATGTAGCATAAAGGATTTGAAATATATCCAATTCAGCTTCGAGCTAAGCAATGATCTTTTTTTTTTCTAGTTAATTTATGATTTAAATAAATAAACAGCCTACGAGCTTCAGCAAGGTATTCACTTCACTCACACTCTTGGTTCCTAACTTTATGATCAGTCCTGTTCCATTAGAGGTGGTAATCACAGAGCAAAGAAATTCCAAACAGCAGTGGAAGCCTCACCAGCTCTGATTTGGAGGGAATCACCAAGAGTTGTAGAAGGATAGTACAGTCCTCGTGCCTGAAATTTTTTCATAAAAAAATAAATAAAATATAAGAGTAAGCAGTGGTTTTTACAGTATGACACAGCAGTATTACTTGCATTAGGCCAATTTACCACTTATGATAGCAGTAATAGCACTAAAAGCCAATAAAAGCGGTCTGTTCGTTCAGAGATTGGCTTTTATGGCTTATTCTAAATATTATCAAGTGAATCAAAAGCTGTCATTATAGTGTCTAAAAAGCCTTCGTACCTTGTAAGCAAACAGTGTGACTTTGACAAATAATCATTAATATGCCTGTGTGAGACCAGGCCTAAAAGAGAAAGAAAAAGGAAAACCCAATATTTCACTTTACATAAATCATTAAGATCATTTCAGTTAAATTTCACACAAAATAAAACAGATTTATATGTAAAATGCCATAGTTTTCCCAAGTTTTTTTTTTTTTTTTTTTTTTTTTTAATCTCTGAACATTTTCAAAAACCAAAAAACTTATCAGATAACTGAGCACTGCATGATTGAACTGTAATGATGTATCCTTGTCAGCTTTGGGAAAACAAATGGTGCACATGTTTAGTAGTGACTTTTGGGCCACATCTAACCTACCCTTCCCTTGGCTCCCATCCTGCCTGCCAGACATGGCTTCTCCCTTCCCTCCTGCTCCATAGCTTGAAGAATCTTGCAGGTGTGTTAGTCAAGGTCACATCTCCCACAGCCAGGTATCCCTGCTGGCTCCTTAGTGCCCTTGTTTGTTTTGGAGCCCCTTGGGTAGGTATTAGCTGGGCTACCCAGAGACAAGGTAAGAAGGTGGTCAAGGTGGAAGCACAGCAGGAGCTTCAGGACACCATATGGGATGGGATGTCACACATGGAAATGGTGAGCACAACACCACATAAGAGCGTGGGTACTGAAAAGGTTGGTACAACAGTTTGACTATATAGTAAAGGCTTCTCTCAATTAGAGAATTTGGACTGATAAAACATTAACTAGACTGACAACAAAATCTTAGCTGCACAACACTGAGTGCCTGTTCTCTCCATTAAGAGGTTTTTCAGTGCAATGTCAGCAAGACCAGGACATGCAACCATGGCAAGAGCCTGGGACAAGTTGAGCACCCTGGGACAGGCCTGGTCCCCTGACAAGTGACCTTGACTACAAGCTTTGAGCAGTTGACTCAAGCATTCCTGCTCCCCTAGCTAGTGCTATGTCTCCAGGAGTTTCTTTGCCCGTTCTATTTACAGTATTGGGGGCCCCCCTGGAATGGCAGGGCAGCGTGCCTGCAGTTGACCACGTTATGTGATATGCTGTACAGCTGCATGGAGTGCATGGACCAGCAGGAACATGTGGTCTGCACTGCCAGGGGAATTATCCCCCCCAACACTGCCCTTTAAGGGCCACGTGTGTTTAGCAGGCAATTTATGTGAGCAGAAAACCAACAGACCTCCTGCTCCAAGCTTGTGATTTCTTTGGCTGCCTTCCCCCCCCTCCCCACCAAGAAACACTACATTAACAGCAAGGTAGGAAGACCTCAGGTAAAAATTGATACACCAGGTTTTGCCTAAGGTACCCTAAAGCATGGTGGGAAACCTGTTAGGATTTACTATGTGCTTGTGTTTATCCAAGAAATGGGGCAGTCGGTTCTCTAAGCCTACACTAAATAGAGCTGCTTCCCTTAAAATACTCCCACTGAATTATGGGTTTGATTATTTCAACCTCAGGAAGGAATGAGTAGGTGAGAGCTGTTTATCTACTTAGAATCATAAATTACTTTGGGATGGAAGGGACCTTAAAAAGATCATCTTGTTCTAACTCCCTGCCATGGGCAGGGACACCTTTCATTACACCAGGTTGTTCCATCCAACTTACAAGAATAAAAGGACTTTGGTCCATTTGAATCTCCTCTTTCAGACAGAGTTCAGCAACTACAAAGGTCCCTCCCAGACCCAGGACACAAATTGAACATCTGCCCAGGCATAGCTGGCTCAACAGCTGGTCCAGCCATCAAGACCTAGCGAACATAAGCTGCTCACTGAAATTAATAATGTCAATGTTCCTCTTCCATTCCCCCTAACAGTATTTTGCAGTGCTGACTTCAGTCCCCAGCTTTCCTATAAAGCGGTAGAAAAAGGTTTTGTCACTCAAAGATGTGAGTGGTTTGGTCTGTTTGATTTTCAGGTCACGGGTCTGCAATGTATGATTTCATCACATACAGTTTTCCTGTATTATTTTTCCCCAAGGGTTCAATCCCCCCATACTTTAGCTCCACCTTCATCTCTGTTACACTCAAGGGGTTTTTTTATTGCTGAAGAAAATCAGATCACAGGACTCTACAGGTTGCTGTGCAACCTAAAACAACCTATGCAAATGCTGGCCTAAAGCAAACATCAGATATGATTCTTTAGACCAGGATTTCAAGAGCAAAGTCACCAGGATTGCCTGAAGTTCTTAGGCTTGTTCTTGGGCCGGTTGCTGAACCTGCTTCTGACAGAATAGGAAGATGAAGAATTAGAGGCCACATCTTGGCTATAGTGTTGCCCTGTTTCTAATTGCTGGTGTAGCCAAGAAACTGGATCCTTCCTTCCACTTGAGACCACCTGGAGAAATACATTCCTCCTCCCCCCTCCCCAGCTTTTCCCAAGAGCCCAAAACTTGGCTTTAATATAATACATATTTTCCATTTTTCTCCCTCTAATGAGATGCATTGATATTTTCACCTGCATGTTCTGTATTTTGTTAATGGGAAATGTTTCAAACACTGTGTGGTAATGGGATATGGGATTATATATTTATTAATCTCAAGAGCACTGTGTGGACCATACCAGTAAGTTACAAGCAAACTGGCAGCACAGGGCTTGAGTTCTGGCAGGAGATCTCTTCCAAACCTGCCTGTTAGGCTGCATTTGGCTCTGCTTTAAAACTTTATGCTGAGCTGTAGCTGCTTGGGTCAACTGTGCTACAAAAACTGCACAAGTACTCTGCTGTGTCAAAATCACAGTGACCTGGTGGCCAAGGAGATGCACTTTGAGCAGCTGACCATTATGGTTTGTTGCACAATATAGAAAACCTTGTTAGATCCAGAGAGAACAGCAAAAAAAAAAAAAAAAAAGTGTTAGTCATAGTGTGCTTCCATCAACAGAAAAGAGCTCTTTCTACTCATAGAGATTATATTTATATTCAGTGATGTCTAAATCTATCTGTATGTGAGTTTACCACAGTAAGACACAGTCAAATACATCCTCACCTTCTCTTCTGCCACAGTAGGTCAGCCTAGAGCTTCCCATGTGGTGGCTTTTACTGAAATGAAAGGTATTTTTTGCACAACTGAAAGACTGTCACTTGAAGATGAAAAAGCCTGTTTTACCCCCCCGAGGGAAAGTTGGAGAAAGCTTCGTAGATTTGCCCTTTGTAATATTCAGGTTTGTCTGCAGCAAGAAGAGGAAATAAAAACTAATGGAAAGAGACATTTCTTCTTGGATCAAAGCTGAATTCTTCCAAGAATGCATTCCCAGACTGTACTCAGGGAAAACAGTTGTGAGGTCAAATGATTCATAACGTCCAGCTCTGCTCAGGCACTGTATTTTTCCTTATCTGGTAAAAAACAACTGACAAATTTTTACTTTTCTCTTGAGGTCTCAAATCCTTTTCAGCCATTAAGCACTAACACTATTTTCTCCATGAAGGTGATTAATAGGAGTGGAGGTGAAGCAATTACTTAGAAGTGTGATTACTTTAGGTATATGTAATTCTTAGATATACTAAATATCTGACTTTATGTGTAGCTGAGACGTTTGACTGCAGTTGCCAGAGCCCAGCACTTCTTAATAAAGATGAACTCTGCATATTTCCAAGAAATAAACAAATAACTTTAGCACCCAAAATTAATAGCTGTAGATGATGTAAAAACCACAGAGGACTGACATTACTTTTACTGAGAGAAAGGAGCCCTTAATAAAAACACCAGTACTGAATTGTTAGAATCTGGCATTCCCTGTTTCTCAGCTTCATATTCTAATATTTGTGCCAACACCTACTTTTCTGGCCTGTGTTTGTGCAATACCAGCCTGTCCAAAATCTTCCAGTTGATTTTATGAGCTCTGAATTGAAGCCATAGAATTGATTTTAAAACTAAGCTTTCCCTCCAGAATATAAACATTTTTTGAGACAGCAGAGGCTACCAGCCTTGTCCATAAGTTTTAAGAGGTCTCTCTCCAGTGCTGGTCACTGTGACCTCCTTTTTCCATCACTGTTCCACTGGAACATACATTTTGTGTAAAATTAGAAAGATAGACTAGTCATTCATTATCCAGGTACAACACTGGAGCTGACAAGGATTGTGCCTTGAAATGTATGTAAAGTTACCCTAAAGTTACTCAGGCAGTGATTTTCAACTCCTTTCTTCATCTATGTTGTCCATATTGTACATTCCTTATTTTCTCTATGGTGAAGACTACTCAAACTACAGCTGGATAAAGAGTCTATTTGCTTTGTCTAAACAGTGTAAGCTCTCCCATATGCAATGACTACTGGAATTATTATGTGATCTTTTCAGCTTCTAATGCATATTAATTTGTAATATACAAAACCATTCAATAAATAATTGTGCAGACTGAATAAAAAAGCAATTTAAACTTTTCCCCCCCCTAACTGGAGACACTTTTTTTACAAATAGTTCTTTTAAGTAGTCTTAATAGTATCTCTTTAATATTGCCATTAAAATTCACCAGAGTTCAAGAGCAGAGCAAATTTACATCTGTTAAAATAATGGAATTGACACTGATATTACATCATTGCTATTTTAAATACTCATTCTTCATAATTCCAACCTACTTGCTTTAAAGTTACAAATAAAGGGCTTGTTCCTATTTCAAAGTCAATGGCAAAACTCCCTTTGGGTTTTAGGGAGCAGCACCTAGATTTAGACACAGGGGTCTCTGGTGATATGTGCTGGGGTGTGACTGTGTTCATTAATGCAGCAAAGCATAAATCCCTCTGAAAGAAAAAAGTTACTGAGGATGGTTCTATGAGCCCCAGTCAGAGAGGATAATTGTACTGGGCTAGCCTGCTCCCCAAAACCACAAAACTCTACAAATTACTCTGAATTCCAGGGTAGTTACAGTTCTTTTGCTTATTTTCACAAGAAAGCAACATTTTTCTATAGGTGGTTGGGTTTTTTTTTGCCCTTTTAGTGCAATTTTGTGGTTTTCCTTCCTTAAGGTTTTGGGAGAGATTGTTTGAAAAGAAGCATAATGACAACCCTCACAAATTCACCTTCTCTTGGGAGAACATTAGAACTTTCACTGAAATTACGTAAGTGTTCTATGAACAATTCAAACTGAACCTAAAGGAATTAAAAATATACACCATAAACATCTGGAAAGCCACCTAGAAGGTGAATCAACGTGGCCCTCTCCGTGATGACAGCAGAAAATGAAACAAGAATTTTTAAGAAACATAAAGAATAAAGGTTATAACTAAGACTATTTAAAACTGGAGAAAAATATGCTTTTCATTATCCATTTAGCACTCAAGTAAGCATAGTTTTGTACCTGACAGTTCCCTAGGTTGCTTATTGTGTTCTTCAGAAAAAAATAAATCTCTGTCCACACTGCAGCTTATCATATCAACTTTTCAGGGACAGAAACACTTCACCTGTATCTGCACTGAGCATTTAGTTTGACAGATTCCTGGCCAAGTCAGAAATCACCAGTCACTACAGTAACTACGTACTAATGCACTACTGAAATATGTTGAACATTTACTGGACAATAACCACCAGCTGAGCCTTAACCATAATTTCGCACTGCAGTTGTGGGCCTGTTACATGTTATCTGGGAACCAGAGAACTTTATTAGCACTGTCATAAAAGCTAAAGCAGAATCAGCCCCTTGTTCTAGTGTCCCTGACACTGCCCAGTATAAATAAAATTTCCATTGAGCCTTAGCATATTTAGATCCCAACTGAAATGGCAATTGCCTTGGGTGTCCTTAAGAGTAATTTGATTTAAAAGAAAACCACACAAGAGTACAAAATGTGACCCTTTATTGTGAAGAAAAGCATAAATAAGCTGCTCCACCAAGACCAGGAGGAAATACATTATTGCAGAAATATCAAGTTTTGAAGAACCTGCAGCGCTGACTGCTTTACTCGGAATTACTTACCCCATTATAAAACTTTCCACTTTCACAATGGGACACCTGCCCTTATGCTGATTTGTGGGAGGAATAAAATGCAGCTTTAATGGTAGGGAAATATTTTCCAAGCAAGGACGATTAGGCAATGCTCTGCCTCAGGAAGTGTTTCAGGCACTGTCACTTGATGATGTTTAAGAAGAAATGGGAGGGAAAACACCTAAGGGTTTAGCCCACAGAGATTTTTATGTCATGCAGACTGGGACTGCTGAACTAGGAGGTCCTTTGCAGACGAATAACCTCTAATTCTTTTTGGCACCATTCCTTGGCTTTAAAATATACCAACTTCCCCCATACCAGGGGCTCTAACACAACATGATGTCTGGTGCAACCTAGTCTTCAGGATAGCCCTTAATCACACAGCAAACCTGTGAAGTGCAAATTAAATAAGTGGAAAATATGGTCTTTGTAAGATATTTACTTTCTTGTGGCTTTCCAACCATAATAATAGGATGAAACATCATACACCTGACATGGAGGACCAGTTGTTGCCACAACTGTTCATCACTGTGGGAAGGAGGAATATTCAAATATGTCTATCCTTATCTAATTAAGCATGTATTATAGAGACTATTTTTATATTATAAATGTGCAGTCTAGATTCTTCATTCCATCACTATTCTTCTCTTCCAACACTAAAACCTGCTTATCTGAAAGACTGCGTAGCTGCAAAAAGTTTTCATTGGAAGAAATATGTTCTCATGTCATCTATTTTTGGCTTTCCATGCCGTGACAACAGAGGCTGGCCCGGTGTTTCTATATATGAGCACTTCCCAGGTAGCAGAAGAGCTGCCGCAGATTGCCTGGCACCTGCTCGAGGATGAGGTGAACAGAAAGCAAAGCAAAAGTATTTTTATTTCATCAAGAACATTTATGGCCAAGCCATATTTGCAGAAGATAAAAACTGAGGAAAGCATAAACCGATGGGGAATGTAATCTTTTAATATTTTGAGAGCACGAAATGGTGAAATCAGAGTTCTGAACTAGAACAGGTTTAAGAGGGAGCAGAGCAAACACAGCAGGTGCTGGGGGGAAATATTCTTTTCAGGATAAGTATTTTCAAGACCTGGTAGTTACATTTGGTTAGTTCTAATCTTCTTTTAACAAAATAACTTCTGAAAAGGGAATATAAAATATATGGAACATGAATGTCAATAGAAACATATTGCAAGTATGATACATCACCAACGAGCCTATGGTTGCTGAGTTAGGAAAAATCTGATGTACTCAGAAACATTGTCTTTTGCTTTCTAATACAATTTTGAAAGATCTGATTTTTTTTTTTAATAGAGCAGCTATTAAGAAAAACTAATTATGATTTTATTTTTAGGGGCTTGGATTTTCTCTTACATGTATCATTCTAACTCAGGAGTAAGGCCATTCAAGCAAACGAGATGAGGTTGGTGTGAATGAGTTTAAATGATCAGACAAAGGCCTCAAGATATTTATGGATGGAATGAGTCATTCCTGTTCTGGTTGGATGATTATATCAGTGGAGAATTAGTCTATCATCATGCAGGGCTTGAGCCTCCTTTCTCTTACATTAGCATCCATCAGGAAATATTGTGTGGTATTTTAGTAGCCTAAAACAAACAAGACGGTAGAACTGAGCCCACAGCCCCACAGTTCTGTCCCATTTAAATCAATAGATCATCTGGTCTTTTTTCCTCAGTCTGTTTACCTAAACTAGCTTACACAAAAGTTTTAGTAAGATCTATTTCTCATTTAAAATGTGAAGTAACTGTGGTCAAAGAACACATTATTTCTCTGGCATCACATTCAAAAAAGTAACTTTTTTCCATCAAGTTCCAGTGACATGTCTACAGGGATAGTAAGGAGACATTAAATAGATAATGTAAATTTGACTACTCAAATTCCCTCTGCACCAAATGCAGATCTGTGAGAAATCTTCAGCAATCCAAGTCTTGGAGTATTTTGCAATGATTTCTGCGTCAAAGTAAAACAACTGTGCCAGAACTGACAGGATTATTGCGATTTTAGGCACGCACCAGGTTTGGTGGTGCTAGAACAACATGTGATCCATCCATCTTATCTCTAAGAATAGGCAATACCAGCCATTCAAGCAGCCAGCTCAGGAAGTGTTGTGGTGGGCTGCTGTGACTATCTAGAGTAGAACATGAGAGAAAGAAATGGCTGGAATGTCTCCAGCAACCGTTGGAGTTCCCAACAAGGTTTTTTCCTCATGGCAATGACTTTAAGGCTAATTAGAGGCAGAAAACCAAAATGGTAGCCTACAAATTCCCCAGACACCAGGTGTTTACCAGAAAAATCTGTTCCCCAGCCAGACACCGTCCCTGTTCTCAATGGTTTCCATGAGCCTCTCCCCACCAGACAGGAGGTGGTTTGCCTTCCCAGTATGTCTGTGCACTTCTCACTTCTGAGAATTGAGGAGGATTAAAATCACCTTCAGAGCAGAGAAAACCAAGTATGGATGCTTCTTGAATCCATCTCATCAACCCCAGAAACTGTCTGAGAGCCACAGTGATGTTTTTCACCAGGTTCTTCATGCTTCAGACAATCACAGAGCATCATGTTTTGCTCCTATCCTGTGCCTCTCCAGCCAGTTGCCCATTACAAACACTAACCTGGAAAACACTGGATTTAAATCATTCCCAGTGCAGTTTTGCTTCCTACCATTACACCTTTTTCTCAGGATACTTAAGCACCAAACACTGCAGGTATCATGGTTTCATGTTCGCATTATACTTTGTTAGGACCAGGTAGAGTTTCTCTGCATTAAATGGTGGGGTTTTTTAATCTTTCCCACAAATAAAAGACCCCTGCACCAGAACATATCCTACAAGCAGCTCTATTCATATCTAAACCCAAGGATTTTTTTGGGGAAAAAAATTATGTATTTATTCAGAAATTAAATGAGATTAATAATTTTGAAAGCAATTTACAAATAGCAATGAACCACTGCAACGAAGGTCAAAAGAAAAAGGACACATTAGCAATTGAATATCTTCCCTCCCTTTAAAGTTTTAATACTGCATACCTGTTAATAATGGAAAATATCCTTCTTCAAGAGTAGCATTTTCAAAAATTGGTAGGATCCTTTGCTAATTCTAATCTTCTTTTAATAAAATAATTTGCTAAAAAGGATTATAAAAAGCATGAAAATGGAATGCCAATAGAAATGTACTGCCTATACAATAAATAGTTAATGTATTTTCTAAATGAATGATTTAAAATAGCTATTAAAGTAAAGAGAATGAGCTTATGTTTCTAGTAATGACTTCTCTGCCTCAGAATGAAATCTGTAAATCCCTGATTGCAATTTCACATCCCAAAAGAACAAGCAGTCCTGGGAATGATGCTTATTGCCTTTATCATTAACACTAACATACCACATATGTGATTTTTATATCACTGGTTTGAATATTTAGATTTATACTTGTGTATGCTTTATATTTTAAATCCCACATAGCTATTCTGTCACAAAAATAAAGCTCTCCTTCAACAAGGCTTTTTTGTAGGCACATGCATACATGTATACACAGACTTCCAGTATAACTACAATTTTATTCATAAGAGCACATAATGATTCAGGCTGTGATTGTTAATAAAAATGCATTTCTAACCATCAAATTTGAGTCTATTATTCTAAGTTAATTGCATTTGCCCTAAAGAGACTTGCGACTGGCTGTCAGCCTATTTGTGTCAGTTCCATTTTATTCATCAGTCAATCTTGTCTCCTCTTTTTTCACATCCCATATATTGATCAAATAGATTTGTTAGCATGCCTCTGCAGCTTTAAAAAAGTTTTTGTTATTTGTCAGGTTTATTTGATTACTATATTAGTTTGAGTGTTATCTTAATTGTTATTTCAATAGAAAATAAATGCCCTTTGGTAGTCCCACAAGATTCCCATTAAATATAATCCATGTAACAAGTTAGTGGATGGAGTGAATGTGGTAAGAAAATAAACACATTAAGCCTATTTTAAAAGGTGGTATTAATCTGCAGCTGTACTGTACTTGATCCAAAAGACAGAAATAGAAATAAGTACAGTGTGAAACAATTTTGATAAACATCAGTTCCGTATCATTGCATATTATGCTATGTATAAAATACTTTAAGAAAAAGATGTGTGATATAAAATAAACTGAGGTCATATCTGGAAGAGTGGGGTTTGTGGTTAAGTGTGAAATTGAATGATATTAAATATGGTTTTAGACACTAAAAATTAGGCTGGAGAGGCAGTAAGCAAAAGCAGGTGGAAATGCAGTGTTATACAGGGTAAGTTTTTGGCAGGGAGCTTTTAGGAAGGTATTTATTGCAGTAAAAGATAAGCATCTATGCATGTAGCTTTTTCCTCTGTAAAGGTATGATACACTGTTTAGTTAGATTAAAAAATTGAAAGAGTATCCTATTGACATTGATCACTCAGTTTTGGTAATGAATTCCAAACCCAAAGTTTTTACCTCAGTCTTCTCAAAGACGAAGGTGATGCAACCAGTTTTCCCATATGAATGTCTTGGAAACCTATCTCTGATACCTTCATTATCACAAGACTATATAACCCTGGCACCTTGCCTAACCTTGAATCTGGGATCTCCCCAGCTGGTACCTGAACTTAGACATTGTCAGGAATACTCTCCTATTTAAAAAGATATGAGAAGTCCATATGTTTTAAGATAACTACTCAAGACACAGAAGCACTGATTTAATAAAAATTTCAGGCAACAAAATCTTGTGCTTCACTGGTATTGAAGTACATTGACTGACTGCAACATTTTCTGAAACTGAGATGTGAAATTACCACATTCCTTGTGAAAAGCTAAGTTCCTTAATTTCTTTGTCCAAGGTTAGTTTTTCTGACATCTAGCTTTAGTCACTGAGGAGTTGGGTTTCTGGTCTGCATAATTATCTGTAATCAGCTGCCAGGAGAATGGGGTGAGAACAGGGATAAAACCAGACTTTCAAAATGCAATTTTTTCCTGGCTTGAACTCTTCAATCAAGGTGGGATGACTTGCCTGCAGGATGGGCTTGTCTTTCATCGATTTTTGTAGACATTTAGGCCAGACTAAACACCTACTATATCTGCCAGGCACAGATACTACCATGACCACCACCCCAAGGGGGACCTATCGCATTTATAGCAGGAGCATTTTTATTTGCCTATACCTAGCTGTGGATGCTTCAAAAGTCCCACTCCCAGACTGTTTTTCATCTGGAACCTTTTTATCAGTGTTTCAGACTAAACTACCATGCTAAAACTTCAGATGCCCTAAAAAGACCTCAAATTTGCAGTCCTCCTAGAGCAGTTAGCAACACTCCTGTGATTCAGAAGCACACAGTGTGATGATAGTTTCAAACTAAACTGTTATGACCAGCTAGTATGGAATATAAACAGGAACAGATGAGAAGAATACAGCCTCAACATTTGAGACAACAAAGAAAGAGTGAAATGATTGCTACATAAAAGACATTTCAAAGACCTCCCAGGAAAGCAGGCATAAAAATCCCCAATAAAAAGGCTCAGCAAGAAAACTGTCACACCCCCTAATCCTCAGCAGACTCTAACAAGATGTTCACATGAGCCAGAGATTGTCTCCTTCCCCAGAAGACAAAAGGCACAGAAATCAATACTGTCTAGCATAGGATTAGGAGGCAAGAGATAGATAAAAAGGATTCCTTAACCTTACAATTAGAAACCCCAACTCTCCAGCCAAAAGGATAATCAGAAACAGACTGCAGACCTGTGTCACAATAATTGCTGCATCTTTCTTTACTCTTTGAAAACTGATATATTTTCTGAAGGTTTTTATAATTTATTGCCACCCCAAGAAAGGTTTTGATGGCCACTTAGCTACAGACAACTGCTGCTACCAAACCACAATTCAGCACACATGGCAATAGCCTTATTTCCCATTCTTTATGGTTCATTCACCTCCAACCAAGCAAAAATTATATTACCCATGTTCGTACCAACCTCCCAATAAATTGTACAACTGAAACCAAAATTATATGTAATGCACTAGTCTTCTAACAAATGATCAGCTTACTGTGCCCTGAACCAGACACTTACACAGATTCTTCATGCCAAACCTGGCATCAGCATGTGCTCTGATTAAAATGGAAACAACTTAGTTGTTATAACAAGCATCTTTAACTTTATTTGGTATTACTAATGCTTTTAAACAGAAGGCAGGGTACTGGCAAGAGTAGAAAACAGACTTGAAGGGGGAGGAAACCTGCAGGCTGGAAAGAAGCTACAGTCTCCAAAGTCTGACCCTCCTGCTGTAGCTAACTAGTGACCATAAGCTCTCAGAGCTGGAGAAGTTTGCTGCATAGAAATTTAAGACTCTTTCTGAGGCTCAGCAAGGCAACCACAAGACACTGACAATCACATTTACAAAGCTTATATATTAATTTATAGAACAACTTCAGCACCCAATCATGTATGCTTAGGAACTATACACATTCCCACTTTATAGAGGGTTAAACCACACAAGAATTAAATAGTATAAGCTTTCATTAAGTGACAGTCAGAATTTAAGGAGTTGCCACATTCAATGTCACAAACCTTTTCCAGTTTTTCTGATACCATCAGGAGAGAAAAAGTCAAATTTTTTTCCCCCCTCAAAGTGCAGCACACTTGCAAACCATCACTCCATCCTCTTGTGATCCTACTGTCTACTGAACCTTAAATTTCCTGCCTTAATGTTCCATGGTCTTGTTCTTTGCAAACTAGACACTACCTCAGACCTACCTCACATTCTGTGGCAGATGAAATAATCCCTCTAAGTAAACTACTTGAAACCACTTAGAAAAAGGTTGACAGAGATGCAGCTTGAACCATTGTCATTTGTTATAGAAAGACAAACAGAAGAATCATGGCTTGAAATAAATGCATGGGAAATAAAAATACATGGGAAATAAAAGCAGGCATTTCTGTTCTCTTTTAGTAGAGCTCAAAGACAGCATAAAGCTCAGCTTGCACATTCTTGGAGAATTAAAGGGAGAAATGTTATCTACAGATTTCTAAGTAAACTTTCTAGATCTCCCTCCAGATGAGAGCAAGGAATTCACTCTCTCCCCAAAGCCTGCAGCTAGTAGTGTACCAGACAGAGCAACACAGGATGTGAATCACCAAGGGATGGGAGCAGAGGGTAGTGTGGTCTGCATAGTGCACAGGCAAATTAATCTCTTCACAGACACACAGTTCCCAAGGGACTCCAGGTCTTGCTTGTGGTGCAGTGTCAGAGATTCACAAGTCTTCACCTACAAACACACTTGTCCCCATGCCATAAGAAGTTTCACTGCTCTCCTGAGGAAAGGCCAGCTATGCTTCAATCAAGAGCCTGGGGAATAGGATCGTGGTACCCTGTCTGTTGTCTAAAAATTATTCCCAAATCATATTTTCCTCATTTTTTTAAAGCAAGACAGCTTCTGGTTGCCACTATTACAAGCACAACTTGTAAACCTCAAGGTAGACTAGTATTTTCCACAACTTGTTTTCAAATCCAGGTGTACCAAGGAAACTGCAAAACATTATTTCTTTGTGCCCTGTGTGGCACAAAATCCCACATCCAGTGGGACCAGAATAACACTCAAGTATTCAGTCATAGATAAGATCTACGCCTTCTCCTCCAAGCAAAGAAGAAATGCATAGTGCTACAGACACCATCAAGATTTCTGTTTCACCATCATTTTTGATTTTGAGACACTCAGATACCATGGTGGTGAAAGCCAGTGCAAAACCCTAATATACCTAAAAAAGTAGGAAGCATCACTACGATGAAACAGAAAAATAAAGGTAGGTGAGCTAAACTTGGACCTTCAACATATTCTAAATCCATGGTTCAGAGAACTAGACTAATGTTATGTTTAATAACTTAAACCTGCTGGCTTCAACACCTGCAAGTCCAACAACTTCATCTGTACCATTGGTAGGACAGGGGATGTGATGAAGCCTACTGTGATGAGGTCTGTATTCAGGCTCACTACCAGTGTTTGCCTCAGTTGTGATCATTTCACTGCAGATTTTGCCCAGTTAAGATTTTCATTGTGCCACAGAAAGCAGATACAACACTTGATATGGTATACCCTGTAGCCAAACACCTCCATTACCTTTGATAAGCATTAGGATGGTCCCTCACGGCTTGAGGCAGAGTCATTTCACTGGCCAGGTGCATGGAGACAACTCGGACTTGAGCCACCAAAAAGAGAACAAAACCCAAACTTTTCTCACTCAGGAGCTCAGGGTTGAATGCTGCATCACTGAGTCAGGATCCTCGAGCAGTGTCTGTTCTCCTGGCTGGGACAAGTGCTGACTGTACAAAAACACCCTGTGTCCCCTGTGGAAAATACAGAACTACAGAATGATTTAGGTTGGAAAACACTGTCAAGATCATCTCAGTGAGAGACCAGAGGACACTAGATTCTTAAAAGAAAGGAGTATCTCCAATTCCTATTAAGAACTGTTTTTTCCATACTTGTGAAGTCATTTAAGGGACTAAGTCTTCAGCCCCAATAGCTTAACTTTTCTCTGTTAATAGTATAGTTTGGAGGTGTTTACAAAACACGTATGTTGGATAACAAAGGCACTTCCTCAGCTGAGGAGCTTTTCCTGCTTAGTGAAGCCTTCCTTTCCCATTCTTATTTTCTCAAACTGGGCAGCCCCTTGAAAACTCCAGTAAGGTCTTCAACTTCCCAGCTCCTTCTCCCTACAGCACATAGGGCATGGCACCACATCATTTCAACTACTGAAGTGGCACATTCCACTCAAAAAATTAGTTTAACAGGTCTAGTTTCCATGGGGGATGTAAGCAGCACTTTTTACTTAATACTTACTCTTCACCTGTTTCAGCCTTCAGCCCATCTTTAAAATGAGAATATTGTTTGTATTAATGACTCTAAAGAAACATTTTAAGGTTTACTCAAAGCAGCAGAACAAGCACAGAAGTGCTGTACAGGGGGCTAAGCCTAGAAGCTTTTGAGTGGGAGAGCAAGTTCTTCACCTCACTGCCATCTTCTTATGAAAATCGAGAAAGAACCCCAGTAAGGTCAGCCTAGAAGCCACATGAGACCTGTTTATTTCCTTTTGCAAGATCTCAGTGGACTGCTTTGGTATCAGGGAGCCCCCAAACCACCACCTTTCCAGAGCTACTAAATCTTCACCTTACCTGGAGAACTGTCATGATACTGCTCTTTCTCCTCCCCTTCCCTCTATTTATCTGCTAAATAAGGGGCAAGGCCCATGGCCCCCTCCCTTCCCAGCTGAGGATGTTTTCCTAAGTGAGGGTTCTCACACCAGTTCATACCACCTGAAAGCCTTTAGAAAGCGGAGATATGCCAATTTATCTGCTTTCTACCCAGCCACTGGAGAAATGGGTAATGCTCACCTGCTCCAATTATTCCCATCTGGAACGAGATGATCTTTAGGATCCCTTCCAACCCAAACCTTTCTATGGTTCTATGATTCTATTAGTACTGTGCAAACACACGATGCAAACTTTCTTTGCTAGTTAGAGGACACTGCTGGGTTTTGGTAGGCAAGGTCAAGACAACATTAATCTACTCTGATAAAGCATGAGGAGGTAAATCATCCTGTGCACCTCAGAATTCATTTAGATGGTATTTCTGGCGTTTCTCCCCCCTGCTTTTGTTCTGTCAGTCTGAAGAGAACAGCTCGTGTGATGTCATTTAGAGTGGAGCTTTTTTAAAGCTTTCACTCAGGAGAAGCTTCAGGAGCTCTGGGGGTACAGCTTAGCTCCGAGAAATAGAAAGACAGCAAGTTTGCATTGACAGCTTGATCCCAGAGAGAGGTGGCTGCCTGCTTGTCTAACAGGTCCTCTGGGTCTGGATGAGGCAGAGACAGAGGAGCAGTCATATTAAGTGAACGTGCGCTGCCAATGTTAAAGGAACAATTACCATTATTCTGCATAGTTCACTGTTTGCTACTGCTATTTCCTTCAATAAAACCTCTTTTCACTTGCCAATTGGAGCTTGTCATGTAACAATATTTCTTATGCACAATACACATACTAAAATGCCCCTGTGTTTTTAATACATTTACAGTTGTTAACAATAGTGGTATAGTGATAGAAAAAAAAAGTACTTGCTTTGAATACAGAACAGATTGAAAAAAGAACAAACCAGTGGCCCTGCTCTGAAGGATTAATGGGGGTTAGATCTTGCTAATCTGTGTAAAAGCAGTGATATCTCTTCCATTTTATTAATACCCACTTCTTCCTCTCAGGGCCTGGGCTGTGACCTCCTTCCTTGAGAGGGATTGTACACCTGAGTCTTGTGCAAAAGCTCCAGTGATGGTTTTAGTGTGAGTGAGCTTAGAGGAGAGGGTTGGGCTCTCACTCATCCCTGTGCCCAGGTAACCCTGAGAGGGACAGACAAGGGGTGCCACTCCTGGGGCTTTGGCAATCCCAGTCTGCTGAAAGTTGCCCAATAACCCTTTGATCCTTGTTCATGGTTCACAGACTGGTGGGAGTGTGCTGCCCTACCATCTACCAAAACCTGGAATCTCTGGTGTTCACTGCTCACATCAGACTCTGACAAAACTCCTTGGGAGCACAGTTCCTGGTGAAGCAGGATAAACAGCCAGCCCTGGGGAGACACTGACATTTCACTGGAGCTGTGGAGTTCTACAGTCCTCCTCCAAAAGCTTGTACAATGAAGGTATTGTGCTAGTACTGTGCTTGCCAACATCACAAGGCCAGGTGGAAATGACCACAGCGAAGGTGCCACGGTGAGAAGAAATTACGTGTTTGCATTTCTGAGCAGGCTGAACCTCATATTTCATGCGCCCAAAGGAACAAGCAGCTGTTCGGAAACCTTTGTAACGCATTCATGAAGAAAACTTTCTTCTGCTGTAAGATTCATGTTTTCTAAGAACACTATTTTCTTCTGAACAAGTTAATATACACAGGAAAAGACATCTTGAGTGTTCCTGACTCTCCTACACTATCCAGGAATAGTGATAGACTGCGAGTTTAAACACATTCTTCCACTACACAGAGAGAAGTGTGTTTAATGCTGTGAGCAGAACAGTTACCATGTTTGCCTTTGCCAGAGCAGGCAAGACTACACTGTTTTAAGAGTACTTATTACATACATAAGTAACAGTGGATGTCTGCCCCCAGAATAGGTGTTCTGCATCTTCGGTGCAGGGAAAAAACTGATTTGTGATAAGATGTACAGCATGAGACATCTTCTGCTTCAGATATCACTAATTGTTTTGTCTATGACTTTTCCTGAGGAAAAGAGCAAAGAAACCCGGACAAGGCTACCATACTGGAGGCTGGTTTGGAGCCTCATCTGTTGAGTTTCCTGGAATTCTTTTCATTGACATCTGATGATACCAGATCAAGCCCTGGGGAAGACAAATAAGTGGTTTTCCACTGCAGTCCAGCACAGGCTGTTCTGCAACACCTGGGAAGGTTCTCAGTTGGCAATAAGATTAATAATGTTTGTTATATTGGACAAGTCTAGCTCCCAGTTGTGTTCCAGCATGGCATGCAGATTAGAGAGAAACAAATGGAAGCATTTGCAAGGAGAGTCTCTAGAACACATAAGACTCTCAAAGATTGCCACTCACCATTGGGCTCAAATCAAAGAAAAGCTTTATAACTTATTAGAAGCCATGGGGTTTGTAGTCATATGTTATCATGTGCCAATTTACCACAAGTAGAGCTTTAGGGACTATCTGTGAGAAATGCTGCGTCTTCTGTGATTTGCAGCTCTATTTCCTGGTGTTTGAAGTGTTTGGATATATTTTAATAATATGTATGGGTTTGATGGCGTTAATATACATGCTTTTGAGGGTGTATCCCCCCCTCCAAATCAAAATGCTGACAACCTCGAAGCTCTTCTGGTATTAATGCTGTGCAGGGATATCTTTGTGTCCACAACCGTGTGTAATGTCTGCTTTGGGAATAAACTCTTGGCACAAAACTTCGGTGTCATACAGAAAGTGGCACAACTGACAAAGACCTTGGGACATGAAAGGAAGACACTGTGCTATCTTTTCACTGGAAAGTTCACAAATTCTGCCTAGAGATCCCTCTGATATTTTTACTTTTCAGTAGATGGTGCTCACCAAAAATAAAACTGAGCATTTTAAGAGCCTTCCAAATGTGATGACACAGGGATTTACATGTAATTTTTTTTTTTTTGTAATAAACTCAGCATTTTCTGTTTTACATTATCTATAAATTTCCCAAACTGAACAGCAAACAATTACACAAGGATGTCCATGGGTGGGACCCCCCTTTAGTTACTGTGCTAGTGTATTAAACAAAGCCCTGTCCACTTCTGGCTACTCTGCTCTGATTAGGATTTTGTTTCTGAAACTTGATCATATTTGCAGACAGTCTTAACCACATTGTGTGGTGAGTCATTAACTATGAGAGGAAGGAAGGAAAAGAGGATTAACGCAGCAGTGCTGTCAAGGCAAGGACAATAATAATAACAATAACAATGATAATAATGTTTGTTTTTTCTTTACTTTGAAAGTAAGATCAATTCAGATAAGACAATACACCAAAACTTCCAGTTTCACATTCTGCAGTGAAGAACAAAGAGAATTTGAGAGGTTTGAATTAACCCTGCAAAACAAACTCTTGCCCATGAGCTCTGGGATGGACTTGCTCCAGCACCCAGTGCAGGGTGTCCTTGAAGCTTTGAGGGCCCTGTGTGGTGCTGTGCATCCCAGATTCCTGCATCCCAAGGACGGGCATGGCCCTATGGTGTCTGGGGTGACATTAATAAAACCAAGGCCTCCACCTGAAGAGGGAAAGACAGGGTTGTGTGTTTTCAGTTCAGGTTCAGTTTGAGACTTACCTGCTCTGAGGTTTTTAATTATCCCTTTTAGTAAAATATCAGCAGAGTGCAGCATTGAAACAAAAAGAAGAAACAAAAGAATATGGAAAGGAAACTATAGTTTCCTTTAAAAAACTTTTTATGGCTGTTTCATATGATAGAGCTACCACACCACCTACAAGATCCTGCCCATCCCTGGAAGTGTTCGAGGGTCAGGTTGGATGGGGTTTGGAGCAACCTGATCTAGTGGAAGGTGTTCCTGCCCATGGTGGGTGGTTGGAACTAAATGGTCTTTCAGGTCCCTTCTAGCCCAAACTACTCTGTGATTCCATAAGATCAAAAAAATCCAATCTGGGGCTTAAAGAAAACTTCAGGAATAACCACTCATTCTCAGAGACTCCCAGAGAGTAGGATCTCTTCCAAGAGCTGCTGAAATAACAATGGGGTGCCAGGATGTTCTGATCAGAAAATTTAAAACAGGCAAAAGGAAAAAAAATGATCTAACAACAAGTAGCACGTGAAATAGCACCAGATCCTGCTGCTCTCTGGACTAACCCCGATTCCTGTAATGGATTTATTTCATGGAAGCCATTTCATACAGTCACAACAGTCAGGACAGAAATAGAGACCTAAAGAAAAACATGATAGGGAAAGAAAACAGTGGCTGAAGGAGAATTTGGGAGATCCAATCTAGAAACAAGGCCTGGGGTTCCCCAGCGTGGCTCTCCCAGAGGATGCAGGGCTGTATCCTGTGCCCGTGGGTTTCAGGGATTGCCTTGCCTGTTGCTCAGCTGAGGTTGTGTTTCTGCTGCAGCTAACACTTGATACCAAAGCTGTGAGGTTCCTGTGAGAATTCCATGATTCATCTTGGTGTTTATCAACCAAGGGCTCCCAAGGACCTGACGCCAGGCTCTGACAGGGAGCAATGGGAGTGCAGGGCTCTGGGCAGGCGCCTGTAAAACACCCAGGGAACACGTGGCAAAACCAATTGTGAATTTTGCTCTTGTGTTCATTTAGGGGGTGAATTATGTCCAGTGTTCAATGTGGATGATGATGTCTGATGCAACAGGGACTTTTGAATTAGCACATAAAACCCTTTCCATAAAGTGCTTGGTCCCCCTTCTTGCAAAGTCCTTACAACTCCAAGGTGTAAGCGAACAGCATAAAATTCACACTGATCCCTTCAATTCTTTTTTAAGCATCCTTAAATACAGCTTTTTTTCCCCCTGCTATACATCTTACTTTTTATAGTTAAAAGTAATTTTGAAGCAAAAAGAACATAAACAATATACAATGACTCTTGACACTCCATTGCTTTTTTAAACTAGAATAATAAAAATTTGCAAATGAACAAAAGAGTGGGAGGAAGATATCTGATTTACAATGTTTTTGAGATAAAGAACACTATAAAAAAAGATCAATGTGAATAATAAAGCATTGTTAACTGAGTCATGACATTTCTATTCTCAGGGAAGATTTGAACAGTAGAGCTCTGCAAATGAGCACCTTGTGCCATTTTCAAAGTGGGAGGAAGACATATAATTATAATTTTTAAAGTGAAGAGAATTTAAAAAAAAAAATCTCTGTGAAAAAGTTTATTGAAAAACATATCGACATATCAATATGACATAAATTACTTTAATTTTTATTAAACTAGGAGGGGAGAAAACCTCTTTTTGAAGACTGGCTGCAGAAAGCATTCCTTGGAAAGAATTTTCTTTATTAAAAACTCTTTCGCTAAGATGAAACAGCACTGAATGTCAGCACTACCGTATATTTATTCTGTAACTCTTCCAACAGCTGAGATCTATAAAAGAAACATATTTTCAAAACAGTTTTAACCTCCATTGTCTTGATCATTCGTATTAACATTTTTCATGTCACTTATTGAAATCCCTTAAAGGAACCTTTTATTCAGTCAAAATTAATGAAGCCGTTTTCTGAAACAGCCTCCAAAAACTAAAAAGGACGTAATGTTGTGCATTTTATTTGACATACGTTTTCTGCCATTTCACTTAGTTGTGTGATGAGAGCAGTACTTCATATTTATGCTATCAAATCTGCAGAGAAAAGTGATTTTGAGAGAGAAGAAAACTAACTCTACTCTTGCTGTGTGTGCAATTTAAATCCACAGCAAAAATACAGCATTGATCAGATTACTCCAATTGAGTCATTTAGTGCTTTGGCATTCCTGAAGTTAGGGCCCAGCTGTGAAATCATAGTTGGGGCCAAACATTGCTGTTAGGTGAGTGCACATGGCTCCCATTTTCTTCAAAGGGAATGACACACATGGCCAATATTTAACTTTCACCTCTTCCATTCTTCAGCTAGCAAAGCCAGAACCAATGGAGTATATGCAGGCAATTTAATAGAATTAAGAATATAATCAAGATTTTCCAGGACTTACTAGTGATTTGGGATATATAATTCAATACACCTCAAAACGCAGATGCTCAGCATATTCTGAAAATCAGGCCATCTCAAATGCCTTACTTTAGGCAGGTAAAATCATAAATTACTCAGTATTTTGGCCATTGGATCCAAACAAACTGGGTGTTGGATACCTTTTCAAAGCCATAAACTCCAATTTCTGGCATCTGGGATGCCTGGGAGACTTATGACATCCCAACTCATTTTGGGTCCTGTTTGCACACACTTCTCCCCTGCAATTACCATTACGGAACTTCAACACAGTGCAGGGGCCTATCTGCAACTGACCCCTTGAAAAAATTTAAGTCCTGGCTCTGAAGGTCCCCTGGGATGGACTGGGCTGCTGGGATGGCCCAAAAATCTTTGCAGCATAAGTGCCACAGAGAGAAAAAAGGATGCATCCCAAAAATCTAGCTGTCCCATGCTGTATGCAGATCTTCACTTCAACTCAAGGTCAAGTGGAAAACTTTCCTACCATCCTTGCTGACTCTCCTCTCCACTTTCCCCCAACTCCATCTGTTCCTCACCCATCTCCTTCGTTCCGCACTCGCCTCCCTCTTCTTCCTGTGTCCATCTGTTCCCTCCTTCCTCGACACAAGTTGGGGAAGGGAAGTAAATTCAGTCATTCACTGAACAGATTTCAAGATGAACCCCCTCCCTCTCCAGTTCTAACTTCATTCATCATGGTAAAAATTATAATGAATAGAAATGTTGAAGGTGAAAATTTATTAGGGATTGTGTTGCTTTCTTATATGAAAAGCAGTTAAAGCTGCATATAAACATTGGCTTCATTCATTTTTTCTTAATATATGGTATAATTAGTGAGAAATATTAGTGGAAGTGCTTGCTATGCAGTCCATCAACACATGCCTGTCAGAGCTTAGGATCTGGGCCAAAAGTTTTTGCCAGTCCTGTGATAGATTTATAATAAGCCTATAGAAGGCTTTACAGTTAGCTGGGTCACTAATTCATGAAGTTAAAACGTACGCAATGAGGTCAAAAATTCACTACTGATAAAATACCCCCTCCCGGGATTGCACCATTAGCTTTGTTACTGCAACAGCAAAATAAAGTAAACCCAAAGCTCCTGTGAATTACCAGTCCATCATCGTAAATCAGAAGCGAAGAACTTGCACGAGTTCATGATGTCATATGAAGCCCAAGATATATTTATAGCCTTGTGTACTATTTCCTGTTTCCTTACGACAAAAATAAACAGTCTCTAAATCCCCTGCATCCTTATGCCTGAGCTCAGCAAAGTGTAATGGGCACAGAACTATGAAAGCACCCGTGATGTATTGGTCTGGAGCAGCTCACTGCTGTGGCGCCCGCTCTCCCTCTGGCCTCTCCCACGTGGATAAGAGCAATTCCCATGGAGTTTGTTCCATCTGCTGCACTCACTGTAGGGATAGTCCCACACCCCCTCCTATTTTGCCTCCCTGACAGTTGGAGAGAGAAGGAGAGAATGTTTAAGCCTCCAAGCCCTAGGCACAGAGTGCATGGTGTGGCAAGGGCAGCCCAGGTGGAGGAGCTCAGCACCCATGTGGGCACCTGGGCTTGCCACCATGGGCATCTTGTCCACCAAGACTGCTAAGCCATGGAGGTTGGGCTGAAATTTCCTCTCTCATTTGCTGATGGTTTTGGAATCTCATGTAAGGCTTCTGTGGTGTTTGTGTGTGGATGATGCCCCACATTTTATTGCATACCTCCCAGTACTCAAATTTTTTAGTCCTACCTGAACTGTTGCATTTGCTGGTGATCCTCTTCACCTCTTCTCAGATGAAACTTTCTCTCTTAGCAATTTGTTTTAATTTGTCTTTCTTTCCAGAAATGACACAGAAGATAACAGAAACAGTGCACCACCTCATGTAATCTCCCCCTGCAAGGAAGCACACTTGCTTCTGTTTGACTTCAAAGCACCAACTCCCCAAGTCAGTGACTGTCATTAAGTGGCTGAGGATGATAGCTGTGCCAAAACACATTTACCTACATTTATTCCTCTGCCATTTTTTTTCTTTTCTCCCCCCAAGACAACCGTACCAGCTCCCTGCCTCTCCTGGCACTCCCTGGGGTGACACCGAGCAGTGAGGACCATCCAGGTAAGCTGCTGGCCCCGTGCATGTGTCACATTGTGCAGAGATACCCCTGGCATTCCCTCCCATTGCTACTGGAAGACAATTATGTCCTTTAAACTAGCAAGAAAAAGTATTTTGGTTTTCTTTTTACTTTTTCTTTTTTTAAACCTGCCCATCGAAACCTGAGGTTTGGGTTTCGTTTTACTATGAGTCTTTTCAAACCGAGTGCGTTCAGATCAAGCCATTATACTTACAAGTTACCATCCATCAGGTCTGATATAGCTCTGCCCGCTTCATCTCAGGACTGAGTGGACATGGCACACAACTCTTCCAGTGATGAGCATGTGGTATATTAAACAGACAGGTAGTGACAGCAGTGTATGGGATAACAAATGGCAGGGGTAGCAGTCAGGCATTCCTTTGGTTCTTTTGCTGCACTGATACACCAAGATGCCTCATGGTGAAATTAAAAAGCTACATGTCCTAAACTGCTAGAGTTTTCCACACAGTTTAGCATTAACCCTTGGGCCTCCTTGCCACAGGGGTGTGAGGCAAAGGGCCATTGCCAGGATAGATTGGGAACAAATGCCACTGGAAGGTAGAGCCACAGGCTCCCTTGTCCTTTGCTTGTAAGATGTGGAGGAGCCCCACAATGGTGATAGATCAATTCTCCTTCTCTTTCAGTGGCATCTTCCCTTAACCAGTTTCTCCAAGAGCTATTTGGATTAGACACATTGCTACAGTCCCTATCCAGCAGAACAGAGCACCACTTATTCCCCCTGTCCCTCATCAAAAACACTCTTAAACGCCTCTATAGAAAATCTAATTTCAAAAGCATACTAGGAAACCCCAACCTCCTGTTCTCCAGGACTGCAAGACACTGGTTTGTGTCCAAAGCCTATGAAGAAAAATAGAAGTCAGGGGACCTCATGCAATGCCAGTCTTGGTATCACTGCTCCTCCCTGTTAACCAGAGGGATCTGGGAGTGGCTTCAGTGGAAAATAAGTGATTTACTTCATGCTTTCATGAATTTAGACACTTGTGAGTATTGAGACTATATCTTTAATACAAACATGGGTGAACAATCCCAGTCTTCTACTGCAACAGCCAAGGCAAGTCCCAGCTTCCCCATATGAGGAAGAAAGTTACTACTTCATGATACTATTTAAAAATGGCACATTGTGGGGGTGTACCTTTAGCCGCCTCTGCCTAACAGTCTAACACTGAATAGTCTGAGATTTCTTCATCGTGATGCATTTATTTTTCTTTTAAATTCACTTCAGTGGATGATTTATACATGTTAAAAACACAGAAATTTGCAGACAGTTGAAGCTGAACACAAGCTCGTAAAAGAAGCAGCAAGGCTTGACCCTCTACCCGTCTTTCATTGTAATTTAATTTTTTATATTCTCAATTAGCAGTAATAATAAATAATATCAGTTGTTCGTATTTTTAAAGTTTATTTTGCTGCACTTACTTGTTCCAAACTCTCAATCTACTACTGTTCCATCCAGCAACAAACTATAATAAGGGGGGAAAAAAAAGTGTTAACCACCTTTTTTTTTATGCTGTTCTAGCATAATCTTTATTTCTTCAGACACTTTGTGCAAACATTAAATTGATAAAAGACATAATGTAGATGGACCCACAGCTGAACTGAAGGTAATTGCATACAAATGAAATGGAGACCTATAATTGTACAGTGCTTTAGCCTCTCCTGCAGTGTTTTCTGGAAGCAAGGATCTCACTTGTCATAGCAAGTTGCTTGTTACGGTGATTGCATGAAGACTTGATCTAGCTGTACAAGACAAGTATAACATAACTGAAAGGGAGCTTTTCAAACTAAGAGTCTGACACTAAAATGTACTGTATTTTCCAAGATGTAGTATGCTTTAACAAACAGAAGAGTCCTTGAGTGACAGCTTTTGTTATCCTTTTGTTTGATGGTGCTGTATTGAAAAATTCAGGTTATGTCTATGCCTTTCTATTTCTGGTTTTGATTTCTCTTCAACAGCACTTCAAGAATAAAAATTGACTCGAAGTATGAATAGTAGAAGTCGGTGGATACAGTAAATGTTAGTCTGGCATTTACTGATTACTTCTGTCTGATTTTTTTTCTGTCTCGCTTGTTGAATGCTTAAATGCATTCCATGGGCCATTGTGTTGTTGCAGAACTGGGGAAGTCAACAGATATATTGTGAAGTAAAACATATCTAGTTTGGATTTTTGGGCCAATTATGAAAGTGGAAAATTATAGTCATTCTTGCCTACGCCTTTGGATCTGATCCGTGTGTGCTCAGCAGCTCAGCTTGTGTGTAGCTCTCAGTCTGGACAAACAGGATCCATGTGTAAGATTGGCACCTGAATAGCAGGTGGGGCATGTGTCTTTTGGACTCACAAATCAACTATTATCCAATAAATCCAATGCAAAAGCAGGATATTGCTTCCTCTAGAGCTCTGCTGCTTCAATTAGCACAACTTTTCCTGGAGATGGTTTGTTATTGAATGAAAGTGCAGGAAAACTTGTGGTGTGTCACTGATTTATAAACACTGGAAAATAGTGATTACTGCACATGTAAGTACATCCAAAATGCATGAGTTTTCACATTTTGGACTGAAGAGGCTGGCCAAGAAGACAGAGAGGGAAAAAACAGAGCTTTTACTTAATTTGCTGGGAAAACCATCAACAAATCACCACAGATGGGCAAAACCAGATATGCACAGTCTGACATGCTGGTTTCCTACAACCAAGGGCACAGCCTGCAGGGGAGAAATGCTGTGCTTTGCACTGCTGGGTCACACTCAGTGGAGCCACCATCTCTCCTGCCCTTCCCAAGTCTTGCCTGTGGCTTTCCTTCATCATAACACTCATAAAACCTGACAGTTATAGGTTTCTGAGACTCCTCTCTGTGCCACTGCTGTCTTACTGTCTCTTTTCCTCTATTTCTCTCCATCCCATCGTTCTCTCTCTGTCTAAGGCCAACCTGTAAACTCTCCAGGACAGGGTAATTCCACATTTTCTTCATAGTAGACGTCATTATTACAAGTTCAAAATCAAGCCAATACATCTGCCAACACACAATTTTAAAGCAGTGATTTAAATGTAAAACGAAAATTAAAATGATAGCTTAGTATTTCTGCATATCCTCTCCCAAGGTCTTAGTCTCCTAACCTTTACCTTTCTACATATTTCATCACATAAAAATGACCTAAAATGGCATGAAATTTACAATGAGACAGTGAGCAGAAATTTAAATGAATTGCTCACTCATTCTATGCATAAATAGAATCATAGAAATCCCACAAGAACGAGCTCAGAAGGGGCTTCTAGAAGTCAGCTCATCTGCTTGTGCCACAAACCAGTGTTAACTGCAGTAAGAGCAGGTTGCTGGGGCCCATGCCCAGCAACACACTTCTCTCTCTTTTCCTTGGACTGCTCTGGTGCTTTACACCTCCTATGATGAGGAATTTGTTCCCTGTGCAATCCTAATTGCCCTTGCTGCAGCTTGTGAGAGTGGACTCTTGTCCTTTTGCCTCTGTGCACTGCTGGGAGGAGCTGAGGTCTGGCTTCTCCATTACCCTGGTTATGAAGTAGAACACAGCATCCAGCACCGTTCTTTGCCTTCTCTCCTCCAGGACAAGAAAGCCCAGCTCCCTCAGCCTCTGCTCATACAGAAGTGCTTCCAGACTCTTCACATCTTCAGTGGCCTTCACTGGACTTGCTCCAGGCACCACTTAGACCTCAAATCCTTGCTTCTCCCCACTTCAAGCCTTATGGACCCAGTGATTTTTCACTTACCTTGTAATTTATCCATTCCATCCACATTTCCTCCTCTTGGCTGCAAGGATACTGGTGGAACAACTGCAGTCTCATCAAGGTTTCACTCTCTGCCAGCCTTTCCTTGGCTTTTCTTCAGCATATGTCAGAGGTCAAAGGTACCTAAAAAACAAGAGATATGCAGGGTCTCTCTTCGGGGTCCTTGCAGTCAAGTGCAAACTAACCACTTTAGAGCACTTACTGTTCCTCTCAGAAAGTAGTATTTGCAAAACTGAGTTGTTTGTAAAGATTGATTTTCTGTATGTAGCTCAAGAGCAAGCATATCACAAGATTTAAGTAAGATAAAAAGTGACGCTGTGCTTGATGTGAGGTGCAGGAGTTAATCAGCTGTAGATAAGAACTGATGAGGTTTTATCATCCCCGCCATAGAGAGAATGACTGTGTTTCTTGGCCTCTTGATCACTTCAGAGAGTGAGTGAAACTATATATCAGCCCATGTTTATCTGTGCCTGAGAAGTTCTTCAAGAATAAATTGAACTCAGAACTCTTCTTAACCTTTCCCCTAGTTGGGGCTTAAAATTAAGCTCTCCCTCTGGTTTTTGAGCTGCCTCTCTGGCACGCTGACAGCATGTGAAGTATCCCATCTCCTAGCTGCCTTCCAGGCCAACACCACAAGTGGGGATGAAGTTATGAAATAAGGAATCTGGATGTTAAACAGAGACCATCTGGCTTTCTTTGCTACAAGATTATGAGCCATGGTGAGCTGGCACATCTGCGTCAAGGTACCCCCTATGTGTACATTGTTGGCTGTAAACTTAGGGAAAGAGAGTTGCTGTTGAAAAATAACAAGTTAATTGTTTTACATTCTTTTATACCACAAATTGAAGTTATGATAGGATACTCAAAATAGATGATAACTGAGGCAATAGTTCTTTTCTCTCTCAAAACCTGATCTCATCCAGTGGAAGTAAATTATTACTTAGCCTCTAAGTCCACTGGGTTTAAGACAAAACCTTAGAAGGCAAGTTCACAAACACCATACTATGAATAGACCTCTGTAAAGAGACTGAAATCATTAGGTAAGAAGGGTTAGGCCTTGGAAGTAAACAATTGTAGGCTTGGAAATTCTGCATATGTTATTCTTTCAGATCTCTATCTTGGTATCACAGTCTATTTTTTTTCCTAATCCCACCAGACAACCAGCTTACAAATGAAAAACACACAGATGAAAAGCCTATGAAAGGTATTGTTATGAGTTCTGTCGCAGAATTCAGCATCACAGACGCTTCATCAAAGGGCACCAAAAATGAGAAGAAATTGTCAGATGCGAGCAGATCATCCATTGCTTCCCTGGAGAAATGCAGAGAATTCTCTTACATTGAAGATGACGCATCAGTACATCAGAGGGACAGTGACGGTACGTTTTACAAAACAGATCACATTTGATTTCTAAATAATGCCCATTGCAAAAGAACTGTGTGTATCCGACTTGAAATTACATGCTGAACAGGAGGTTCAAGAACATCGCCAAAAGCAATGTTAAGTTGCCCTGCAGACATTCGTGTGGTAGATGAGATTGTCTAGAAGATGATCTTAAATTGTCAGTGATATTAAAGTCATACAACAGGAGTGTAGAGCTTATTGTGCCAAAAAGTATTTGTACTTCAGTAATGAGTGTTTGCACAGAGGTACCAGTGTCAGTATCAAATAAATGCTATTCCTGATTACTCCAGTGGATGTGAAAAAAGGCTCTGTGAAGTATTTTAGAAGTTTCTTATGTGTGCCTTTTGCAATAATGGATTAGTGTGTTATATCCTGTATATCATTTAACAATTCCTAAATTAAGAATGTCTAAATATATATCAGTACAATAAAATGCCAGGCTCTCCAGGAATCATTGACATCTCTATTTTATCGCTGATGTATCTGATACATCTATTAGAATGTACTTAATTTTAACGAAGGATCTGAAGGATTTATTTTATTTAGAGGACTTGTCCTCTAGTCCAGACACTCCCTATTTTCTGAGTTTGCTGACTATCTCAACCATTACTGGCACACAGGTGTGTACCATGTGATGCAAATAACAGATTTCATACTCCTTAAGAAAGCTAAAAGTGAAAGAAATTAACAACAAAAAAAACCCGATCTGTGCTCAATTAATAATGTTAAGGGCTGGATGGAAGCCAAGAAAACCAAAGGAAGCCAGATTTGTGGTTGTCACTGCATGCTCAGCTCACTCTACTCTGACAACTTACTGTTTATTCTACATACATGAGGCCCAATCCTGTTTTCTAGTGCATGGAGAACCCCTGAAAGCAGAGGAATAGGTGAGGAAATTGATGATTATATTGTTCTGTGCACTCAGGGAGGAGCAGATCCACATGAGTGTCACTAAGTGTGGCCAGTGTGGCCTCAGTGAGCGTTGGACCACGGCTGTTCAGAGTATCATCTCTATAAGCAGATGCCACCAAACAAGAGCAGAAAAAATTAGAGATGAGGCATGCTAGAAAAATTATTAGAAATTCTTCTTTTGTGCTAATTAATCTACTAATGTAGAGAATGAGAGCTGAGGTCATTGTTCTCACTGAGATAAACGCAGTAACACTGTTTGGCAAACAGCAGGGAAAACAGAGGGGAAAACAGGAGATTGCATCTTCTTTTATGCAGTTTGTGGCTAATTTATTTTCAAATATATAAATGAATGCATAGGAATGGATGTTTAATTGCTAATATCTATTATTTATATACATTACCCCACTTAAAACAGGACCAAAAAGCCTCACACATGCAGATTTTTCGAAATGTGTTACATCCATTATCACAGTTCATGGTGTGTGCTCTGATGGGAATTTAAAAGCATCTTTACTGCACATCACAGGGTCTGTGCTGAAACATTACTTTATTATTAAAATTTTGTGCTTTTTTTGTGCTCTCTTTCCTGGATGAAGCCCTAAGAATCATATCTATTCTCTCCAGATTACATAAGCACCATTATGGTTAACACATTCAAGGGAAAAAACCTGTTATTAGAAAACAGATCTTTGGAGAGGGGAAAAAAAAAATTAAAAATCCTTAATTAATACATAATTTTGAATTCTGTCTCTCACATCTATGTATAGGAAAGAAATTTCATAAACATAAAGAACTAAAAAGAATAGTCTTAATTACACCAAGGACTGCTGAATAAAATCATTACATTTTCTACAGTGCAAATTTCATACAATTAAATGCAACGGTGTCATCTTATTAAATGTTTCAATTTTATAATTATTTCAGTTCATTTAGTTTGAAAAAAAACATAAGCATGAATTTACCAAGTATCACCGAAATCTAGTCACTCTTATTCGACAGGACTGACTTAGAAGTTAGTTGTGCTTGTCTGAACATAAATAGATCTTGACATATTTAAATAAGTATTAAAATTGATAACATTGGTGATGATATGACACTTAGAAAGAAGTTCAATCATATGCTATTTATTCTTGCTACCTGCCTTAACTGCTTATTTTTTTAAATAAAGAAGCTGGATTTTTTTAAAATTTTGTTTTTCAGTAAGAAAGCTTTCTTTTTTTAAAAAAAAAAAAAAAAAAAAAAAAAAAGAGCATAATTCCGGAAACTTCCTGGCAGTGAACTTAATGTTACATGAGAGAGAAAATGCCACAACAGAACCAATGCAGTTGAATGAGTTCACAGTTAGTCATCCTAGGGCAAGAAATGTGGTTATAACCATATGCTTTCCCGAAAGAACCAATGAAAAGACATTCATATTGTTGAAGGCATTTTTCCCTTCCAAAAACAAGAAGGGGGGGGGGGAAGAAAAAAAAAAAAAAAGGAAAGGTCTGGGTCTTTGCGCTCCAACTGGATACACACAGTTGGAATTTCACACCTGCTGCACCCAAGCAGCCTCCCCAGATGCTGGAGGCTGAGCAGTGGGGAGTCAATTTGTTGACTTTTGAAGGGAACAAACAAAACACAAAGTTTTTATTCATGGTGACCAAGTTTTCAGGAATATTCGCTGGCTACAGACACACAACCTAGATGACCTATTTTCCAAACTTTTTCCTCCTTCAAAAAATTGACATTTGTGAATGAAAAGGTGAGAACCCCATTTTGGTGGGGAGGTAGAAGGACTCTGGGCTGAGACTTGATGATCACGCTGCCCTCTGTGAATGCTCTTCTCCAGACCTGCTCTACCTCCCTGTACTTGACCAGTCATTAAGCATTTTTAGTGCAAATTCTTGTGAACATGAAAATAAACTCCAGTGTCACATGAGCTGGTGTCATGGTTTTGTCCCAGGCTGCAACTCAGCCCCACAGAGAGGCTCATTCACTGCCCTGCTGCAGAATGAGGGAATCAGAAGGGTACAAGTGAGAGAGCTCATTATACATTTTAATGTGATTTCACAAACTGCTGAAACCAATAAAGGACAAAAAAGGGTCCAATCAAGTCCAATCATAAATTTGGTTCAAAGTGCTTATTCCTCTGAACTTCACTGCCATAGAATGTTTCCATTCAAATTATTTTCATGCAGCTGTTGTTTTTCTAGACACAAATATCATAGAAAATAAACTTTTCATTTGTCTCTATGGAGGTAGTTATCACCAATGTATTTTTAGCCCACCCTGTGTGCTCTTTTGCGTCTCATTTCTGTGTAGCCACACAAGCCTAAACCTGGGTAATCCAGCATGCCCTTGTTCTCATGTCTCCCTGCTTTTCCTCTCTCTTAGATGAATGTGCAACTCTTATCCTGGCCTGCTTGTTCTGCCAATTTTGGGACTTTCTTGTAATGCTGCCTGATACCTGTGAACATTGGCTGACAGATACCTGTTGTCCATCCAATAGATATTACCAGACCTCTGACGAAGACCATGGCAACAACGACTGCAACTGTGACTGTGACATTGATTGCAGCCTTTTAGAGTCCTGCCATGAGACTGGGGAATGCCTGGAACTTGCCATGGAAATTTCTGAAGTCTGCTATCGCTAAGAGGAAAACAATTGAAAAAATTCCTCAAAACTACCTGAAAGTGAACTGACAGATTACAAAGGAGATTTTTTTTTTTTAAGATATTAATAATAACCAGAGATTTTGCCAATGAGGACTGTGAGCATCTTTCTGCTCCCTCCCTGGAGGTCTGTATATCTGTACCATTCTGGTTGTGTGATTTCACAAACTGCTGAAGCCAATAAAGGACAAAAAAGGGTCTTCTCCTTTGCCATAGATGACAACAGAATTCCTAAGTGCCAAGTGTGCCACATGCTTTACCCACTGTCAATCCAAGGCTTTTATAAACCTGTAATTCCTTTAATCACAGGTTTCCCCATTCATAAACACAGGACAAATTAGGACATTATTTTAGGACTGATATATATATTACTTCATCTTCCTAATGGATTCATACCTAAATATGTACTACATATTGTTGGTTATTATAAATAATTTATGATATAGCATCATTTTATAATTAAAAATTTATTTATTCAATCTCTTAGAACACACTTATATGCTCAGTTTAGATAGAAAAGAAAATTAAATGAATTAGAAGCCATGCTAGTGGTAATTACAGCAAATGTTGCTAAAATCTCCAGTGAATTTTGTGGAGGAAGCATTTTCACAGGGTAGTGCCATTCGACAGTGTATTAATGTGTGTGCCTATGGTTATGTAATAACAGGTTATGCCTATTGTTCATTAGTTATAGGAAAGGGCTCCTTAAGTGTAATTAGCCTAAATGGGAATTGACTGCATGCTTCCAGAGGAGAATTACACTGTGGATAGCCAGTAAACTCCTTTGCTTTATTTTCATTTGTGAGATTTCTGCAAGCAGCAGAATATTGCCACCTATTTCAGTACAAACAGACATCTCCACCTGTGCACAAAGGATTACAAAATGACAGTATCTATCCTGGCTGTGCTTTCAAACTCCCTCTATCTCTTTTCTGATGGCAGGTCTGATTAATAAAAAGGAAATACATATTGCACATTACACGTATGACAACAAAAGCACATAAATTCAGCTGCCTGAGGGTGCAGAACGCAGGTATTAAGCACAGAGGAAAACACAGAGTTGCTTGCTCATATTTGATATTTATAGACTACCACCAGAAATAGTGTTTGCTTTGCACAGGCACTAAAATTTCTCCCCAAAACCCCACTGATTCCAGTGCAGAAGTGCCTGGAGAATCCCAAGGAAAGATCCTGAGCAAGAGACTGGGATGCTGAGCACAGTTGAAATCATTGAAGCCTCTTGTTTATTAATCAGAGTAATCCTGATAGACAAATATTTAATGGGAAAAAAATTCATGTGAATTACCTTTTCTGCCCTCCACTTCTGAAAAATTTATATCTTCAAACCACCAAAAAGTAATAATTAGAACCACTGACAATCTTTGTAGAGGTGTCTTACAAAGCTTAGTGACCAGAGGACAACAAACCTCAACAATGCATGGAGCAGCCCAGCACACCTTGCTTCTGTGCTCCTTGCAGGACGTTGGTGGGGAGTACAAGAGTTTTGTTTATTTTAATTGTGACGTCACATTATGAGTTGCAGCCGCCTGAAGGAACAAGATCATTAGTCCTTCACTGCCACACCAGTGCCAGCCTGCTGGCTGGGTCTGGATCCAAACCCTAAAGAACTGCCCACTGCCATTTAGGAGGCACTGGTTTGGGACACCCACCCTGGGCTGGGCAATGTTGAGTTTTAATGGTCCAGTTTCCATTCTCCCATAGATTTTTGATGTTAAATTTTCCAGTACTGAGCCTCATAACTAAACTCTCAGTGCAACGTATCAGGCCAGAGAACCTTGGATCATTCCATCCTTTCTATCACAGGTTATCCTTGGCAAAGTGGCATGTGAGTGTGTATGAATAAAAACATCAACCCAAGGCACTTAAGAGTCAGAAAAAGGGAAAATTTGGCCCACATACCATTTCTTAGAGAAGTACCAATAGAGACATCCGTTGGCAGTCCTTGCTCTTGAGGCAGCTGCCCAAAAGGGGAGATTTCATGTGCAATGGCTGGAAGGAACCCAAGACAGGAAACCAGGCGGTGGCATACCCCAAAATATTATCAGTGTGGGACCTAGAGATGGAGAGCTTGTCTTGCAAGCCAGGATGTCTTGTTTCAGTTTTGAGCCTGCAAGGCAATTGACCACACAAAAGCATTGACCACACAGGCATCACCCTTAGCAACTGAGGTCTCCATTCAGCTGTGGAGCTGAATTAAGGACTACTGGCACAAATGTGGAGTTTTTTTCAACTCTTTTCCTAGGAATTATTCTTCAAAAGATCTTTTTTTATCATGTTGTAACCCATAGGCTGGGATACTGAAGTCATGTCTACTATAGGGCATGGGTAATGTCAAAGACAGAATTACAGGGGTCATAGACAGGATGGGTAGACAGGATGTCCCAACAATATGAATGGAATCACACTGTGGGATATATTGAGGGCTGCTGTTGTAGTGAATGGTGGTATTTTAAATAATGCAGCAATATTTCCTTGCCTAAAATGCACAATGGCACATTGCTCAGTTTCCTACTGTAGGAAGTAGATTTTTGGAGACCTTCTGTATGAACGATGAAACTTTGAAAAATGTGTTATTTCATACAATGCAGCAGAAGAAGCAGCTTATGATGACTTTCTTTTCTGTCATAAAATTGTTAATTGCAACATTGTGTTTTCATGACATATAGGAACATTTTAATATATTGACACCAGAGAAAGTCAGTCCGACGTTTCCATTAACTATTCCAGAAACTGGGTTTCCTCTCTGAACAACCATCCTATTCCCACACTAAGCCGAATTCCTAGGGCAGAAAAATACCCATTTATCAGATTTGAACATGGGTAGACATTCCAGTGAAACAGAAACATTTGGAACAATTCAAGGCTGTCTCTGTATTTTCTGTTTACTGGGAAGGAAGGTCTAAGCGCCTGAGTAGGAGGCGTTTGGGTGGATGGCTGTTCGGAACATGTTGGACTCAGCTGTGCTCCCAGGAGATGTCAGTGTGTGAAACCAGCTCCTCAGAACAACAAATAGAAGTTACCATTTTGCAAACGGGAACATCGCTCCGACACGACGCCTCTCCCTCCTCAGCACCAGGAATGCACCGACAGATTGGCTGGGGGAAGAGAGAGACAGAGATAATAACGAAGAGCTGTATTGCTACCTTCTACAGGAGGGGCCCATGGGATGCTCTCTAAGGATCTCCTCTTGGAAATGACCCAGCAGTCTCACCCTTGAGGGGAACATGTCTTTTCACCTCCTTTCCCTGTGTTCTCAGAGCACAACACAGATTGGGATGTAAACTTTAGGGAAATTGACGTTTGCTAAATATGGGAAAGGCCTCAGGGTGCTTCCAAAAGATTAAAGATGAGTTATCTCTAAGGAAATTAAATTCTCTGACTGGCCATGAGCCCTTCTATAATGTCGTTCTGGTGCCTTACTCTTCATGCACACTAAATGAGGGGCTGAAAAAAATTATTCTGTGTACACCCCCAAATATAGGGCTGGAGCATATTATATTACCTCATTTAACTTTCCTCTGCTTCCTAAAGCATTTTAATGATCCATACTCTCTCAAGCAATCATCAGTTAGAACAATCAACATCTTCCAAATGTCAAGACAATGCACAACTCTGCCTTAACTTCAGTGCTGTTTAGGGATTCAGGATGACTGCTACAGCTGAGCTCTAGAAGACTTTGGTTCTCAGGAAGAAAGTAAAGTACAAGGACAATCAAAATGTTTGCAATTGTGTTTCTCCTACTATGCTTGTACAGTATCAAAAAAAGTTCAATAGTGTTGGACTAAGAATGTATGTGTCCATTAAATTTCTCTTATAATTACATGAAATGGGTGATTCCATTGCTTTCATCTTCATCTATTTGGATTCTCTTAAATGCAAGGTAAGTTTTCTATTATGCAAGAAAATGAGTTTACCAAGCAGACTGGGATTTCCAGGCACTGCTCCACTATAATTCACTGTAACTGAGTATTAATCATGATTAATAATCTATCATTCCTGTGGTTTTTAAAAAAAAAAAAAAAAAAGAGGGAATTATTGAGAAACTGCACTTTGTCTTAGCATAGTTCATATAATTGCACAATGGAACAATTCTATGGAATTCATTATTCTGCTGGTAATGATCTAGATTTCCTTAACATTGCACACAAATGGGAATCACTACCATCTGATGGATGTTCCATGGCCTGTGCAAAACGTGTTGGTGGGTGCAAGCCAGTTCATAATGGGTGTGTGCCCATATCACAAAAAACACCATTATAATTGGTTCTCTTAGGAAAAATGCCAAGGTCTGAGCATAAACAGAGCACTTTCTGTCCCAAGAGCTCACTCTTCTATGGTCAGAGTTGAAGCACAACAGAAAGAGCAATGCTGAACTGCATCTGTTGCTTCTGTAAGGGGCTTCACTCTCCTGAGGCAGCAGTTGCCATCTTGGATCCTCTGTATAAATAAGGACAAAATTCACTCTAAGGCTCACACGTATGCCTCTTCCCCCCACACTCGTTAAAGTCGTCATGAAGGTTGTGCAAATATAAAATGGAACAGAGATGGTCATGGTCACAGTACATCATTTGTCCTCTTTCTGAGGGTATCCAGAAAAAATATGTTGTCACTAAAAGAAACCCCATTTGAAATCTGAGAAATCTACAAATCAGAAAATGCTGGAAGTCACTGACTTACCATCTCCCAGTGCTTTCCAGTGGTAAGCCATTGTTCCCCTTGTATGGGACAGGGACTTCCAACAGACCAGTTCACAAGTTACCTGACAATCTTGCTCAAAAAAAGAAAAGAGGAAAATGAAGTTATCTCATGGATATTTGGTTGATGGCCTTCCTGAGAAAAGCAGTTTAAGTAACAAAGTAATATAGGAAAAGCCTTATCAGAGAATCTTACAAATCAAACAGTCATCCACATGCTTATACCACAGTATATTGAAGTGACCACAGTACAGAGAGGAAAAAACCCCTGCTTTATACAAATATGTAAGAAAATCACTATCAATATCATTAAAATGCAGACTCAATTTATATTGCCAGTTTTGCCATGATTTCTACAAAGTAAAAAATAATGCCAGAGAGCAGTGAAGAAAATATTATTAGATCAATTGTATAAAAAGCATGAATGATTCCATTAGCAAGCACAGCTGAGAAAAGACAGGATTTAAATCAAACCTAAATATGATGAGACTATACAGCCAAACTGACATGTCCGTATTAGAAAACATACAGAAGAAGCAAAACAAAAGTAGAATTTTGGTTTTATGCTGTAAGACACATTCCATATTAACAGCATTTAAAAACCTGATGGAAGCATCCTGTCAGCTCCTCAATTTTATACTGTACTTGTTCTAGGTAAGTCACAGATGTGCAGATAATTTAGAACAACACCCTTTGTTCATCTCTATTGCAGTGTATTTGCATCATTCATCCCCTCAGAGAGTCAATGTGCTGTATCACTTGATGCAGTCATCACAAACTGCATCTGTGGGCAAAGTTGCCCACAGAACCACAAATTCCACCTCCTGAAAACCTTTGGGGTGTTGTAACATAAGACACATTACAGAGAGGGTGAAAAAAAGTATACCAAAGGTTGATGTTAAATGGGACAGTCAATTGTTTAAAATAAAGGGATCAGGTTTTCTAATCTGTTCTCTTTTGGAATGGGAGAGTTCAGCCTCCACTTCATGAGACTTCATCAAAAATATAGCTGGAAAAAATCTTTCTCCAAGAAGCATTTTTTGGATAGTACCATGTCTAACTAGGTAAGTAAAAGATTAAGAAGCAGAAAGAGGTGAGGTAGCTTTGGGTAATGTAACTGATAGTAATTGTTCCTAGGTTGTCATCTGCAATTGTTCTGAGGAACAGTTTTCTCCTGTCAGGGTAATTTTTGTGATTTCTCCTGTGCCAGAGGAAAATGAGCCATGGGATGAAAGCAGGATGAGCCTTTGCCCCAGCTCCTGGAGGTTTCTGTTTCCTCACTCACTGCCCACTCCTGTCCTTGTTTACATCCAGATAGTCTCTCTGGTAGAAGTTTCATTTGTTAGGGATTTCACCACAGTTCAAAACCAGGAGTGGAGAAGGATGCACATCAGTATTCATCTTTTCAAAGATATAATCAAATATTAATCCATTTAAACCCCTTGATTTTACTCTGCATTTCAATTTTTCCTGTAATATATAACCTGTACACACTATAAAGTCATTGCTGAGAGGGGAAGCTGGAAAAATCCAGCTACCTTTCCAAATAGAACTCAAAATATGTATTTTTAGCTACATTAAGCCAACTGCATGCAGCTCTGCACACTTATGTAATTCCAACATAAAAATAATCCATAATATTCCAGAGGAACAAATCCAATTCTTAGTCATATAAATTTTCATATAAGTCCATCAAAACCTATTCCAAAAATGTCTCAGTCTCTCTGAGTGCTAAAGTTGGAACAAAAGAGTGAGTCCTTTAAAATGCCTTTGGAGCTTCCAGGGATGTTAAATCAAATTGCCCTTAGCATAGCACTGATCCACAAAGGTTTAAGTCATTGAAAATGTATTTTACCTTTATACAAGATATACTATGCGAAGTTTATCGTGGCACAGTAAAGTCAGATCTAACTTGCTTCATACAAATTTCAGACAGAAAGAAATTAACCTTTGACGCTTCACTTTGACTAATCAGGACAGAAAAATATGTCTTCTCATTACAGACAGACAATATTATATTTAATACTCTGACACAGCATGATATGATATGATAAAACGTCCATTTGTGCACTTGGGTCTATACTTGTGCATAGAAATCCACATTTAGACTCTCAGATATTTATAGCAATGTCTCTGTGTTCCAAGAAACAAGAAAGGATGGAGAGTAGGCAAAGATTAATTGTGGTACAAACCTTCTTAAGACAAAGCCAGAATCAACATTATTTGTTAATACCCTTAGAAGCTATATAATTATCCCATCTAAGGCTGAGGAGAAATTTTCCAGTGAAACAGTTGTTCATGACAGAGGGATCACTTGCTAAAGTAAATCTTGCAGCGTCATGGACAAGGTAGTGTTGGCAACTGCTCATTTCCCTGGAGGGCTTTGGCAGTCCATAGAAAGAGGAATGACCAGGGACTTGCCTGAGATCCTGAGAAGTCCTGGAGATGCAGGTCAAACCTCTGTTCCATTTCATTAAAATATAAAGCGAGAACTAGAACTGAAACCTTTCATTTTTTTTCCAGAAAGAATTTTCTTTACCAATCCTTCTACATGAGTTTTTCCATTTCCTAAAACCTAAAACCTATCTGAATCAGTATTTTAACTCAAACTCCAGTATCTCTGATGGAATAAAACCCCCTTAAGTGCAATGTCCCCATCACAACCAGTGTTTTGTAGGCACGGGAAGTATGACATAGAGAGCTCCTAATATTAAAGACAAAAGAGGGAGTACTACAGGACTGTACAGTCTGCCACAGGAAAACAGAACAAAGGGACCAAGGACAGATTTTTTCCCTCTGAGAACTTTATTTCTCCAGCTAGAAATCTGATCTGCAGCAAGGGGGGCCAAGGGACAAGCCGTGTTTATAACACAGCCAAGGATGCTGTTCCCTCGGCTCAGTCCCCCGGCACACTCAACACTCCTAAGCTACATCTGCTCTATAAAGGCCCAAGAAAACTTAAGCAGCCTTAAAAGAAAAAAAAAAAAAATTTGCAATGGCACGTCTTCTTAACCGGCATCATGGAAAAGTCATGCTGCTCTGCATATAGCCTTCAGGATTGTGTCTGTAACACTTGAAATCCTGCCCAAGTCTGGCTCCGCTCGCACTAACAGGTACTCTGTGTGCTTCTGCATCTTTTCCTACAAGCAAATGTTGCAACTTTCCTATTGCGACAGCTGTAAGAGGCATTCACTTTACTCTGTTTTTCCTTAACACCCCCAATTCCTTTTATATCTAGTTGGGAATATACTCAAGCGCTAATGGCACTTGTTCAGCCGTCCAGGGAAGGCGCAGCGTCGCCTTTCTAGCTATTTGTATTTCTTCATTTTGGCAATCTGAACTTTGCCAAGATCCAAACGCCTGATATTTAACTTAAATCCATCTCTCTTAAGGTCAGAAGGCACCAGCAAAACTATCTGGCAACATAAGATTGGCATCTACTTGGAGAGAGGAGGTTTTAAATCAGTCATTCCTACCTCTTACTCCTGTAAGTAAGAGGATTCCAGGTGCCAGATAATTAAGTCACCACTGACAGATGAGACAGGTGATAGACCTGCATCCTTATGCTATCTCTGCTAGTTTGGTAACCTCAAGGGATGTGGCTCACGCTGCACGACAGTGATCTACAGCTGCTGGTGTTTGCTAATCAGTCAGCACAGGCTCTCCTCTGCCCCTGATGGAAAAGTCCCAAGGGGCTGAACAGAAATGTAGCTTTTAAGGTTCCAAAGACATCATTTCATGGAAAAGGACTTGCTCTAGGGTTTCAGACCATGAACATTTTCAGCTGTCGGCCCTATGGGGTGGTTCAAGGTGTAGGGAACAGCATCAGTGCACAATGGCGAATAGTCCAAACTGCCTTGCAAGCCACTTCCAAATCTTTGAATCCATGAGGGGAAAAAGGGCTTGAGCAGTATATGAAGAAATTATATTAATAAACCCTGTGAAAGCCTTTGGTAAGGCAAAGCAAGGAGAACTGCAGGGGAGTTCAGGGAGTGTGGCAACAGCCAAAAAATTCAGGAACTCCTTCAGCAAACAGGAGAGAGACGTACCACCACCCAGGCAGGTCTGACATCAGGGTTTTGAACAGGAGCCTCCAAAGTTTTATTATGAGGCTTCTTTTCGCAAGGCAGGGCACAGCAAATACTCCATTTAAGGCTTCCGTGGAGTAGAACCAGAAATATCCAGCCTTGCAAATATCCTCCCCAGCCAAGCGCAGAGCCGAGACATGCAAAATGAGCGCCCGTCAGCTCCGTGCCAGCGCAACAGAAGGCAGAAGTGCTTCAAGGAACTTGTGACAGGTTCTCTGGATGCACCAATTCGAGACGGGCCAATCCCTGCTTGAAATGTGCAAACTCTCACACTCCTTGGCATGACCGCACAGCCAAAATGCACATTTTTTAAAGGATTCAAAGAAAACACGACCAAAGGGACAGGAACGCAGAAGAGTTTGGCAATGGGGAGCAGATGCTTCCTAGGGAGGAGACAGGACTTAGTTCGAAGAAGGTTTGAGGGAAACTTTATATATAGAAGTTGAATGAAGTTGCTGAAGTCTGTTTTATGGCAGAGTATGTAACTTACAGGGAGGGCTGTACCCTAAACAGTCACACCTAGAAAAGCAACTCTGTGGAGATTCACTCAGGGGAGTGAGGCAACTTAAATGGTATAAATATCAGTGCTCTGGTTTACCTACAGCAGCTGCTGCTGGCAGCCACTGCTACCATCCATCACAACCCAGGTTAGCCAGGTTTTGTCATCACTGCTCTTTAACAATCCCTCTGGAAGCCCAGAGGTGACGTACCAGGAATGCCTACAGCCAGAGCGTGTGGGGCTGGTGTGGGAAATATTGAGAGAGGGGATCAAAATGCATATAAGGCACAAATAAAAAGTGCAGAGACACAAGATGAACTCCAAAGTTGCTGGCAAGGAAGAGAAATATTACCAGCAGTCACGAGGAGGGAGGTGGTACAGTCCAGGCTTGTTCCTGGCTAGTGGGATACAGCTTTTGGTTGAACTTTGTCTGAGAACTGTAGTGGTGCCAAGCACAAAATGGAAAGAAAAAGAAGGACAGGCTGACTTGTGAGGGATGGAGTTTCTTACACAAAAGAGCTATAAATGGTAGGTTTGAGGAAAAACGACCTAGGATGGAGTAGAAAGTCCTACAAGGGAAGGAAGAGAAAGAGCATCACTATTCTTCATTGGACCAAAAAAGGGCTTGGATCCATAGACAAGTATAAAATACTTTATTCCAAATGCACCTCAGTTACATCTTGAGCTGAGCCTTTGCATCCTTCCATTAAAAAAAAATAAGACACAGTTCTCTGGGCTTTAGCCTTTTTCATACTGGTGTTAATTTTATTTTTCAGGCTGAACAAGATCACTCCTCGTTCACATTTTAGGGCCTCCTCATAAAATTAGCCTGGGAAAGCAAGACAATTTGACTGAAAAGTTTTGGACTTGCCTTGGCTTTGGGACACTCCAAAAAGCCTTATGTTTCCTTGGAAATACCCTCCATTTGACCAAACTAAACCTGCTCTATTTCCACTAAGTGTCACAAGACTGTACCTCCTTCCAGCGGGACCAAAGAATTTCCTTCCTATAAAGCTGGTTTTAAAGACCAGCTGCACTCCCAAGGCTCCAGCACAGCCTGCAGCCTCCAGCACACCCCATGCCAAAAACCAGCCTCTCTATGGACTCACAGAGGCTGGAAAATATCTTGTGCAGAGCAGGGAAAAAAGCTAAAAAATGCCAAGGAGCTTTGCCAAATGCTTTCTGCTTCCTTCCACTTAGGACAAATGCTTTGCAGTCTTCTGCAGGGGACATCAGACCCTCACAGGTCAGCCCAAATCTGTCCTTTGCAAAGGGCAGCTGATTTTGAGTTAGGCAGCTGTACCTTAGCTCCTGCAAGGTGTCATCCTCAAGCTGAAGTGAGGGTTCCTGCTAACAACTGCCAGGGTGGACTTGGTCCTTCATATCCACAGGTGAAGCAGAGGATGGACATCCGGAAGGCACAGGACAGATGGTCCCAGCCATCCCACAACCAACAGGTTATCCCTTCCCAAGTGCCTGCCCTCATCCTTCACATCACCTCCCTTGCTTTGTGCAGGCATGAGTACAGAATCTGCCCCGATAACGAGATCCAGAACCATCACTTCTGACATGGGGCTGACTTTTGTCAAAACCTATCACTACAACTCTGTTTCTCCACTGTTTTGAACTTTCTTACGTACAACATTGAAGCCTCAGATTTGTCAAAACATGCAAAGGTGCTGCCAGAGGCTGAGCAACTCATTTTAGTCCCTTTACAAAACCATTTTAAGGAAAGAAACAACATGTCAGGGCAATGCCAACAACTGACTGTACCAACAAGGAGAGATTTGACGTACCTTTCTCTGCTGCAGTGACTGTTATAATAAAAGACAGCAGTGCATTAGTGAAAGATTTATGCTCGTATTTCAACAATGGAAAACATGAGCTTTGCTGTATTCTCATTCACAGTGAGACAGGCAGCGAGGGCATGTCATGTAACACTATTTCCAGGAATGATGTTACAATTGAAGAAATGCTGATTTGCTGCTACAGTAAGACAATTCCTGGAAGCAGGAGAGGCTCTTGTATTATTATCATTGCAGAGGGAGAATTTGACTATACAGCCTCTTATCCTGAGTTGTTTAGGAGGGACGTCTCTCCTGCTCCTGGAGAGTGGGGAGAAAAGGTGAGCCAGGAATCCTGTGAATGCTACGGCTCTGCCATGGCCCCCTCTGCGTGACAGCAGCCTCCCTGGCACCATCAGAGCCCTCCATGCCAGCAAACACAAGTGCCAGCTAATTGAATTTGCTAATGATACATTCTCTCGAAACCCTTCGCGCCGATCCCACCATTTTGCACTTGCAATTAAATTACAAGCACCAAAAAAAAAAAAAAAAAAAGAGGAAGGAAAAAAAAAATGCCATGTGGTGTCATTTGACATTTAGATGTCAAAGTAACTGATTGACAGGGAAAAAAAAAATCAACAGCAAAAGGCCCATTCCTGCCAAAGCCAGTAGGGGGGTTGCCAGCGGCGTTGGGAAGAGCAGGATTGGGGCTGTGACAGGCCAAGAGAGGGAGATAAAGTGGTGGGTGAGTGGACAAGCAAACCCTGTGCCAGCTTATTCTGGCCCTGAGAGATGCAGAAGGAAGGAATCATCCACCTTCAGGAGCATACTTCTACATCCCCTGTCCTCCAGCACAGAGGTTTGAGACTCTCGGCAGGACAAGACCCTGAGACCTTCATGGGAGGGTTGTTCCATGAAGAGCCTGGGAAGATGGGGTTCTCCCACCTTGTCAAGAGTTTTGACCTCTTGGTGGGTTTTTTTGCCTCTGTTCAGGATGAAGAAAAGAGGGATTGTAAAAAAAAAAAAAATTTCTCTGCTGGGAAAAAAGCATAGTTAAACAAATCACTAGTTTTGATCATTTTGAAACCTTTTCTTCAGTTTTTTACCTTACAGATTTCTTACTATTTTTAACCTAAAGAGGAAAGCAATGACAGTTTCAAAGAAAAATGAAAAATTTAAAAGTCAAAACATGGACAGGTTCTATATTTTAAAAAACCTTTTTTTTACCCCAAAACTTTTCAAACTGAAGATATACACCACAATGGCCCCTCCTGCAAAAAACCTCAGCAATGTTAAATACATTTTTCCAATGGGAATAAAGGTTCAAACCCAGTTTTCCGGTGAATTGAAGGAGAGCTGCCTGAGGGTCAGTGAGGTGGGAAGTGGACTGCATCCTCACTCCCACAGCCTCCATCAGCATCTGCACGTGGTCCAGGAGTGCAAGGGTGCATCTGGGTTGGGAAAGGGAAAAGATAAAAGAAAAAAAAGGGAATTGCAGGTGCGATTTTTCTCTTTTACAGACCTCACCTGGGTGTTGGGTAAGTAACTGAGATTGTGTGTCACCCACTGCAGGCAGCCCCAGCTCCATCCTGACAGTGCTCATCTGCTGGAAGGTGCAAGTAACTCTAAGAGAAGAATAAAATACAAAATTAATAATGCAAAATTAAAGCTCTCTCTCCCTCAAACTCTCTTACACATTGTACATAGCAGACACACCACAACAAGGAGCTTTCTTGCCTGCCCCATCTCCCACAGACCCCACATGCCGTGGATTTTGGGCGCTCCAATTCAACCCCCCACAGACCAGCACTGGCATTTGTGTGTTTTAATGGAACGGACAAGGTATGGATGTAGAGTTAAAAATAAAGCTTTGGGGCTTTTTTCCTTCTTTAGGTGCAGGTGGGGCTATAAAACCCTGTTAGCGTGAGTCAGAGAGCCAGACTTGGCAAAGCTTTGCTTGCTACTTTAAAAACAGAACACTAATTAAATCAAGTAACAACAAGGAAAAAAAATATCTCTTTTTTTCCAATAACTAATCCAGCCTGAAATGAATGAAAAATATTTTACCTGGACGCTATTCATGTACAGAATAAAGCAAAAAAACATGCCTGAAAAAAAATTCTTGGCAAAAGCCTGATGCAAATTACTCTAACATGAAAGTGCAGACTCTTTTTCAAGCATTTTAGATAGATTTAATCATGAAGCTGAAAGCCTCTTCCTTCTCTGAGGAGAGGTAAGATGAATAGCCCTCGTTGGGGTGTTCTTCGTAGGGGAGAGAGGATGGGACTATCAGAGTTATTCTGAGTATCCCACTAACAGGCAAAAACGTATCCTTTATCTTCCAATATATGGTTTACATCCCATTATCCCTGTGAGTGGATCTGTTAAGGTGATGTTACAGCAGGAGCTTAGAATTTGGGCTGGTCCTTTATGCCCTGCATAGAAGTTGGTCTTCGTTGGGAGATGCTGCTCTGCCCCAGAATTGTCCCTGACACGGAGATGCTGAGTTGGTCCTTGCAGCACATCATACAGGTACAACCAGCCTTGAAGATTTTAATAGCATCACAGTCAGTTCTCTCCACAAATGTTCCAGATTCATGCAAAAAATTCAGGAAAATGAGACCCATTAAAACCTGCATCAATGCAGAAAAACATTCATACTACCAGTACTCCACAGCTCCTTGGCTTTATCTTTACAGATTTGCTTCCAGGGTTGTTTTTTTTTCTCTTCCTAATGGTATGTTGTTTATTAAAAAAAAAAAAAAATCTTCAGAAATGTCAGTACCAGCAAGACACAGAAAACTCATGTGAAAAACACTCAGTAAAAAATACTGGGGTGTGACAGGAAATAATCTATTTTTAAAAAGCAGCTAATTCCTCCTGAGCACACCACACTTGCAGAATTAGTTAGCAACAGTCAGGCTTCACACAGGAGTCACGGGACAAAGCTATACCATTGTGCAGGACATTGTGGGATGTCCTATAAAATTACTTGGGGCAAAATGCTGCCCAAATCCAGCTCAGTGTACATGACAGTCATGCCATTAACTCCAACAGAAACCTGCTCGCTGGAATAAAACAAGAGGGACTTGCCAGGCAATTTCTATCAGTGCGGTGAGCAGCAACAGATACAAAGTGCACAGCCTGCAGTTATTCACTCTGGAAATTTAGTTTTATTGGGAGCTATTTACAGAAATATCTGCAGCTGCACATTTGTGGATGTTCAGACCAGCCTGGACCATGGAGCCCATCCCCAGGCGCGATCCCGAGCGCCGCTGAGTCACACTGGCTCCTCTCCCCATAATCATCTGCTGCAGCCCGTGCTCTGTGTGCTATGTGCAGGCTTGTACCTGCACCCAAACCCTTCCAGTAACTTCAAGGACAAGTTTGGCTGCCAAATAAAGTGATGTCAGGTCTGCTGAGCTGGGTGGGTGGAGGTCACACCCTGTGCCATGGCTGCATCACCCTTGAAGCCTAAGTATCAATCCCATTACTGGCCATTAAGATTCCCAGCTGCTTGGAAGGAAAATAGGCATGTATTGGTATGTAAGGTTGTTCAGGGGAAGGAGGAGGCACCAATCCTGATCTTCTGGGGGGTGTTTTTATGGGTCAAACCTGGTTTGGGTCCAGGTCACCAATGCATGGGACCCACAACCACAGCAGCCTCAATGGGCACCATGCCAAGCCCCATCAAAACTTGTCCTCATTGTCCCAAGTAAGCCATGTGAACACGACTCCACGATATTTCTGCAGGGAACAGAGAACTCAAGGACCATACCTGAAATTACATAGGAAAAGTAGAGCCAGTTGATAGTTTCCAAGTCCCATCCTTGAATCTTTTCACTGAAGGCATCTTTTGTTTTGTTTTTTTTCCAAGTGCTCATTTAAATTACATGTAATAAGATAGGCACGTCACCTTTTGTTTATAGAAGTTTACTGTTCAAGTCAGTAGGGAAAATAAAAATCTACTGACTGTGGATTTTAAACAATAAGAACACAGATTTTTTTTATTAGCACTTCATTTCACTGCAGATAGAAACATCTCTGACTATCATTGTTGTTTACTGTTAAAGGCACAGCCCCTACTGCCTTTCCACACATAGAATATTCCCATGGCAATCAATGGAAGTTTAGCATAAAGAGCAAAATATACTCCATCATGTTGTCTCTCTATATAGTAAATGCTAATTTCTTGCCAACTATAAACTTGAAAACTTCTTGCAGTACATTGCAACACAAACCTATTCTCAGTGTGTAATTTAGATTCTCAGGATGTGTACATTCCCAGTGGAGAGTCATTTTTGTGTGTGTGTGTGTGTGTGAGAGTACATCTATAGAAGAAATGAAATGTTAATGAGTTCTCCATTTCTGTTTCTTTACTTGTTAGTTTTTCCTACTAGTTTTCTTCTGCCCTTCAGAGTGCTAATTGTGCCTGTAAAAGTCCAGGAAATTTGTGTCATAAATAGTTTCTGCCTATTATAGCCAATGAAACACATACTGAGACAAATATATGGAACTGAATCACAAGTTATTTCACTGAAGTCAGTGGGGTTACTCTGCATTTTGATTTCAATTTGGCAAAGCATGTGGTCTAAAGTTGGTCTTGGAGACAGGAATAAAATTAAGCACACGCATACATACTTGTCTGGGGCTTTTTTCTTTTAAATTGATTCCATACAAGGAGCAGAATTTAGCTAAATATATTGAATATAGTTTCCTTCTGATTTTCATCACTACAGATAATAGCTTGTATTAGGTAAAGTGTGCCATAAATATCACACATTTGCCAGAGAACGGGCAACTAGGAAATATTGACGCTGCACTTGAGTCAGGAATAGTGCTGATTTTGATGGCCAGGTTATTGCCATCTGGCCATTAATTTCTCTGGTATGTTGGCAAATAATCTGCTTTTCTGCGTTAACTAGTTAATTTTGACTCAAGCATCAAAAAAGAAAAAGTCCTTTGGATTCTCAGGAGTTCAGAAGTACCTCTGTTTCTTTGCCTTTACCTGTTTCCTAATATTCAGGGTGTGTCACTCTCTTTGGTGGGTCTATTCAACCCTTAAAACTAAGTTGCCCTTTTTTTATTTTTCATGTGTTACAGAACTGTGTGCATGTGTGTTTTTAAACAAGGGCACCTGCATAAAAAATGTCTATCCTCATTAAATCCATTTTCTCAATTAAATTCAAGTTTCTATGTCCAAAAGGCATAAATCTGGGTATCGATTTAGTCATAAAATAGTGGAACTCCCAGCAGTCTTCTAAACCCATTTTACTTGGATGAATGTATAAGCTTTTAAAATACCAAGTTATTCCAGTATTTAATACATATAACTGCTTCCAGAGGTCTGAAGGCAATAAGGCATATCTTCCCCACTCCATTTGAAACGCTGCAGTGAGAACTAGCCAGTCCCTCACTACTGGTTTTAAGGCTTTTGACAATTTTACTCAGTGTGAGTTTGATACTTTCTCAACAGGGGCTATATCCCCCGAAGCCAAAATCAATAACCTATCAAATCAAAGCTCTATAAAATACCAATGGGCTCTCAGTGGTTTGCTCCCATAAATAAAATTCAGCTCAACTCTACGCTTTTGAAACAGGCTGTTTTTACATTTATTGGCCTCTTCCAACAAGTTAACTGTATCAGCAATGGATACTTCCAAAAATATCTTTTTAGGCACCAAATAATGATCTGTTCCTTGTAAAATAAAGAATAAAAACCAATTCCACTTACCTGTATTCAGGGAATAACTCTGAATCTGCTGGGGGATTTTTTTCCAGAACTTTGCTGCCCCAGTGCATCCTTTACCTTGTTCAAAGGACATACACAGCTGAATGAGTATAACCTCTGTGTGGTGATAGCAGGAGTCTGATAAAGCATTTAACTTTTTTGTAGTCTTATTTTGGGTTAAACTGGATTTCACAGTACACAAGTCAATGTTAGTAAACAAGCTTTGAGGTACATCGGCCTCTTACTCAGCCTTGATTTTGCTCGTGGCAGTTTGAAAATATAAGAATAGTAAATTGAAGAAAATATTTTAAAACACCAGTCAATTTATTTGTATCTTTTCCACTCCTCACACTCATATTGAAGTTGATGCTTGATAAAGCAAAATCTCACAACAATGAGCATTTTATGAGCAAAGAAATCTTCTCTTCTGCAGAAAAGTGTAACAGTGCAAGAAGTAACTTACCTTGCTAAATCAAGTAAATTCCCATACAATGTTTTTCCCCAGCTGACAGAGTTTAGCAAACAAACCTGCCCTGCATAATATAACAAATACTTTTCTAGTAACTAAGAGCAACATTTCAAATTTGTTGTGACTGGGAGGTGTTCACTCTGTTGATGAAAGTTGTGGTTCCTTTCCTTTCCTTGCCTTTAGCACCACAAGCTCAGTTCACTGCCATGTTATTCCAGGATTTGCACTGCTACACAACTGGGGCAAAGCACCTGCACTGGTGGTTTTCAAATTATTTCAAAAGAATTGAAGTGTGAAGCTTCACTGAAATTGCACACACCAAAAACTGAAGTGAGGTGGTGATGAATAAATCTCCAAATAGAAGTATTTTGATTATTAATGGGTATGAAGTACAATTACTCCTAGCAGTTCCTTATATACCACCTTGAGTCCTGCTCAGCAGCAGGAGTAGCTTCTAAATATAGTCTTGAGGTCAGCATGTAAAAAATGTAAAGTGTGGCCACATTTCAAAAGTGGTTGTATATCATAAATCAAAATTAATACCTACCACTTTCATTCAAATTAGTGTCTTTTGGCTCTGCCTCTCCTCTCTCTGATTAATGTTTTTCACCTAAATATAGTGAGGTAGTTGCTATTTTTTTTCTCTGAATGGCATTTACATAGTTCCCTTTCAGCAAACATCACAGGAACTTATTTCTCTGTTGATCTCTGGTGTCCTTCAAAAAAGAGTTCCCTAATACAACATTATTTCAAACAGGTTCTTATATTCTTGACTCTGTCCTGCAAAATTAGTAAGTACATTTTCTCTTACATTAATTAATAAAAAAGTTAGAGTGATTGTTCTGACCCAATAATATTATCTGGAAAAATCTCCTTCCACTATTAATTCCATCTCTGCAGCCAGAAAGGACAATGGCCAGATTTGGAGGGCTGAACAGCTGCCGAGTAGGACCACAACCTTTGTTTCATACCATCTCTTGTTTTGACCCCTGCTTTCTGGTCACTGGAGAGATGATTGACTAAGTGCACAGGGAAGTCCATTTTTAGTCCGCTGGACTGGAGCACGGCATGACAAACTGTGATGTCTGAGTTTTGTGTTACACCATCTGGCCTGCCATTTCCAGAGCCTCACATCAGAGTCCTGATGATGTATGTTTAAGCTTGGCACTATCATTTATCTCGTATCTTGTGTTTAAACAGATGCAAGCTGAATATAACAGAAAAGGAGACCTTGATGCAGGAGTCACTGCAGAAAGTGATGCTCTTGAGCTGTCTACAGACTCCGAGATTAAGTGTAAAATCTGGCAGGGAGGATATGTATTAAAAATATGTGTTGACAGAATGATTTAACTAATATTTTAAAGGCAAAACATCAACTGAATTTCCATATCATTTATAATGTTAGTGAACAAGGTACTACAAAGCAGGCTATCCCCTTCTGTCACCATCATCTTATTCACAACTTTATTTTACAGATCAAGAATGTTTTAATAAAAGGAAGGTCTGGGGCCTGGTTTTCAGCTGCTGTACATCAACCCAGCTACACTGATAGCACGGAGATAGCCATGTTAATGAAGTGATGCTGACTTACATCGGCTGAGGATCTAGTTCCTGATTCTGATACAAGTTTTTACACACAGAGAGAACTTGCTGCATCGCCAGGAATAAAAGACCTTGATGACTCAAATGAGCCCTTTAAATGCCGTGGGTGGGAATACATGACTGCGTGGTCTGAATCAGATGTACTCATCATCCCAGGAAAAGGAAGGGAAGGGAGAGGGGTCTGTCCTGTGCCATGAGGTCATTTGGTGGCTCTGCATGTAGAGTTCCCATTATTCCAGTCATGCTCAGCTCTTTTTTTCCTCTATCCCACATTAAAATCGTAGAATCATAGAATGGTTTGGATTAGAAGGGACCCTAAAGATCGTCTAGTTTCAACCTCCTGTCATGGGCAGGGATATAGGCCAGGTTGCTCAAAGCCTTGTCCAACCTGGCCTTGAACACCTCCAGTGATGGGGCATTCACAGCTTTTCTGAACAACCTGTGCCAGTGCATCACCACAAAATACATGTCTCTTCCTGGATCTAACCTACATTAATCAGCAAATCCAATGGAGGAATGACATTACACCCCAGCTTTGGATTCAGCCCCTGAAAGCCTACATGAAGTTCAACAAAGAGTAGAAATTAAAATAATGGCAATGCTTAAATTAACAGTCCAGGTCTGCACTCCTAATCCACCTGGTGGGCACAGCCAGACGGGATGCAGCCCTTTCTAGATATGAAACATTAAATGAGGGGTGAAAACCTCATTTCACTGATAGTAAAGGGAATGCTGATTGTATCTTGGACAGCTGTGTCCCAATATCTGAAAGGGAAAATATTCCAGGGCAAACCAGCTAATTGATGTAGGTAAATTTGAACTCTGGGGAGAAGCTGGAGGTGAAAGGGAAAGAAAATATGATGAAGTGAATAAAAGAAGTAGGCAATTGAGATGTGGACAGTTTGGGAAGACTGAGCTGTACAAAACCTAGAGATCCCTCTTATTCCCTCAACACTGCTCTAAGTGACAACAGCACTTCCATGATGTCCATGGCACATCCCAGTGCTGAACCTGGACTAGGAGCCAGGAGTGCCAGGGGAATGAGGCAGCAGCCCCTGAGTGACACACACCCTGCAGAAGCTCCTGAGCAGACAATTTTCAACCCTTATTAAATCGTTAGCACTTTATTTTGTGAATGGAGCAGTACTTTCATTGCATGCACAATTAGCCTTTTCGTATTAGCAACTTCCTAGCAACTCTGTTTCTTAAAATAGGGACTTACAGTGCAAGCTTTTATCTTATATAATCCCTTAGAAAAAGATAGCTCAGACACCTTTTGGGGGTTTTAAACATCAAACCTTCAGCTTGAGACCTGTCTTTATCAAAGGAACTAGCAGCTCTATCTAGGGTTTATGTTCTTTAGAGGAATTCCAAATTGCCTGTTTTTTATAGACTACCTACATAACAACCTCCTACAGTATTTAAATTTTTGTAATTTTCTACTCCTAATGCAATCTTCACATTTAAATGAACACAGATTATTTTACATTTATCTATTTAATATCATAGTTATGCCTTTCTTTAAATGCCTGTTATTCAACAACTTATTAATAGTGAACTGTTTTTTTCAAACAGAAGCCATTTAAATTTAGTTAGTTTATGGTGATTTCTTATATCTTTTCAGCCAGGAGAAAAGCTTTAATAGCCTAGAAGACTATATTTAAAAAACGTATTTGTCTATTTAACCTCATATGTATCATCATTATAAGAGGACTAAAGTATTTTTCCTGACTTTTCACAGATATTTTGCTGCTATGCATTAATAAATGTGTCTCCTCTGAAACAGACTTGCTAGCTATCACCAGTCCTTAAAAAGTGTTTTGGTATTAAAAAACAAATAAGTTGTCCCTCACAGAGTGTTTAGTCTTCTCAGGAATCTGTCCAAAGATAAAGATCCCAGCAGAGCTGTGCTTACCTTGGCTGTCACACTGCTGTGGGGTCCCAAGGCAGCAGTCCCTCAGCCATCAGCTGCCAGATGTGACCCCATCCATGGTGGCCCAGAGCACCTTGAGGCCTGGGATATGCACGTGGGGTGAGTGGGCTGGATGTATCTACCATCTCCCAGGAAGGAAAAGATAAGGGAAGAGAAGCCAAGTGTGGGATCATTTAGCATCACACTCACCCCTGCAACCTTCTTAATTGTGTGGACTTCATTTTGATGCACAGGTGGGCCATGGTCCAGAGCAAAACCTTGGTGTGAGCTGTCTGTGACAAGGAGAAATGCTCACAGGGTTTCAAGGATGCCCTTGGCCACCGCTCTGCATGGGGCCTCCGAAGACACGCGGCAGTGAAATGTGCATTTTCCTGACAGGGTTTGGCATGCACAGAGAGGAAGAGAGGAGGGCTGAGAGAGAATTGGGAGCAGCTGAAGTTGTGCTTGCAATGACCTGCTCGGGACCATCAATGGTAGCTCCAATCAATGGTGTTGTTGGCTTCACCCACACTGGTGACTCCAGAGCACCTCCCAGGCAGGAGGGAGGTGACCCACTCACTTCTGATGAGTGCCTGTACATCATTCCTCTGAAACAGTCTGAGCAGGAGGCAATGGAAAGTGCACCAAGGATGGGGACAGCCCAGCTCCCTGCATTCCCACCAGACTCACAACGTCAAGTGATGTCTGAGAAAAGTCAGGCTGTGGAGATGGCCCTGAGTGCAGGGAGGGCCTTGAACCAAGAGCATTTCACCCTCCTCTTCAGGTCACCCTCCTCCCTGCAGGACCTGAGCTGCCCACAGGTTGTGCAGCTCCTGGCTCCTCCCTTGCTACGGCTACCTAACAGTGAAGCTTCAAGGAGTCCTTTTCCTCCTTTTTATTTATCCAGTGACTGTACTTCGCAAGGGCTAATTTATATTTGAGCAGCAGTGTGTGTGAAGGTCTACGCAAGGCAGCTCAGCCACCAGAAAAGTTAATATGTGCTTTGCATTTTCAGTCACTAATTACAAGAGGGAAGGGGTGGAAGTACAGCCATGCCTGCCTCTGCGTGAGACACTTCGACTATTCGAAAGCTAATTAAATATGTCTCCTGTATATAAAATATATCATCTCCAGATAGCAGCATACTGTTAAATTCTTCATCTTATTAAAAGCTTGCATTAATGCTTTTCCAACATAAATTTTAACTGTGGACAGGTACTATTTGAGGAGCCTGACAATAGGACTGACCTAGATTAGGCTGACAGCGCCAAAAGATATATCACCTCTAGCTGTCTGGGGGAGAAGAAGGATGAGGAATATATTCTCCATTATTGCCTAATGCTCATGTGCCGGCACTATCTCCAGAAATCCAGTGTTGCTTCTCCTTCTGCTCTCTTGGTATAGTAGGTGGCTCTACCATACCGAGGAATGATTTTCTCTACTTGCTGTCTCTTATTTCCCATCTTATAACTCAGCTGCAAGGAGATTTGATGGGGCATTGGGTAATGATTTTAAAGCCATTGATAAGTCTCCCCATAGTTTACAAAACTATGTGAGAAGTCAGGTATCTCCAAGTGGTTGGATTTATGCACTGACTTCTTGCAGGCATTTAGGTCAGGGCTGTCATCTGTAGTGGAGCAGAAAGAAGCCTGACTGCACCAACACTCAAGCCTCCACAAATTAAATCTTCTCTAAGGTTGCTTGGACTCTTGCTTGCAAGGGGTAGCAATGGCAGGTTTAGAGATCACAGAGAGTTTCACCACATAGGGAATATTTTGTTCTTTTAGCATATGTGCACAGAGCTGAGCAGAGATCTTTTCAAGGCATCCTTGTACAAAAAGGAGACAGCAAGTGGGTGCATAAAAAAACCTTTACTGTCACACAACTTCTAATGCAGAAAACAAGAAGACTGCTGAAGAGCAGCAACATTTCTCACATGCATTACTGAATATTCAAAAGATATGAAAATAGCTTTAAGAGTCTAAGAAAATAGAAATTCCAAATATTAATAGGAACTCTGCCATTGATTTTAGAACAGAGCTTGCACTGACATTGTGAGATTGCTCTGTCTTAGACATTTGATTGACACAGTGATGGCTCATTCAAAGTGTATGCAAAGTCAGTGCAACCATATTAGGCTTTTCTCTTGACTTGGGTTTTTTTAACTTTTAGCACTGACATCCCAAGGGCCACTGTATTGACAGAATAATACTTCTTTTGCAATGCTGCTGTAGGAGAGACTTTCCACTTTGGGAAGGGGGAAGGGAGGACTCTTCAGTGCTGCCCTCCTGGATGAAGAGCTCAAGATACAGTGAATGAGGTGCAGCCACAGAGTCTTCAGCTCATGAAATTCTTTTTGGATTAATTGGTGGGTTGCACATTCAAAGATTCAGTGAAAACCAGTATGAGTTCCCCTACAGATCAGCACCTCTGAACATGAGACTTCATACATGCTCAGCTACATGGATGATAAGGACAAAGATCGATTTTGGAGCCATGTTTCTTTAAGAACTAACTGTGGTATTTGCCAGAGCCAGCTCAAACCTCCTCAGCAGAAAAGAAAAAACCCAACATTTTCAAGTCCCAAGAAAGGACAAAGCTGCTTTCCAGGACAAGGATGTCATTTGGCGTGTTCCTTCCCCATGTACCCAGTGAATCATCTGCTGAAGCACAGATCCAACCCTTCCCTAGGCAGGGATGACATGGCCCCTTTGTCATCAAGATACCAATGCAGGCAAAAGTTGCCTATTCAAGAGGGGGAGAAAAATATTCCATTGCCACCTGCTTTTGCTGTACAACTGGGTGAGAGACAAAGATGAGGAAGAAAAACTAATAGAAAAAAGGCCTCTCTGGGGAGAAAGTTATTCGTCAAGCACTAGGACAATAAAGCAAAATTTATTGTATCTAGGTATTACGTCTGATAAAAAGAAAATTCAATGCCAAAGCAAAACTTAGGACTGGAAACATAAGAAGTGCAGGGTCTTGGGATCACTTCCTCAGCAGTGGTAAATGGATATAAATGTACAGGATTTAATACCAAACAAGAATATGTCAGGGATCTATCAAAAATGTCCTACAAAAACAGATGTTTCCACCTACTCAGAGATATGGACAAGAGTCTCAGTTACCCTAAATCCCTCTCATGTTCTTCTAAATATATACCCATCATATGCCCTTTAAAGTGTGAGAATGATGCAAGACAGACTTCACATGTATGAAAAACTTTTCCTGGATTTTTACAGGGAAAAGCATAATTTATCATTAAACTTTTTCCCAGGAGTTCCACTGGCTGTGGAAATTCACCTCCTCATTTTGGAAGGTACATACAAAAATCTGTATAACTCAAGGTAGAAAAATAAAAACTAATAATAAACCATCATAACCTGCTTGATCAGATGGAGCACAGAAATAAATAATGCTATCTCTTAAAAAAGCAGTCAGAATTATCTTGATTTGTAGAGAGACATAACTGACAACAATTTCCAGATAGCACCACTTCCTATCCGCATATTTAAACCTAAAAGTCAAGGTTGAGTGAAAAAATATTGCTGCCTTGAAAGATAAATATATTACTTATATTAGTTATATCAGGAATATGTGCTACTGCATAAATATTTAAATTCAGATTTAGAAACTATATATTTTGAAGAAATCTAGGCCAATAAATATTGGATTACAAATCCATATTTACAATTTCCTTTAAAAAAACCCCAACAACTTATGATTTCTGTTTCAGTGGACTGGGGTAATAATAATTTGTCTATGTTGTACAAATGCTTTATTTGCACTCTGTTCTTCAAGCTAACATTTTCCAGTTCCTTTCAACTACCAGAAGAAGTGAAAACATTGCCCTAAAATATTTTCATTCAAATTTTCTAGATTAAATCATATGGTTTTAAAGCTCACTCGAGACTGTTCCTTCAGCACTTCAACCCAGCTAGTTGAGAGGGATGAAAAGCAATAGAGTTGTGTTAATAGAGCAACACTAGTTTGGAATAGACAAAACAGGAATGTTGCACAGTTGGCAGCTGACAGAGCCCTTTGCCAATAGAAAGATCCTCTTGAAAGGTAGATCTTAGCAAAATTTAAAAAAAAAAGGAATAGGGGAGGGAGTGACCATTGTACATAATTAGAGTAGAAAGGGTTTGAAATGTCTTAAAATGTAAGACATGTGCCAGCCTGTAAAGAAGTGAGGCAAGGAGGAGGTATTTCCTTTGGCCTGCTCTTTCGTTCTGACCTACTGTAAAGATAACTACATTTAGCTCCAGGGCAGCTCTTTCGGGTAATTTTTACCTGCAGAATTATGCCTTTATAGCCTGGGGTCTCATATGATCTGGTGGTTCCTGCAATAATTACTGAAGACCAGGTTCTTTTCCTTCTTGCTCGGATAAGCTGCTGTTGGTCTCTGATGGTGCAGATTTGAATCAGAGGATTTGTAGCTGTGTCAGGGCAGGAGATGGGAAATGATAAACCAGGACTAACAAAGCAAAGACTGAAAATTAACTTGCCTAAAAGTACTAAAAGTTTAACGTACACAAAGGATGTTTTTATAAAGTTTAAGAAAGAATGTAGACTCCAGTCACATAGATTGCACGGAACAAAACACTTAAGTGGGATTATTAGCAAAACAGTCAAGGAAGAAAATAATCTGGCCATCCTATCCTGCAAATTTACATCTGCAATTGTTCAGGCTGGGTCACCAGAGGAGTTAAAAATCATGTCACTGAATTTGGGGAGGCCTGTCCCCTGGTACTGGACCCCACCTTAGCCCATGAGGGGAGGCAGCTCCTCCACATGGGCACCAGAGTAATGCTAAAATCCTCCCCAGCACAGCTGATGGTACGAGCAGCACATCACTCTGGATTTCAGAACAAGATTGCTGGGTTTAGTTGCTCTTTTTGGGTGGCTGCCCAAGAGAATTGATTGCCAGAGAGCAAAGGCTCGGGCTGACTGTGAATCAGGAGCTAATAAAACGTCCCAAGGGACAGGTGAAGGCACGCCAATTGTTTTTGAAAGTGTAGGCTTTTAAACATGACATGACTACTGAAAAAAAAAAAAAAAGAAGAAACAAAAGAAAGACACTAGTTTTGGTCATAATCAGAACAATAAAGATATCTGATTTTAGGGCAAAAAAAAAAGAAAATATGGACTTTTTTTGCAAAATCCCACTAGAAAACTACCTACTCTTTGAGTGCACATAATGCTGACTCAAATAGCTTAAGACTTTTTTCTTTTTTTCCCTGGGAAAACCTCACTGTCTTTTACATTCCTCTCCTTTTCTCTCTAGAATTGACTGTTGTGACAATGCAGTGTAAATCTTGGCCATTACTGGACCATCAATGACTGTACCAAAAGAAAATGCTGTGTGCAGTCAGCGCCTTGATCCAAAGGGAAACATTAGTGACAGAGAGGTTTTAAGAAGCCTTGGGATAAATTCAGTTTTACTAATTTAAGCTGCTATACCCCTCTTTCCAACAAGATTATCTCAACAGTGGCCACCCACCGTATTCACATGAAGCGTGGCCATCATGTAAAATGAATTTTGACAGGTCATCTGGCTTTCTGGGATGCAGCAGGCTGACCACCAGCTTTCCAAATCCTCCCCTTCTCAGGAAGTTTTAACACTTGTTCATTAATACTTAGCTTAAAGGGCGATTTGCTGCCCACTACTGTGTGGCCAGCATTTTTAATAAATAATGCATGCTGTGTAATGAGGACAATAAAGGCCAAGGTAAAAAATGTAAAACATTTTAATGGGATGTCTTGGTGAAAGCTTCCCATCACCTTCTCTAAATACTTTACTAATGATCTTCTAGCTTGGGGAGATTTCTTTTTTCTTAGAAACAAGTTCACAATGTACTAATAATATGCTGTTAATTGTTGAAGTAGCAAAGTTCAGATGTGTTATTGCAGTTTTTCTCACTTAGTAAATGCACTTATGTTGCACACCAAAAGATTCAATAGGGTGTAAGAGACACATGTATGGGATCCTCTTCAGCTCTGCACTGCCTGGGACAACTTCAGTGTCTCAGCACTAGGGTGGACTCCAGTTTTCAGAGGTGGAACATGGAATAATGAAGTGAAATAATAGCATTAACTAATACCTAATTAACACACCATCTATTTAATTTCTAGCTCCACCATTAGGTTACTATTAAAGTATATTTAGTTGGTCTGTGTAAAACCGCATTATGGCAGCTTTTCAGAGTCAGGCTATTCACAGGCCATTTGCAATGTTCATTTCTCTTCTCTTTAATGTCATAGATATAACTTCATGAAAGTCTAGTGCAGGTTAGTGCAGAAGATGGACGATTACAGCCTAATAGGGTTTTTTTCTTGGCCCCTCCAGTGGATGTATTAGAAACCAGCACAGATTCAGAGCGGTAATGTGTCTGTCTCCTCCTGTCCTCCAAGCTAAGGGGGAGTTGCATTTTCAGGTAAGAGAAACTGGGATTTTGGGCAGAACTATGTGTTTCTCTGCTAGGCACCAAGGCATTGAATATATTTGGATACTCAGGCAGGTAAATAGGGCCAGTGTCTGAAAGTAAACTCTACATCCAATGCAATGCATGATGTGTAAATAAGGTCTGGGTCATGTGCATTCACATTTAGACCATTCCATCTGCCCCAAGCCTGACTGTGGTCACAGATATTATGGTCAGCAGCTGAGACCTTGAGGAATCACTGTCCCATGTTTTTCCCTGCCAAGACATCCCTCAGCAACAGTCCATATACTCAGCTGGTGACTTCAGTAAATTATTCAAAATACTGCCTAGCCCATAACATAAAGGACAGCTGTGATTTAGTAAGGCTGCAGAGCAGAGCTGTCTGTGTTACCTCAACCTAGAAAAGAATGAGTTTTCAACAGACCTCCTCAGGATATTTTAATTTGTGTAAGTGCATTCAAAGCATGAAAGCAGACGGACAATATGTGAATTATGAACTAATTGGGGGAAGATGGAAATGAGAAGGTAAATTTCATTTACATTATCTCCCTTTTTATGCTTGCTAAGGTCTAAGGTAAAGGCTTGGTCTCTTTCTGGTCCATAAAATATGGATTGCTATTTTCAAACTACATCAACACTGCTAATAGCCATTCCCATTAGTCAGCCGTATAATAGCATTATGATGCTATGAAATATTGACATGATAAAACAATGTAAGCCAGAGGTTACTGACAGTGCACACTCTGATATTGACAAATAAATGCAGATTTTTTTAATGCACTCCTTTTGCCACCTTTCTACCTGGCTGACAGCATATAAAAACATTTTTCCAAATCCTTCACTCAACATTGTTAATGCCAGCTGAAGGCAGAGGACCACTGAAATTAATAGGGTTGTCCCCACCAGCATTTTTCACTGTGGGAAAAGAAATCAGGAATTTGTTTAAAATGGGGCCAGCACTGAAGATTTTATATTTCAGCCAGTGTGATTGAGATATAGTGAAGGCAAGATGGGGGTGGAGGTGTAAGGAACCAACCAAGGAGATGCAACCTCCTGGACAATTCCCAGCTGTTGGGAAATGTGAGCACACATAATTGGTGAAGGGAGGACAAAGTGACAGACCTGATTGCTCCAGCACTCACATGTCTTCTCTGGAAGGGACTGCCCATTGCTGTATCTCCTTCAGCTAGTCCTCAGGTATTTCCTCAGTTGCCAAGTCATTTTTCTGCAAAACAAATATACATAAAAACATATCCAGCTACCCAAATGTAGTCTTCAATTGGGCATTTCTAAATATTAAAATCAATTATAACATCTGTTCAGTGCCTAATTTTCCTCCCTAAATTTTGTTGGGTTTAGGCAAATTTCATCTAACGTTTGGTGATACAGCATAGATGAGAGGGAGAAGCCTAGTTTCCACAAATAATGATTTCTGGTCACCTGCTTGAATGTGTTCCAGAAACATCAAGTTAAAAATTATCCCTTTGATAGAAAATATATCCTCTGTACCAGAGGCTCTGTACCATTCACTAGTGTTTTCTTCACCTCTTGTCTTTAATTATAACGATTTTCACTGTGTTACTCTTCCTCTGTAAAGAAAACATGTCCACATAACATTTTCGATGTGGCCATCTTTATCTTCCAGTCATTTAAGTGTTGTCTCCTTGATTAAAGCTCTATGTCCCATCAGAAACCGGGATAAAGACTTGCTGAGGCAGTGGTGCTTTGCTCTCTGGTGTTTGTAGAGCAAATGGAGGTTCCCATGTGCTAAGATCCAGAGGACCTCTTCTGCGCATGTTTCTGCTTCCTTTGCACCCAGAAGGAGCCCAGAGCAGTTTTATATTTCTCCTGGAGAATGTGTCTGCTGGACTGACTCTCCACCTCCCAGGACTCCACCCTCTCATTCCTGCAACCCATCTGTTTTAATGATGACTAATTTCCACCACACATAAATCACCAGCACCCCCCTTGTTTTCCTGGAAGAATCCTTCCTCTATGGTACATACCTCCTTATCTGTTCCTATAACCAGCTGTCCTTCCTTTGATGGTTTCTTCCAGACCTGCTACACAAATCCCCAGACTGCATAAATCCCATCCTGTGGAAATGTGGTGGTTTTGCCACCGGGATATCCAGCCCACTCCTGAGATGACAGGACCCGAGGAAGGGTCTGTAACAAGCACCGGCTTTGATGTTGTCTTCCCACACACTCTGTCGCCTCGTGTCTGAGGCTGTACATCCCACAGGAGGGTACAACAAGGGCAGCCTGAGGAGAGCTTGTCTGGTGGGGCTCATTCCAGGAAGACGCGTGTTTCTGGTCTCCATTATCTGCAGGAGTCAAACAGAGGACATGTCATAGCGAGCTGATGGGGAGTGCTGAGCTAGGGAGAACAGAGCTGCCTCTGAACAAACACAGCTCCTGTGTGCCTTTAGCAGCTTACACTTCACAGGCAAGGCCTGTCTAGGACAGGAAATTTCCCCACCAGACGCTGTTGCTCATACCTGCAGCACAGACCACACAGGGGAATGGAACAGTGCTGCGTGAAGGATGGGGAGGGAAGGGTGAGGTCTCTGCTCACCTCCTGCATCCTGGCACTGCCGGGACAGTGAGATCTCTTGCTTCCCACCAATGTGTGGCACATCCTCTTGCTTAAGATACAAAGAGTAGCTTTTAAGTACAAAGCCACATGGGTGCTCCAAACTGCTGAACAATTAATACAAGGATGAAAGAGCGAAATAGGAGAAGTGAAGGGAACAATAAAAGAAAAAGGAGAAGCTTGAGCTGGTAGGGGATGTGCTCGCTCCCTGGGTATTGGCAAGGAAGCCATGAAGTGGGTCCCTTTGCTGAGCCCACACTACAGGGTGTCACTGCCACCCCTGCCTGCCAAGGCAGGACTTGGTCTCCAAACTGGAGGCAGAGACTCAGAGGCACAGCCAGCCCATCAACGAGGCTTGAAGTGGAGCATCATGATGGGTGAATAATTCTCATCACCGGATGCAAGTACTTGCTGGAATTATCCTGCTGCCTCCACTGATGCCTGAGAGTCACAGCCCCAGAGCCAAACAGGCTCTCCAGTTACCCAGGGCTGCCTGAGGAGACAAACAAGCAAGTTTGCAGCTGTGACGGTTGTAGTACCATAAGGCTGCAAGAAATACTGGAGGAAGCTTCCATCACTGCTAATCACAGCTACTTTCCCTGGTCTTACTCAGGAGCCATGTCATGAGAACAGGCACTCAAAACCAGATCTTCCTGTAAGACCTAACATTACCGGATTGTAGCACAGGTTTGAAACCTTGCTTGGACTAGGACGAGATGCTTGGAATATGCTCTCCTGAGTTAGCACTTTCTCCGCTGATCTGGCTCCTTACCTGAGCAATGCTTAATAACCGTAAAGCAGCAGAGAGCATTCCAAGTTGTGTGCTGCGCTGCTGAGCTGGTGGGTGAAGCGTGGGCAATTAAAAATGCAGTCAGAAATAAGTTTTCAGGCACAATAGATAAGAGAAGTGATATGCAAAGCAGTTGCTTGTCCTTACTATTTACCTTGGTGTAGAAGCTGATGGCAGCTCTCCAAAGAAATGAGTTTAAACTGAACACTGAACTCAGTTTAATTAGTTTTAAGGTATTGACACCACAGCAAGAACCATCAGACAGAATTTCAGTGCTGGATCAAACATATGGCTTTATCTGTGTCCAGTGTGAGCCTTTTGCTGCCTAAACCTGAAAACTTCTTATCACTTAATGGCTTGGCTCAAAAGAAAGCTGATTTGGGATGGTAAGTGGATTGACTGACCAGTTTGTGTTTTAAGAGTAATCCACATGTGCTGTACTTCACAGTGCTCCTTGGTGAACTACTCACCTTGTTCTGAAGCTTTCTGTATAAGTTATCTTCTGTGACAAGTGCAGGGAGATGCAGCGAAGAGTTAAAAGTGAATCTCCTGCCTCTTTGAACTGTTTTCTCAGTACTTCGTGTACACAGATACACTTTTGATGTGTTAACTAGAAAATCTGACTGAAAAAGAACAAAGCAGCTGTCACTGAAAGGAAGACACTGACGAAGAACCACACAGCCTTTTATTGAAGAACTGTCAAGATTGATCCTACAGCACTCAGTTTGTCTGTAGTGTTTATCAAAGACCTAGATCAGATGAAGGAAATTAAAAAAAAAAATAATAAAATTCTATCCACTGGACACTTATAAGTGGTATCTGAAAATGCATTACATTTAAAACACCTATGAGAATGTTTTTTTAACAGCTCAGGGACTGGAATATAAGCACACTGGAATTTTTCACAAGTATTGGAAAACAATAATTTGTCATTGTTGAGCAAACCCACTTAATTGCTTGCAAAGTTTTAAGTAGTAAAGTTGATTAAAAAGACATTCTGTATTAATAAATAAATGAACTCATAGAAAGTTCAAAATCTCTTTAAAAGAGAAGCAAAGCACTCAATGCACCCTTCTAAGCACTGATGTTCATGTCACAGTGGCACCACAAGAGCTGAAAACAAGACTGGGGCACAAATGGGCCAGAACTTCCCCAAACATCTGGGGAGGGTGACAATGGCCACATGAGCAGAGGGATTAAGGTATTTGCCCAAGGTCACACAGGGAGGCCTTTGGAGAGTCAAACCTGCACCACTGAGGGTTTCAATCCAATACTCCACCACAAGGCAGCTGCTAATTGAACATCCTCACTGGCCATGTGATGCCTGTCTCACAGGACTGTCAATGACTGCCATTGAAAGGATATTGAATGCCAAAACCCTCTTTGGATCAATACCGCAGGTCCTGATCCTGCACTGAGTTCCTGGGGAAACCAGCACTCCGTGGTGGGTAGTACAGTAAAACCTGTGGTTACTCCATGGTGTTTCTTGGCAAATGTTGAGAGTTAAATGATGACGGCACTGGAGTTACCTCCATCATAGGGCCAGTAAGACAAGTCCTCTATCAAACTCTTTTTAAAAGTAACAAAAATACTGTCCTTTCTTCCAAAGACACAATTGCTAATGAGGTGCTCTCCAGTACCATGCAAATGTTAATTAACATTCAGATTCTGCTCATCTACACATACACACACACTTCAGGAAAGGAGGACAGATTAGGGTTTCTTTCAACCATGGAAAAGGAAGTTACACGAAGGAGATGTGGAAACCTGCATTTAAAAAAAAATGGTTTGTGCCACTGCCCTTTGTGAAGTACCAGTAACTCCTGGAAACGCTGGTGTGCTATTCTGCTTCCTGGGCCATTTCAGGCACTGTTTCACATGGACTAAGAGAGTGCTTGCTGGCCTTGCTTTAGCCAAGGATCATCTGAAGAAGTCAGGGAGAAATCTGCATCTCATTGAGTCCAGCTCCTTACACCACCCTCACAGATTTTCACTCATGATGTTTAATACCTCCTAGTTCTCAAGGCTGCCAACATTCCCACCTTTCCTTCAGAACAGTAAAAACACGACCCTGATCAAGATAGGGCATATGGCCAAGAAAGAGCTGTCCACAGGGGGGTCAGGCACACTCTCGTTGCAATGGCAAGCAAGATACTTTCTAATAAAGTAGTCAGGCCTTCATAATTAATTCACGTGCCTGTGGATCAGCACAGCACTTGCCTGCCTCTCCCATGAGAAACAGCCCTGGGAGACGTGGCAGTGGGTTAGGCAAAGCAGGGGTTAAGGAGTTGGATTGGGAATAGACGTGTGTCTCAGTTTGACAGTCATACGCTAACTGGGGATGGGTGAACAGATGCTCTCCGAATGCTAATGTCACTCATGGTGTTCTACTTTGGGCAGACTTTCTCCACCAGCACAAGTCATTTGGGAAACAGCTGAGCTTGGAGGAGCTGGTGGCACTCTCCTGGGGCACTGGGGCTCTGCCCAGCCGGAGCTCACCCAGGCACACAGAGCCAGGCTAAAACACTTTGCTCAAACATCGTTTAAGTGCCTTAAACCAACATTGCCCCTTCCTGCCAGCCCTTGGCAAGGGGGGGGGATTTCTCTAAATCACTTGGGGATGGAGCCTTAGCCATTCAGATGCTCTTGAAGGAACTAAAGAAGTACATTGGACTTGACATGTACACTGTAAAAGACATTTAGCAAGTCCTTAAACAGCATATCTGCATTGATTTAGACACCAGTTCTGTATTCAGACTGGCTCCTACTCAGACTCTACTTCTGAAGCACCTTTTGAAGCTGAAGTGCCTGTGCTATCAAAGCCAGTGCACGGTCAAGACCTTGAATAACAGGCTGCTTAGAATCGTGGATGTACATGGTGCCACAGGGACCTGTGACATTGTATAGTGATCATTAACGAGGCTTACTTAAATTCACTGGGAAAAAATAGATATTTATATAGATTTTGAGCAGAAGACTCTGAAATTTTAAAATCAGTTGGAGCTGTCCATTATAAATAAACAAAATAGCAGAGCTCCTCCCTAGGTCTCGCCATGTAAGAAGCAGACAGAAGCTTGCTCACATAAGATGCTGTCAGTGCAGTAACACTGATTTACACCACTGAGAATCTGTCCCAGAGATTTGACTTTTTCTGAGAAACACTTCCCGCTGTGGCAGACATAACGCCATATCAAAGGCATGTGCTGTAATACACAATAAAGATATAGCTTTCATAATTTTCAATTACACTTCCTCTGCAATGATGTTAGTGAATCTCACCCAAAAGTAAATTATTCAGTGCAGATGATATAGAAATCTTTTGATGAGTGTCACTTTTCCATTTAAAGTTTTACCAAGATCTTCTTGGATAAGGGGCTCTTTTTTAACATGACACATTTTATATTTTGTTTCTCTCCTCACCTTCATTCAGCAGGCTGTTTCAACTTTTTAATATACTTTTCTTACAAAACATCGAGTAGCCATTCAAATAGGTCTGTTCAGGGGAAGTGCTTATTCATTCAGTCAGAAATACTGATATATATGTTTTATTTAGTTTTAAGAATACTTTTTTTTTTTAATTTTGAGGACTTCGAAAGCTAGAGCCAAATATGAAAAGACAACCTTCTTTCAAGGCAGGCTTGGAGGGAGAAGTATTGTGGGCTGCACTGGGAATCCTTTTCTTTCATGTAAATAAATAGTTCATTTACAAGAGCTTTTTAAATGGAAAAAACATATCCAATACACCAATACATTTAAACTCAATCATATGTTAAAATATAGCAAACTGAAAAGCTGAATTCCACAATGTTTTTATCTTTCTTTTCATGAAATTACAGATACAGTGGAATCTCATTCAAAAAAAAAAAAAAATCAATGTCCCTTTAACTTCACAGGCTTTTTCCTACTTGCTGTACTTCAGAGATGTACAATAACTAATAATTTCATTTTTCAATCTACTCTTTTTCTTCTACCAAGCTATTCAGAATCCTGCCCATGTGACATGGCCAGTCCAAGTTCATTTTTATGTGATGCAAACTCCTAAATTTATGTCTGGATTATTGATACATTCCTTATTACCTCAGGCATACTGGTCAAGAAACACCAGGTTTCAGTACTGTAAGGGTTGTGTCAATAATTCCTGAATGGAAATGGGTGGGTAACCCTTAACTCCAGCCATAACTATTTTTGCAAGCATGGAAGCAAGGGAAGGAGCTGGAAGAAGAAAAGGAGAGTTGTACAATATTACACAGTGTTCAAACAACATACAAGGAAGCCTCTCTATTATTATATCAAATTGGCAAAAAAAGCCCCATCTCTATCTACTGGTAGAATCACGGAATTCCACTGATGAACCAATAGATCAAGACAGACCAATAGCAGCCTTGAATAGGAAAATCAGCAGCTTGTGTCCAGCACTAAAAGGTGTAACAGCAGAGGAGACAAAGAGACAAGAGAAATTTAGTGTGTGTTGGTGTACAGGAGAGGCTACATTGGCCTTGATGCAAGGAGAAGTGACATTCTTCACTGTTTTTCACCTTCTGCCTTTGAGTACTGTGCTTGCCTGCATTTCCCTAACTCTTTAAAAAAGGCCTGGATCTATCTGCAGCTCATGACAGGTGACACATACCCATGCAAACCCCCAAGCTTCAGCATCTGTCACTGAACACGTCCAAGGCATAGCACAGTGTACCTGTTCGTCCTGGCATTTATCCTGCACTTGCCTTATTTTTGCACTGCTCAGGCAGCACAGTGTGAGTCTGTTCCAGCTCCTTGTAAATAGCCCACAAACAAAGACCAAAGGCAGTCTTTAAACCTTGTGTCTCATATATTAATGGTATTTTTCTTGACACTCTAGTAAACCTTCTTGGAGATTAAGAATTCCCACCAGTGCACAGACACACACAAAATTTTGTCCTCTGCAGCAATAATCTGGTAACAGAGACATGCAACACTACCTAAAAAAAATTGAGTTTTCAGGAATAAAATACACCTCTGAGTTCTGTAAGTCCAACTGAACTTCTGCATATGCAATTGATGTACAGTCTTTTGGAGAAGAAACAGTGAATTACAGTTGGTGAATTACAGTTCCAGTGTATGGATCAGAACCTGTATTATGGGCTAGAACACCCAAATTACTCAGAAGTAGTGTGTGAGTGATAGAATAATCAAAGCTGTGCAAAAATCCTTATGTGAAGAGCTGAAAAGGACTGGGATTTTTTATCTTAAAGAAAAGGGCATACAAGAGAAGCGGGTAATAGAGATCGACTAGGACTTTCAGTCTTCCTGACTGAAAACATAAGGGGAACATTAAAAATGGGAAATTAAAAACTGATGGTTACTCATATTTTCCCAATTTCTTCAAGTGCAGTAGAAAGTTCTTGAAACCTACAACCTTGTAAGACTCAAGAAGGGACTGGACATCTGTAGAAATTTCACTATGCAGAGAAGTTTTAGCTCTCCTTAGTAGTCGTCTGGTAAACTCAACGCATCGTCATTGTAGCCATTCTTAGATTGTAAATGGCAGACCACTGAGAAAAGCAAAAATCTCATGTCTCCCTATTGTTGGGTTTTACATCACGAATGCGAGAATTCCCAGACTTCTGGGGCTCATGGACCATCATTAAATCCACTGATGTTCCTACGGATTCCCATCCCAGCAATGGAGAACTGATAGACTTACTAGCATTGCCATCTAACACAGATACATCAGCTACAGATCACATCCTCTTGCCATATAACCAGATTGACAGCCCATGCTGGGAAAGCTGGTACAAACTTTGACTAATGCTGGCGTGCTCCTTGTACAGACTTCAATTCAAATGTGCACAGTACTCAAAGAAACAAGACCATGGCCCAAAAGACAACGGGACACCCCTTTTCGCAATCCGGCTTATCTCTCTAAGCCAGCGATCTATCAGGAACGTGATTCCTCCCTACCACAACCCCTCATCTCTGAAAGAAGATTTGTAATTCCCACTCTTGATTTCCTTTCAACCTGTTTCTCTAAAACAATCTTCCCCTCAGGCAACGTGAGTCTCCAGCCTTTGTTTGGCTGAAGATGTAAATATTTGGGCACTCACAGATTTGATATATATATACATATTTGTTGGAACATTTACCACCTGCTATTCAAAGTTAAATCCATAGATTACAGAAAACAAGTTCTTTATCACTTTTTGTCTAATGTAAAATTAAAGACAGCTGAAAGCCTACAAGCTTTCTCTTGCTTGTGAGTCAGTTGTAGCATAATTACCCCTCCAAGGCTTGAATAGCAGTAAAGAGCCAAATCTCTGCAAAGGCCCATCATCCCAGCAAGAGCTTCAGGAGTTTCTCTACTCCTGAGGACATTAAATCAGAGGTCATTAAAGCAGAGGCCACAGACTAATGAAAAATCCTCGGCTGTACTCTGTGTGAGCTCTCATCTGTCAGTGCTAACAGTTCTCTTGGCTCCTGAAGCAGGGAGACCCAGGATCTCTGGAAAGCATCATGTGCCTCCTTCTGAGACCAATGCAGATAACACTTTAGACTGTTGCATTGCACAGAGTTTTCTCAGCCTCATTCCCAAAGTTAAAAGTTGGGTTTAGTGGTCTATGACATCTTTACACAGCCAAACCCTTCCTATGTGTGAGGCCAGGTCTGCAAAACCTGCATTGCTTTCCCAGGGTGGCTTTTTTTCCATCAGGCACTGAAGCACTTCCAGGAACAGGGCCTACGAATTGCTATGGGCAAGTTTCTCCAGGCTTTTCAGAAACTTCCTCCAACTCAAAATCAGCTGAAGCATCTGGGTGTCTGATTAGAGTCATTGCAGCGAGGTTCTGCCAACACCCAATACCAAACTAACAAAACAACACCAACCAAAAAATCAGGAGAGGTGTTTGACAGGACAATTGTGCTGTGTTCTCATGCTTATTGTTTTCAGTAGGTTTTTAGGTGGTGATCTAGGATGGTATGAGCTGAGAAGAGGAAATTACATAAGAGCAGGACATGTATGTGTAGTGTACAGTACCTGGTACAAACAGCGCTGCAAATGCCACGTGCAAACACGTACAAACATGTACCAACAGTGCAGCAATGCCATGACTAACAGTATCAAACTGGGCTTGATGGTCAGTGCTACACACAGGCCTATTTAGGTTTATTTCACTCCGTGAGCTTTTAAAATATGCTTGAATAAAAAATGACACCCCTGAAAGAGACCAGGTTTACTTTAGACATTTCAGAATTTCCCAGTCCCTTGGGACTGCTCTCGCCAAACAGGTACCAGCCCACATCCATTACTGGAATCCAGGCCTCAAGCACAAAACCAAACTGGTCACCTGGTAGCTGCTGGTTTGCACTTAATTGTATATGTACCAATATTTTGGAATATCCAACTGTGTGGCGGGGAACTTAGATAACATACACCTAAGAGGACACACAGTAGCACAAGCAATATCCTCCAATCCAGAAGGTTTGGAAATCTGAGAAGCAGAAGCACTGCTGGTCATTAAACTGACTGTTATAGGAGAGGAAGGGTATGTCTCTGCTCCCTAATGAAAAGGATAGACAGATATTGAAGAGGACTAAGTTGGACTTTAATTACTGTTTTTGATGTCTGATCTATAACTCCCTAAAAGTTTTGTACGGGAGTAATAGGGAAGCATCAGAAAATTCCATTGGGATGTAGATGAGGTCCAGTTTGCAAAAATATCCTCTTCATAAAGAAGCTCAGTGCCCTCTTTTACTTGGCAAACCATCATGAATTTATGATGCATTGCATTTGGAAGGCAACACGGCGCACAGCTGAGGCGAGTTACTGAAACGCCGGGAGAGTAAAAGCAAAATGTTCTGAGAGTGAGGGTGCATATGGGGATGTATTTGAAAAAAAAATTATATCTATATAAATATACACACACATTTGCTAGAGAAAATGTATATGTATTTATAAAAAAATCTAAACTTCTCACCAGTCAAAAGTTAGAAATGATGCAAAACGCATCTGCTTTGATAAGTCTGTTATAAATCTCACAGCTTGAAGCTTTTAACTGACCCTTTCCAGTTCATGAATATTTTAAGGGAACCCAGTTTAATTTAAAACAACCCTGGATCAATATATGCATTTACTCTGGCACTGTCCAAATTTCAGGTCCTTGTATTATCAAAAATTGTATCATACATCTCCAGATCAACTCCAAATATAGGGTTCATTCAAGGCTGGAGCTTAACTTAGGGGTAAACCTAATTGTGCTGAAACCTAAAAATGTCTGTATGGAACTCAGATGAGGAAGACAATTTGGTGAACTATATTTAGAGTGATCCTGTGACATAAAGCCTCTCCTATTGCCCGAAGCTGACGTTCAGAGAAGTACACCCATTTCTGCATGCTGAGGAAGTCCACACCACCCAGCTTCAGAAAACCTACCCACTTGTTCCCCAGAGTACTAATGGGGAGAGGAGGTGCCCACCCTACCAAGAACTGAGACCTCCAAGCTCATGGGGAACACTTCCTGTGCAAAAATAATCTCAATATTCCAAAACTGCAATTGTCCTGAACATCTCTTGGAATAAGCCCCCTTGCATGACAGTGAGAATTGTAAGAGAGAGGCTGAGAACTGTGAAGCTGACAAATTATTCTTTGAAGGTTTTTAGTATCTTGGAGCACTTGCGTGACTTTGCAAAGCTTACAAAAAGCAGCTATTTATAAGAATAACTACAAACATACTTTAAATATTAATGGCATTAACAACTCTCCACTGTCCCACAGATCAGTGTTCTCTGCCTCTCTTCTTCATGTCAGCGAGAGGCACTTCTTAATAACTACAGTGAAAATTAAGTCCTGCCTTCCTCTAAAAGTCAATGAGAGTTTTGCTCTGAGTCATAATTTATTACATACTTATGGTTTTTCCTTCCTAGTACTGTTCATTTTTTAAAAAAATTTCTCTTGAAAGACACTAGCATATATCCTACTGCAATAAATATGTTTTTCATTTTAGAACCTCTCTTTCCATACATCTTCATCCACTGCAAAATTCATTTGGTGCCACTAACACAACACAGATCCTGTATTAATCCAAGGGGGACACTTCTACGGCCGTTAGATTTTGTAGCAGTGACGGCTGCCTGGCAGTCATCCTCTCACCTGGTGTCAGCTCTCACACTGGGACACCCTTGTGAGCACAGCACCCTGCAGAGACTTCCCAAAAGCATGGACAGAGATATATAAGTGTCCGTGGGAAGGACTGTAGAGTTTCTTTCTTCTCAGGCATCATTTTGATGCTTGAAAAACATCAATTTCCCTGGGGAGGACAGTCTAAATCAGCATCCAGATGCCTTGGAAAAGAGAAAAGCTATTGGTCATTTTAAATCCAATGAATAACAGATACTGAGCCAAGACTGCATCACAACACCAACGTTTCTACCTAATTGCACACACTAGTGGTGATAAAAAGGCAGAAACATGGACTGATTTTGCATTTGAGGTGCATCTGTGGGGGTTTATTCTGTGCACAGATTGTATAACCAACCCCTAAGGAAATACCTACATAAACATCCAGCCTGTGACTTCATTAAGCTGCTCCTCGACTCTCTGGGAAGTCCAGAATAATCTTTATAGAAAGAACGAGATCAATATGTTATCAAGAAGATAAGTCAGTGTCAACGCTAATGTTTAAATATTCATCTACTTGTACCAACATCTTGTCTGTTACCGAAACAACAGGAATATTCAAAGATTAACTCTACATAAAAGACTCGGTAATTTTTTTCTCCAATTCCTTGTTTTTCTCTCGTCAGTTCTACGAACAGTTGTTAAGTAGAACAGGTTGGCATTTTTTCATCAAAACGTTACTTATTTGAAAAATGGGTCTTGGAACAAACCAAGACTTTTGCAGAAAATTTTCATTTGGGGAAATTTTTCAGCTTGTTGTCAAGAAAAGTGAAAACTGAAAAGAATTCATTTTCCAGGATACACAATAGTTCTGAATATATAATCAAAAGAGCTAAAAGAACCAGACGGTATTTGTTTTAATCCAAAGAATTTGAAGGGAGAGAATATAAAAGGACTCATATTAACTGCAAGCACATTTATGAGGAGCTTTGGAAGAGAGAAGATTTGCTTCTTCATTCAGGACTACTAGACTAACTCCAGAAAGTACCGGAGGAGAGAGGGAGGGAGGATGACTTCCTAGCACTTGCGACCCACTCAAGCCATTTCTAGCACTCAGAAGAGTCTTCCCAACATCTCTGCAGTGAAAGATCTGTTTAAAATTAGAAATAAAGAAAAAAAATTCTTGTGCAGAAGACTCAGGAGCATGTGAAATGCTTGGACAGAAAGATGCTGAAGTTCATTGAAGCTTGTGTTCTGTGTGGTGCTGCTTGAAGGCTCTAAATATAACCAACGTTTCTGCCACCAGAGGCAACAGTCCCCTGCAAAGGAGGAGAAAACTGATCTCCCAAACATCACAGCACCCTGAGAAATCCTGCTGAAAGGCATTGACGTGGTTTCATGCAAGATGCTGAGTACATCTATCTGAGACCTGGAAAAAGTCATATATAGTGATGAGCCTAGTCCCTCAACTAATTCCTCTGTTACAGCATAGGCACTGTGCAGCTTTATCAAAAGTAAATCAACACTTCCAACACCTTATTCAAAGGTAAGCATTGAAGTAAAGCCTGTTACCATTTCTTAGGTGGGATTTGAACATCAGAATTGGATGAGTGATGTGACAATAAGAGAAGCAACGGAGAAAAACCACACCGTCATCAAGAGAGGTTTGTAGTGGCAGAGCATAGCATTTGCCATTTTGCTATTTACCAAAAGCCTTGTTTCGATCAGGGCTGTAATTAAAGCCCTTAATCATTCTGAACAGTTTCAAGTGAATGGTTTCCCTCATGCATTAACATATCATTTATGCAATATCTGTACATGTAAGGTAGTGTCAGTCTTCCAGACACAGGAAGTAGCCTATGGAAACATAAATCTATTTGTCGGTGTTTTAATACAAATCTGAAAATGCCAGTTTACACATTTAAGAAGCTGTTACAAACTGTTGAGGAAAAAAAAAATGTATCTCGTGAATTAATGAGGCTTCCTAAAGATACAAAGTGTGTCTTTACACAGCAAGATACGCTGGTGAGAGGGGAGCAAACAAGGCATGGCAGAGAGCTCTTGCAACTGTAGCATGGGGTTGTGTCCCAAAGGACGTCTCCCAGGGGAGGGAATATTGTCCCCATGCCCAGCATATATTCAAGAATGTCTTTGTGTATTCAAATGGGAGGGGAGTGAGGTGGGAGTTAATTGTACTCACCTGTTGACAAGAGCCTTCCTGCGTTTGCTGCGGCCAAGGAAGTCCTGCTGCCAGAAGCTTCATGGATGGCGATGGAGTCATTTGGGGTGCAACTAAATGAAGGTTATATCCAGGCCTTGGCATTGAGAGGTATTTCTGGGTAACCTGTACTCTACTTGGTCCCTCTCCAGTCTTCTTCGTTTGCTTGGTACAATCGGGCGACAGCAGCAGCGCTGGCAGCAGAGCAGGGGAAAGGGGTCAGGTAGGACAGGTGGGAAAAGGAGAGTGCTAGAGAAAGAGGAAAGAGGTGCTGAATGGAGAAAAGACAGCAGGTAGGTTAGAATCCAGCAGCAAACACTCACTGCTGTTTGAAGAATTCCAAACTGTTGTGGTGAGAAGGTATATTCTGTAGGACTGAACTGGGGCTCTCCAAGGAAGAGCATCTACTTTACTTCCCTGCTGTAAAGAATTGAAATAGTGTGGAAATTAATATATAATCAGATCTATAATTACAGTCTAAACAGTATAAAACACACATGATATTAGGCAGGTTGGGAAAATTACACAGTTTTCCTCAACTCCTTGTGTTTCTCCTCCCAACAACTGTTAAATTCTCTCTCTTGAAGTTCATAACTTTCTTGTTACCAGGTGCTGCCATTCCATTTTTTTTCCTCCAGAAAGTTGCTGGAAATGCAACAAGAGCCTCCCAGATCTTCTTGCTCCCTAAAGGAGGGAGAAAGCCAGTCCCTTTCTAACTTTGCTCTCCAAAGGTGCAGGAATTTGACAAAATACCTTTTGCCCTAATAAAGGCACTGCTGATTTCTTGAGGAAAATGTCCAAAAATAGGTTTTGCTGAACTTCCAGTAAAATATTGGCATGTTTCTGAGGAAGCACTGGTAGACTCAGTGCCATGGTGGACTTCACAGGGAAGTCCTAGCAAGGGGATGGAGTCCTCAGAGCTTGGGCCTCTCTAAAAGCAGAAAACCATGAGGACTTGTGTCCTCACAGTATCTGGTAGGTCCAGTTTCCTTCACGTGCAGCAGCGAGCCCTGAGAGCCCCATCTCACAGTGTATTATTTCCTCTCCTGCTTTGCCCTGGAAATTTAAATGGTTCCCACCACATGTGCTCCAGTTCTGTGCTGAAACAGAAATGTAAAATGTACCTGTATGAAACACTTCACTGACCAGCTGCCCTTGGCCTTGCACACCCACATACCTGAGACACCCGTCTCCCAGATGTCTTCCAACACAAGAAACATTATGTGTGCACTCCGGGGCTGCAGGACAGGGTACAATCAGCAAGTACTGCAGGTCACTATCCTTGGGTCACCAGGTGTCACCCACAGCACCTCTGCCTTCAGAGGTGTCACCCTAAAACATTTATTTCAGGGTGACCAATGATGGAAGGATGAGCTAAAGGTATAAAATCTCCCTTTTTCTCTCAGAGGCCACAGCAACATTCAGTCCTACTTCCATGTCAAGCTCAGGTCTGCATTTTAACATATACATAGAGGAGACTGTGTCAAAAAAAAATTCTAATATTATGCTTTTGAACAGAGAATTTACCTAAGTAAATAATTATTTTTAAACCCAAGATTTAAGCAGCTTTAGTATTCCACATTATGCTAATGTTTGACAATTACTAAGTGTGGGTATCAGCCAGCATTTTTTTTTTAAGTTTAATTTAAAGCAATTTGACATGGAAAGGTTATTACTTTAGTTGCCAATAAAAGCTGTACTTTTAACATAAGTGTACACCAAGCCCTAGGGTATGTGACTATTATCTTTTCTGCAATTATGTGGTGTTCTACATAAATGTTTAAAAAAAAAAAAAACTTAGAAATATCAAAAGTACTAACTTAGCTGCAATATAAAAGTTGAATAGCAGAGCCGGGAAGCCCGTCTCCCGCAGACACAACACAGGTTGAGGTTTCCTCCTAGAGGTACCGCCGGGAACGGCGCCTCCGCCCGCACGAAATCTCATCGCATCCCCCCCGCTCCGCCGGGGCCGAGTGCACGATGCTGCCCTGAACGACCTCGCTCAACACAGATGCTGCCACTTCGCAGCTTCACCCGCGTTCCCCAGAAAGTTGCTTCCCCCCCCCCCCCCAATTTTTTTTTTTTTTTTTTTTTCTCCCCCACAAATATTTCCCTTTTTTTCTTTCCCCCCAAATATTTCCTTTTCTCAGGTCTTCAGTGCTAAGAGGGGAGAAGGCTTTTCTCACATCCTGCTTCACAGAATCACAGAGTGGTTCTGGTTGGAAGGGACCACAGTCTGCCTTCTGGTCTAAGCTCCCTGCTACAGCAGGGTCATCCCAGAGCACATGGCACAGAATTGTATCCAGATGGTTCTGGAATATCCCCAGTGAGAGAGACTCCACATCCTCTCTGGTCTCTGTTCCAGTGCTTGGTCACTGCAAAGGATAGAAGTTCTTCCCCATGTTCAGGTGGAACTTTCTGTGCATCAGTTACTGCCCATTGCCTCTTGTCCTATTACTTTGCACCATCAAGAAGAGCCTGGCTCCATCCTCTTGTACCCTCCCTTCAGATACTTACACACACCAATATACATAAATCTGTGAGCATTGCTTTTCCCTCATAAATGGAAACTGCGTCTTCCACTTGCTTTAGGGTGGTGTCTCCAGAAGAGACTCCATGGCTGTAGCAATGAGGCTCCCTCTCAGTACAAGGCAGCATGCAGGGACCCCCACACCCAGGGAGTAGCCACCTCAAAGATCCCAACCCAAATGCCAAGTTTGGTCCTCATCAGACAAAAGCACCACTGCACGGGCACAACCCTGCCCTTGAGTGGAAATCAGTCGTTTCCCTTGGGAAATTACATTTGAGACCATGAAAAGCCACAGTGCCATTGCTGAAGCTCCCAGATGGATGAAGCCCTGGGCTCAAGGCCAGGATGGATGGGGCTTTGAGTAACCTGGTGTAGGGGAAGGTATGGCAGGGGAGTTAGAACTAGATTATCTTTAAGGTCCCTTCCAACATAAACTCTTTTATGATTCAACAGGAGTGTGTGGAGGAGAGAGATGAAAGTGTGTCCTTAGGAGGAGACAGGCCAGCTCACGCATGCAAGGGAAGAGACACTTCCCTCCTGACACCTGCTCTTCTCCAGGATCTGTTTCTTTGGCCAAAGTGAGGATGCCATGAAAGCCAAAAGTGCTGAGGGGTATCGGCCCATCATCCCAGGGACTTGGCAGCAAGTGCTCTATTCCCTTGGGCTGCTTAGTCCTGAGTCCCTCCTGTGTAATGGAGAGATGGCCCCTTCCATCAGCCTCTCTGGGTTAGCATGGGGCAGAGCCAGGGCCCACGTGGGCACATGGCAATGTCTTCAAACACATCAGCCTGTGCAGGTAAACGCACTCCTCTGCTCTGCCTGCTCAGCCCTTCAAAGGCAGAGCCTGGGGGCAAACAGAATGGGGTGAGACAAACTCTAGTCCAAACACCAGAGGCTGCTTACTTGGGAGATAATTTTGATATATGAGGTTGTTTTTTTTAAGTCTAGGTGGTTTTTCTCTGTCTGGGTTTTGTTTTTAACTTGAAGCTTGTGAAAGTCACAGCATGACCCTTGCTGGCTGAAAGGATTCTTCTCAAAACCAGTCCACACCAGAGCAATGAACTTCAGCTTCCTGCAATGCCCTGCCAGTGCCTTTTGGTGCTTAACTGCAACCATCTCCAGACGGGAATGGGAATTCAGCCTCAGTAGTCTGTTCAGCCCCAGCAGTCTGTTGAGCCCTTTGTCTTTCTACTGAAAAAGTGAAAACACTGGTCACAGTTCCAGTGCCAACTGCAGTTTGTATTTCAAATTAACTAAAGTTCATTATTTTACACTTTAGGTAGGAGTTGCAACAAACTGTTCACCAGCAGTCCAAGCAATAGTATACAAGCCCCTCTAGGATTCCTTGGAAGAGCTCCTGATGAGTTCACCAATGTTTGCACATTAACCTCTGGGTGAAAAGCCAGCCAGAGGGATGTGAGAACTCCACCGAGCCCTCCAGAGCATGACACAAAATGATGCAAGTGTGGGAGCTAGGAGAGAAAAGGTTTTGTGAGCCCAGAAAAAATAATAAAATGTTTAAATCCTTAATTGTTTTTCTTGAAGATTTATCCAAAATCGAGCTCTCCTTAAGCCTGTGAGTTTGCAGAGCATTGTCAATAAATTAGATCATGCACACAAGGCAAGGATTTCAAGCCAAAAAGCTCGAGCCCTGAGTCGCTTTTCCCCAGAAAAAATGACTCGAGATGAAACATGAGATACGTATTAATTATCAATGGTCTAATAGAAAATTTAATGAAGACAAGTATCTTCTTGCACTTTATCCACGATAACGATGATAGTACGTCAGCAAGGCACATACCTTAGAACGTGGTAGTGAATGTCAAGTCTGAAGCCATTACAGCAATTCACCACAATAATGGCCAGCCAATGCATGGGCTCGTAGCACTTAATCAAAGTAATGACATCCATCCACAATTATTTATGTTATGGTAACAAAGAGCTGCCAAATGCAAAACAAATGACACAAGGATTTGCAAGTGAATTTCTTCCCGTAAATTCTCCTTAGGTTATGCTTAAGGGCCCTCAGGATGGAAGTCTGTGTATATTCAGAGTGATATCAAAACAGTGGGGTTGTTGTGCCACATTTTATTGCCTATAAGCAATGAACCCAACGCTATCACCAAAATGAGGTCTTCAGCCAACGCAACTGTATCAATATCATTTGAGCTGGCCTTGATTTACACCCAAGAGTTGCCCTCAGAATTTTACGGGAGGAAAAACATTATATGGAAGACAACCTTTGCTTACATCTGCCTATCAAGGAAAACAAAGACCCAGTTGTATTAACACTTAAACATGCCTTTAACTTAAAGTATATGAGCAGTCCCCACTTACCTCAATGGGCTTTGGATTACAGCCATTATAATTACCTACCGTGATTCTCTATTAAGAGCAGTACGGTTCTTTCAGGGGCATTTATGTGGGTGTTTGTATAAAAACACTGTCAAAAACTAAAGAACACCAGTAAATATAGAATGGCAATGTTCAGGTTCAAATGTAATGAACTAATTTATTTTTTTTAACACTACATCCAACTGTTTTTCACCACGCACAGATGTCACTGGAACAACTTGAATACAAAAAAAATTGCCTAAGAACAATAAACTACACAGACCAGCTAATATTGATTGCTTTAAAAATGCCCCCTGTTAAACTAAATAATAGCTGAATCTCACTGCAGTAAATGTGCCTTTATATCATTAAATACTAATTTAACAGAAATGTGACTGCATAGTGAAAAACACAAAAATGTTGGAACTGAAAGATTGCCTTTTTTTCCCTCTGCATTATACAAGTCTCCAAATTAACACCCAAAAGAAGAAAACAATAATTTCATATTAGCTGGCTACTTAGTCACACAAGCCAAAGCTGGGACTAAGCTAAACTCTAATACGCACTTTCCAAAGCGACCTGTGTGTCTCTGAGAGGGGAGGCTGGAGGATGCCCCTCACCATAGGCTCTGTCCGCCCTCGATGACTAGATTGTGGCCTGTCATGTAGTCAGAGGCTTCAGAGGCAAGGTAGACAACGGCAGCCTGCAGGTCGGTGGTCTGAGCCAGCCTCCCGGCGGGAATGTCGCCCATCCAGCGCTGCACCAGCGGCCGCAGCTCCTTGGAGCGGATGAGTGGAGTGTCCACGATGCCCCTACAAGGAGCACACACACCAAGAGTTTAGGAAGAAGAAAAGGCACCACTTACAGGGGTTTGAGATGTTAATTCAGAAGGGAAAACCATGGAATAACACAAAGGAGATGAGATGAGCACATCAGACCTGCTCTGCCTCTGCTGAAAGTCATGATGAAAACTTTCCTGTCATTGCCTTTCACTGCTGACCGGCAGCTTAGAGGTTTCCTTTAAAGCAAGTGCACAGGTACTATCTGCTTAGCTAATAGCAGAAGTCCCTTACTTTAAGGTCACCAGTTTAATTTTTTTTTCTAGAAAACAAGAATGGCATTGGAATCGAAAGCATCTTGAGTCGGGTCTGTCGCGGCTCCTGGGAACTGTCGTCCCTCTACCAATTTCTCTTCTCATCGCTCCGCAGCATAATGTCACACAGCGTTTGTGTACAGCCCAGAAACTGAAAACAGACCAACTTCCCATATGTCAAAAAATGAGGGAAACAAAAGCCAGCACCCTTCCGGGCACCAGACCCACTCCACACAAAGAAGGAGAGGCAGGGATAAGCACAGCACAACCAGTGCGATTCCCCCTTAAACCAACACCCCAACATATCACACTGATTTACCTGTTTTTCCTCTTTTACATCAATGAGTTAAAACTCTGCTAAGTTCATTTTTTTCAGGTGCCCTAAAAATGAGTGATGCTGCAGGAAGCACAATGCAGGGCGAACATTTGGCTGGCTTTTCTGACTTTAACTGCAACTGATTTGTCATACTCCTCCTTAACAACATATTTGTATTTTGCGAAATGTATAATTTTTTCAGCCCCTGAACAAATATATTTACATAACTGTGTCTAACGAGAAATTACATTTAACTTCTCAGAAATGACAATAACTAAAACCTGAACTGCCAATTCCACTTCATTAGTGTGGTAGAAATGCATTCCAAATGTTAATAAAAATTCCAACATGCTGATAAATTAGCGCTTCTAAGGAGCATGTGACACCTTGGTTAACATATTCAACCTCAATTATATTTCTCTTCAGCACCCTGTTATCTGGAACCTTTGCTGGCAATCAGAGGTGCTGTTTTTCAGCGGCCAATTTTCTAGATAATGTAGCTTATCAACACTGTGGGTAAACTTGCCAATGAAATCAGGCTGCACTGAACCACACACACGCTAATTGCATCTCTTTTTTATGCATATTTACAGACTGTCACTTCAAAGAAATCAGTGGCCCATTGAGGCAGCCAGTTAGCTGGAAGAATTGCCTCTTGCAAATGAAAATTAGCAAACAAGCTAGTGATAAATATGAAATGAACAAAGTATAAAAATACCCGTTTTGTTCTGAAACTTCATTGGCATCCCAATTTAGACTTCCAAGGAAATAATTTTTTGAGTCAGACTGGATTCTGGGTATGAGATCTACCTTTTGTTTTAAATGAAGGCTGAAATCTTCTATTTACTCTGTTACGAAGTGGAACTAATTCAGATTTTCCCCCAAACATTTCTGTTTGCACTAATCAGGCAGGATTTAAATATCAGCTTTATTTTTTACTGTAATTGTCAATAAAGAGCAGAACAGTTCAGAAACAGTGAGCAATGCAGCTTGTTTAAGTTCTGGCAACGTAACAAAACCAAGCACATTCCAGTATAGAACTGTGGACTTATTTCCTTCAAGCACAGCCTCCTGCTCTCCCTCCTTGCTTTTCCAAACTCCTCGAGAACTGGTTTTCTTCAGAGAGAAACGTGCTTTGAGCAGCAGATAAGAAATATATTGGACTCCTTTTCCATACGTGCCTCTCACTGTGCTCACAAAACCATCCCCATCATCATCACTCTGGTTTTACAGTATCAGAGACCAGAATAAGATCCATATGATTGTAATGGGCTTTTTTTCCATTTACAGATATATTTTAACCCCAGGGGAATGCAGATTAGGAAGTAAGACACACAATCCTTCAGCACAACAGATTTTGCTAAAAAGAGGACATTTTTCAATCTGTTCAGAAAAATGATCTTTAATCTGATCACTGCAGCCTGTGAATTGCTGCATTGTGGCTGTCGCTGGACCTTTCTTTATGTTCACTTCAAGAAGCAAAAATTTAGATGTGTAACCAAACTTCATTACAAATTTTTATTATAGAAATGAGAAAAAAATATAGCGCAAAACTTAAAAGTTGCAAACACACATACTGATGGCACTATAAATATTAGGCATGTCATTGATACTACACATCTTCTGGGAAAGCTTTGGTGCCAAATTGGGCAACTTAATGTTGTCGAACCCTTTTAGGCAGATTTTAGTTGGCTTCTAACCAGTTCCAGCAAAGACAACTGCCAATGCATTAATTCCCTACCTCATCTCGTATGCAGTGCTGAGCCTATCAGTACTTTCTGTTGCACGTCAATGTAATATCAAACTGCTGGTTCCTTAACATTAGATATGAGCATCAATATTTCATTATTGATACACAGGACGATTTGAGACATTAGGGAAAAAAAAAGACCGCCAAAAAAAAAAACAATTGCCTAAAACATTTCCACTTCGAGAGACACATTAGGAAAAATATCACTTACCAGATACTTAACTGGAATTGTTACGTGCACTCAATCCCCAAATGAGAGCAAAAAAAGATTCCATCTGTGTGTAACTTGATTTCTTTCAGATGAGTTATTAATTTGAATGAGTTAAGTACACTCCACTTAATCAGGAAGTGTTTAATCACAAGATCCACTTAATTGGGACATCTCCCAAGGAATTAAGATTTAAGTCCAAAGATACTTACCAGCAACGACTGCTGCTTAATGGGGATAGTAATGCTGCTTAATTGGGATGCCTTCAGGTGATGCTGGGGTGCTCCTTCTCCTGCCAGCTCTCCCTCTCTGTCCCCCCTGATGGGGTGTACCCAAAACCTGCAGTGATCCTGCCCTACATGCTCTCTGACTGCTCATACCCACCACGCTACAAGCCTGCTACAGCACCGTGCAGCTGCCTTCATGCTGCCCCAGAGGAGCAGGGAAAGACACAGGGCACACAAACCCTCTTTGCCTATGGCACCTCCAACCCAAATCCCTGCAGCCCATCAGTGGGGAACATGGTTCATCCCTCAGGACTGCTGAGTTTCACTGGGTCTCTAACAAGCTGTCCTGGCTGCAAGTTGACCTCAAGATCAACTTCCAGTTGCCCATCTGGAAGGTCATCACATTATGGCATATTATGTCTTGCAAATCAAGAAAGAAGCAGCAATTACCCACAAAAAATAGACACTGATTCAGTGTAATGGCTGAAAAATGAAGTGTTCCAATGCTGCACGTGCTAAAAACCAGGCACCCTCCAAAGTCCTCTCCTCCATCACATTCAACACACTTCACATGTGCTGGGAGACTAAAACACATGGAGACAGCTGAGCAACAGCCACCAGTCAGTGCTCTGTAAAGGTCCCTATTCACAGCCATGTTCCCTCTGCAGCCTGACCCTCACATCCCTTCCAGAAAGACTCCAGCACCTTATTAATTTTGTTGGCATCAGCTGTTTAACAGGTTACAGGCGATGGCACTGGATGGGCAGAAGGACTGAACACAGTTTCCATGATAGCAACAGGATAAGTCAGCCAAAACATCCAGGGAGTCTCAGCCACCTTCTCCCCAGGCTTGCTTGGCTGGCAAGAGAAGCCTGAATCTTCAATTTTATAAATGCAATAAATCATCCTAAGAACTCTGCCATAACATTTTATGCATTGCTAACTTTTATGCATTGCTCTGCATAAGTTTTATGCACTCATTAAGAAATTAAGTTGATAAAAAGTGACCAGATAGGAAGAGGGGGAAAAGGCCAGAAGGTTTGCATGGTGAAATAATGTCTAAGGCCAGGCTGGAGCATTTGGACCTTCAGACAGAGACATGCTCAGAGTGCCTTGAAGCATTAATGCAATCGTGAGTGGGAGGGACAAAGTACTTAAGGACACAGATATTTTACTTGTCCAGAGATGATCTTGGGGTACCATCATGCCCTATATCTACATCTGTGCTCTTCAAACTCCTCAAAATCCTCTCCCATTATAAGATGACTATGTGCTAGGTTGGGCATCCATGTTCAGCAAGACTTATGCTTTTGGAGGATGTTTCAACTACAATAGCATTGACACATGTGCTGTTGCACTGTGGCTCCTGCCCAGCATTGGTTACCCAGATCAAGTGGGTTGAAGATGTCCCTGTGTCTTGGTGAGTCATATCAAGAGACAATGACACTGGTAGGATCCACAGTTGTGGGAATGGGTCCAAATCTGCACTGAAATGCAGTTTCACATCTCACATGGGCAGAAAGGTAAACATGAGTAGTTACTCACTCTGAAGTATACATGGCTCTTGCTTATGGTGATGAGGTATCTGAGCTCTGTGAACCACCACAGGCTCCTTCCTCTGAACGCTGCTCAGAGCTCCCCAGGACAGGCCCACCATGAGAGGCTCAGTCAGAGCTTTGAATTACCATTAGGAAAACTGTCCAGCTCTGGGGTGGATCAATCCAGGTTCCCAGCTGCATTAGGGGAAACTGCTCTGTCCAGAACAGGGGACCTCAGAGTCAGCAAAACATCTGTCCTCTGTGTGCCCTTCCTGGCTATTCCTCCACAAAGAAACATCCCTTCCTGTAGTAGGATTCTGAGCTCAGAGCTAGAGTTTAAGACAGGTAGGGGTGATCAATATGCAACCCTTGAAAAGTAGAAACATGACTATTTTTTCTCCATGCTCTCACAACTGCCTCCAGAGACATAACTTCTTCAAGTATGACTGTATGCTCCCAAATTGTACAAAACAAGGCATTTTGATATTTGATGTCTATATTTTTAATTTATGGAAGCCCCCGCAAAATGGGTAATTCCTCCTCTAAGAGCCTTCTCACCTGTAATTGCCGTGAATGTGGCTCTACTATCCCACTTCTGTTGGTACAGATTACCTGTGTGTTTTCAGATACAATTCCTGCCAGGTCCTGCTGAGCTTTCCTAATCCCTTCATCTCCCCCGACTCCCGAAAGCCAGTGTAAATTCACTAGCGCTACTTGTGGGAACACTATAACAGTGCTGCTAGGACTGGCATGGGGAAAATCCCATTAGGAAGTAAGATGCTGTTGAAAGAATCTGTGGATCACATGGAGTGATGGCTGGAGTCACTGGTATAATTAGTAATAAATAATCATAAGGAAGACAGCTAGCACAAGCAAGGGGAGAGCAGACCGGCAGTAAAAACAGAGGCACTTGCCATTGAGTTCTGTGTTTTTATTTTTTTTTTACTCCACTTTGTGGATTAAAATATGCAATTTGTTTTCCCTAATTTGATGTACATTATTATCTTCATTATGACGATTTAACTCCTGGGTTAAAATCCTGCCCTTCCTACTTACTCTGATTGACTTCAATGGTCTACGGAATTTGACCGCTTCCAATTAACGCTACCCACTTGGGTTTCTGCTCAGCACTATCATGCACTGTTAATTGTTTAATAAAATGACTGGGTTGGGTATGTGTGTGAGAAACAGGAAGACACGAAGTACGTCTAGTAAGAAAACCTTCCTTTGTGAATAAATATCATAAAACACAGAGCTTGAAGTCTCTAAAAATAAGGGAAGCTTAATTTGTAATAAACATATACATATATACAAAACTACACCTGGCCTCCTGTGATTGTCAGAGCTGAACAGTAGCTCAATTACAGCAATATAATGTAGCTTTTAAAGAACCTATATATTTGCCTCAAGTGAAAAGGGGAAAGAAGTATTGTCTATTAAGTGTCAAAAACCTTTTCTTTAACCACAGAAGGCTTGGACAGACTAAGGAAATATTTCATCTAGAAGAGAAATGCTAAAAACTACCCTTCACATTATTGGAAAACCTATTATCAAATGCTAAAACCTCTCCTTAAATCCCTGAGTATACACAGCAACAGAGCAGGTTGGGTTCTAAGTATTTAAACCTTTGTTAAGGAAAAGACAACATAAAAAGGGATGCAATCCACCTGCTAATTAGAAACTTTATTTGCTGAGATAGTGTTCATATGAGCTTTGTGGAACATTTCATTCCCTTTGTAGTTCCGGAATGAGGCTGTGTTTTACTTACGGGGAAATGCAGTTGACTTTTACTCCTCTGTCAACCCACTCGGTTCCCAACGTCTGTGTTAATTTTACGACCCCGGCTTTGGAGACGTTGTACGCCAACTGCTTCTGTGGGTGCGGGACTGCAAGGGGTTCAGAAAGAGAAAATTATTTATTCTTCCCAAATTAAGACAGCTCAGGTGCTACACAGACAATTGCTTGCATTGAGATGAATTATTTGACATTTTTCCCGATGGTAGGTAGGGAAGAGTAAGAATTTAGCCACTCACAATGCAAGATTCTAAATATTATTTTGCCACCTAAAATTTGTGCCTCAGCAGCTGGTCTACTGAAAAAAAAAAAAGGCAAAAATAGAAATAAATAAAGAAATATAAAAGGCCCCATTTTGGGGCAAAGCCAAACCCAATGTATTAAACATAGATATGCAATACTTGGCTGCTCCCAAGAAAGATCAATAATCATACACATTCACATATTATACACATATATGTTTATATATTTGTGCACTGTAATACTAATATAGTATCATATAGTGATAATGCATTATATGATTAATACTATATTATGTGTTCTGTCTGTTATAATATATAAATATTATTTATTATTTATATATAGTACATTATTTGGTATGATATAATGTAATGCAACATATTAAATTGTTTGATATGACATTATACGATACAATATGATGTAAGTGCATAATAGATTTTATATAACATATTATATATAACCTCTTGGAACAAATTATTCTCCCTAATTTTTAAATTATCCATAGTCTGAAGCAAATATATCACATTATCTGAAGCAAATACATCACATGTTTGTGTGGATGTGATCACAGGTGCATCCCAAAAAATTCAGAACACCCACCACTTTCAAAATCTGAAGCTTTTGAAAATGTTTCAGAGGTGTCACATGTCAGTCAGAGACAGAAAATGATCGGCTTGCTAATTACAATGTTCAAGGTTGCTAGTGCTGTGTGCTTGCTGGCTCTGCCCCTCACCAGCTCCATGAAAGCTACTTAAGGATAAATCCCCAGTGGGTGTAAAGTGCTTTAAACCCATGGGAGTCAAACCAAGTCAGCCCAGCTGTTGGGATTTACACTCACAAAGTGTCTCTCCTTGGAGTTTTTTGGCTGCCATTAGGACTTCATTAAACAAATCCAGTGCAAAGCACCAATCCATAATTAGCTCCATATCAGTGCTAAGTGTCACTGAGTTGCTGACTCTCAGGGAGGGAGTGTGGAGAAAATCAGGGCTAAAAATCAGTAGTCACAAAGACAGGCAATTCCAGCCTGTGGGGTTGGATAACACTGAACCCTGGAAGAAAGGTAATCATTGGGATTGTGTGAGGTTCAGCAGGCAAATCCCAACTCACAGCATAAAAGCACACAAGCAGCACTGATAGATGGCATTAAATTGGTCTTAATAAATTAAGTTGATGCATCAGCTCTAGATCACTCCCACCCATGGCATCCCAACAGACCCACTACTGCTTTTATTGACTAAAACTATTGGGTTTGCATACGTCAATGTAAAGGGTGGAAAGAAGATGATAACTGAGTTATGTGAACTCTGAAAGAGCCTGAAGCCCTGCTGCAAATTACCGAGCATGTGAACAAGGACCTTTGCCTTGAACATAGATGTTTGTGAATAGATTTAAAGCACACATGTGATGGGAGCAGTAATTAGTGTTTTGGTTTTTTCTGCATGTGTTGAAGGTTTGCTCAGAATTCAGAGGCCTTTTCCTTGCTACAAAGATCATTACACACCATGGCCCTCCTCTGCCAGCATTTATTCTGTGTTCCTGTTTTGTTCAGTATGAAATACTTTGCATTCTGACCAGCAGAACTGCTTTGCCCTCTGTGTATGCCTGTTGCCCCCCGAAACAGCATGATGTGGGGGCTCTCAAAAAGATGTGGAATGTAATTTCTTGATTAATTGCCATGCTCCAGCTCCAGGTTACATACAACTTCGGTAGTTAACCTCGTAACCTCCCAAAAGCAGTTCTTTGCTAAATTTTCCAAACATGTCTCTCTGTGATAAATCATTTGGTGTTTGCTAAGAGGATGGGAGTTCTGGCACCAGCTCTGCATGTGGGTGAGAACGAGTTGCTGCAAGCTATGAGAACCAGCTTCTGATATGGGGTGGGTGCCGACACAGGATTTTCAAGAGTCCTTCCTTGTAAATGCTTTTGTCTTTGTAAGAATACCTAAGTAAGGTAACTCCCCCTTCTGAGACACTTGAGCCCTCTCTTTTAGAAAAGCTCCAGGAGCCAATAGGTACTGCAAGGCTCTGGCACTGGATGGCCTTTCAGCAGCTCAGCACCCTGCACCGCCTCCTCTCCCCTTACCTACAGTGGTCTCTTACAGACCACTGCAAATCTGCAACCCTTCAAACTCATACAAAACAGGGCTAGAGTTTGTGAATGAAGCTATGCCTCCAGCAGTGTCACCAAAAAAATCTGAATTATTAAGGCTTCTGGGAAGCGAGGACACTCACTCCTATTCAAGACTGAGACGATAGGAGGACCCAGATATAATTCTGCCAACATCAGCTGCATTATGTTTTAAACACCTGTGTCCTGGTTTGGGCTGGAATAGAGTTAATCTTCTTCCCAGTAGCTGCTACAGATTTTTGGATTTAGAGTGGGAATGATGTTGATAATACACTGATGGTTTAGTTGTTGCTCTAAATCAAGGCCTTTTCAGTTCTTGTGCTGCCCTGCCAGCCAGGAGGCTGGGAGCTGGTACAAGAAGCTGGGAGGGGACACAGCCAGGATGACTGACTCCAGCTGACCAGAGGGATATTCCAGATCATATGGCATCATACTGAACAATAAAACTAAGGGGAGTTGGCTGGGGAGACTGACTGGGCATTGGTCAGTGGGTAATGAGAAACTGCATTGTGTATCACCTGTTTTGTGTATTCTTTTATCCTTATTATTATTTTCCCTTCCTTTTCTTTCCTAATAGACAATCTTTATCTCAACCCACAGGTTTTAACTCTTTTCTCAGATTATCTCCCCCATCCCAGGGGGGAGCAAGCAGAGGGCTGTGGGGTGTAAACCACAACAACCTGACGCTCTGGTTTTGCAACCTTGCTCAGTGCCTCAGGCTTCTAGGCTGACCTTGAAGCAGCCACATAATGCTAATTAGAGGTGCACACAGACAGAGCAGAGCAGACCACTTACCACCAAAGATATTCACTGTAAAAATCACAGCTCTGAGTTACACCTGTGTGAACTGCTGAGCTGCAGCAGCCTCGCCGCCGCTGCTGGAGCGTATGCCTGGAATAATTCCAGTGAAATACCAGAATCAAAATGCACATATGCAAAATGTATGCGGCTTATCTTCAATTAATTAAAACTGATTCTGAGCAGTGAATCTGGAAAAATCACAAACAAAAACCTCCCTATCCTGCTAAGCGTCTCCTCATTTTCCTGTATCTCTGAGGAAGGACTCAACCTACAACAACAACAAAAAAAATATCCCCTAACTATTTCTAGAAACATTTCATACTATGCCAGTTGGCCAACATACTTAAATAACCAACCAACCAACATATTTATTTAACATTCAGCAGATGGACATGATATGAACATCGTGGTTTTCAGTTGTAGTTTCATAACTACTAGATTTTTTCAATGCCAAGATTCAAACAGGTTCAGAAGGTAAACACATCTCTTCATCTCTTAACTTTTGGCCTAGCACACATTGACTTTTACTGACATTTAAATGCATCTTGGGATGACCCTTCCAGGCTCCTCTCAGGGCTGCTTTCCAACATTCATTTCTGTTCCAGACCAGTACTCCCACAAATGTGATCTCCAGGTGAATCTCTGGGCTTGACTCACCAGCCAAGGAGGTGCAGCCTCAAAGTGGGGCAGAGATGGATGCAGTGGTGGAATGGCATCACCTCCCAGCTCAGCAGAGCTGTGCCAAGGCCCGACAGAAAAGTTGGAAAAAGCCTCTCCTTAAGCAGTGGAGACCATTGCTGGGCTGCAGTGAGACTGGGAACAGTGTGCCAAACCAACAGATCCTCAGTTGGTGCCAATTCCTAAAGCTTCCTAACTTTCTTCAGAGTGGAATACCTCCCAGGAAATTTTGCTTGGTGATAGTGATGTGGATGGTGACAGCCAAGCACAGACCAGAGCCCGACTGCAGAGTGCAGAGCAGGAAAGCCTGGTGTGTTTGAAATTTAAAGCCCTACATTCTTTTAAAAACTACCTTTCTTTGTGAGATTTTGTGACTTTACAAAGCCGAGGCAAAGGGATGGTGCCTGTGTTTAAGCAAAAGTAAAACAGCTGGTAAAGACACTTGAAAAAATATTAACAACAACATTGTAAATGGATTTTTGAAGAAACATTTAAAGTTACTGTGCAATAAACTGAGCAGAATGTCATAGAATGTCAAACTGGGCACAGTAAAAATAAATGTTATTCCAAAGGAAAATATAAAGACTGCATACTTATGTAACATTCAGCAGATGGACATGATATTAATACAGGGGTTTTCAGTTGTACTTTTATAGCTACTAGATTTTCTTGCCTAACTTGGCAACCCAAGGCACCATTTGATTTTTGGATTTGGACAATACTGCAACAGATGTCCAGACCAATAAAATAAATTCCTAAAGGGCTATGCTTAATTCGTGTAATTGATCAATTTTTGTTACATGGGCTTCAGCTCACCAGCATGTAACTGCCTTCCAGATTAGCTCAGCAGTAGGGATTTCATTCCATATGTTACAATGGTTTATTGGCGCTTTTGATGACACTGCTGATTCAGCAGCGCTGGTGCAGGCACCTGTTGGTGAGAGCAAGTTATAAAACCCACGGGTACTGGGGCAAAAACTGGCACTAAATCTCTTGGGTGGCTTTTAAACACCTCGGGGGCTCAGCTTCCCACACGCCAAGGAGTTTGCCTGGAACAATGGGGAGGATTACCAGCACCTTTCCCATGCCATCCATGCAATGGAGTCACAGAAGGTGACTCCACCTCTTCTATAAAAAGTAATAAGTGCTCTAAAACATTGAGGACAGATAAATGTTGAAAAATGATATCAATAAAAATTTTGTAGTACATTTCCTCTAATACGAAATGTCAGTGATTTACTCCTTCCCAATACAGGTTTAATTGATTCAAATAGCATCGGTAGTAATTAAAATATGGATTCTGAAGCACAACTGTTAGCTCTCATCACTCACCTATTAAACTTGCCATAGATGCTGTGTTAATTATCTTCCCATATCCTTGATTCAGCATAATGCGGCCTGCAGCCTGTGACAGAAATTAAAGGAAAGACCAGTGACCCTTTCTGTGATTGTGCTAATAATGACATGATAATAAATTAGTCTTCACTTTTCAGAAGAGTTGATGTGCTAACACATTTTTTTTAAGCACTTGATCTAAAAACTTAGTATAAAAATGGCTGATGCAGGAAAAATCCCTTTGCCGTTTGACACCTCTTCGCTCTTGGTAATATTTTTTCAAAATAATCACTAATTTTGGGACTACCCCCACAAAGCTTTTTGGTTTTCTGGATGTGCCAAATAATGACCCTTCAAAAAGTTTTTGCCATTCTCAAATGCCTGGGTTTGGGCAGCCAGTAAGTACCAGCTGCTTTTGGAAACATTGACCAAAATCTGTAGTTGAAATCTGCAAGTCTTCCCTTAACTCCAGCCAAACTAGGACCAATTTTATTACGATAATTCGTAATAAAGTGTTATTAAGTCTTGATCAAGTAAGTACTTAGAAAATTATTACCCATTTCCAAAACAAAACAGTGCAGCATTTCACACTTACTTGACAGCACAAAAATAATCCTCGCAAATTAACATTAAAAGTTTTGTCCCATTCCTCTAGGGAAGTCTCTTCACTTGCAGAGTTCAGATTGATTCCTGCGTTGTTGCACGCGATGTGAACCGTGCCCCAGCGAGCCACGATTGTATCCACCATCCTCTGCACATCCTCAGGCTTGCTTACATCCACTGCCAGGGCAAGGCTTTTAATCCCTGTGTTAACATCAGAGTGATGGAGTCAGTACAGGAATTCTCAGGGAAAGAAAAAAAAAAATCTATTTTGTGACTATTTATCAATGCATATATAGAGACATTTTATATAGAGATATATTTTACATATATAACTGTGTTGCATATATATTCCACCTTCATTCACTGCTGCACAAATTGTAGCAAAGCGTGCGTTTGTTACTGCAAAACTGTTATAATAAAGTTGCTGACTGGTGCGAGCTTTGCCTGTTGGAGACCAACCTAAAGCCCAGCTGTGGGAGCGAAGGCTGCCACTCCAGCAGGACGAAGCTTGGAACACTGCACCATCTTCTGTCCAAACCCTCAACTGCAGCTTTCCCATCCATCAGCAGCTCTACAGATGCTTTTTTTATGCCATGTCCCCCTGAGATGCTCCAGAAATCAAATTAATTTGTCCCCAAAGTGCTCTCTGGATGAACTACAGCATCCAGACAGCTGGAAGCCTCAGACAAAACCAAACCAGTTTTAGGTGGGAGAGCTAACTGGGAATACCTTCAGGTGCATAGGTATGGTAGTCACATTGCCTGGCCTTATTTATTGCAAATCACACTGCCAGAATAGTGCAAACAGTCAGAAGTTAAGAGATTTACCAGATTTGAAACATGCCATAGTGATTTTTTCCTCGAAAAATCCAGTTCTTGACTTTTGCACCAGTGCTGATCCATAAATAACTTCATTTAATTTATTATAAAAATCACCTTTATATACACTTGTTATTAAACAACATAAGCAGCCTGCTGAGGCACCTGATGTGAATGGGATTATATCCATCCAGAAAGCCAAACAAGCCCTTACACCAGTAAGGGCTGTGGTGAAATGGGTCTTAACTCAGGAGGTGGGAGGCAGACACTGGGGGTTGGACTGTGGATCAGCAATCTACAAGCAAAGAGTGCACAGATAAGAAGTTACAGCTATTAAAGTAAGATTTTTTATTTCTATATAAATGGAAAAATTGTTCCCCATTGGTTTCTCTTCCAGATCATTCTGATAAAGCATTTAAAAGAAGGCTTAAGCCTATTCTAGGAGAATAGGAGACTCTCCCAAAACGAAGCTTGAGATGGAGGGTTCCACAAAAGCAAAGCAAAGCAGTAATTGCCCAGTGGTGTTTGAAGAAAATGTCAGGAAAGAGACTTTTGGATGGAAAAGCTCCTCCTCACCTCCAATGCCTTCAGGAGCCTGCCAGAGTGCAATCCCTGAGGTGATGCTGCTCTGGGGTGCTCCCCACACCAGGCCATGGGAGCTCCTGTGCCCTTCAGTGATGACACAGCCCTCTTGATTTCCATGGCAGAGAAATAATACAGCCAACTAAAAAATGAATGCATGTTCTGCCACAAAACAAGACCTCTTATTTTATCGCAGGTTTTATGCTAAATATGCTGAAAGAATAAGAATAGCCAGACAGCCCTCGTTGCTCCTCCTAATTGTTATCTAGACGTGTAACGCACAGGGAGTTGCTGCAATCTTTCTTTCTCAATTTACAGACAAAACGGGTGCAAGCGTGTTACTAATGGTAACAGAGAGACTCTTCACCTGCCCTCCAACTCTCACCCCATTTATGGCTTCATCTTATAAGATAGTTCATAAAAACAAGACTAAAGGTGCCACGTGTGAGTGTCTGGCGAAGAAGCAGTGAAGACACACTCACTTCAAACCAGAGTCCCACATTTGACCTTAATCAATTCAGCTGATGTCCCTGCACTCAGAGAGAGAGGGAAAAAACCCACTTTCTGTCTCTCCACTGTCTCCCCAAACAACCTATTAAAAATAATAAATAAACTGTGGAAAAATAGCTTCAACTCTATAGACACAGCCAGAGATAAGAAACAGAACATACGACTGTGTTGCTGCATGCATGACAGAGTCAGTGCCTCTCCACAGCCCTCAGTCTAGTTTTGTGATGCTTGTGGAGGCAGTTTTGTGATGAGAGGGGAAGGAGTGGAGCCCAGTTGCTCTGTGGTGGAGAGACACCGGTATGCCAAATCCACCCGAGGTGCCCTTCTGCAGGGGACATGTACACGTCCCCCTGCCACAGGACTCATCTCTGGTCTCTCGGTGTAAATGGAAGTAACACGTTGCATATAGACAGGAAGATCAGGAGTGACATTGCACAAGGCATTTGCATAGTTTACAGTGAAAATGCACATTTTAAAAATCCCATCAGACTAATTCTTCCCTTAGGGTAGAGGCAGTGATTCCCCCTGAAGACAGAGGTGTGTGTTGTGGAAGGTAACCCTTAGGATTTTTTGGTTATGTTTCATCATTTTCGGTTCTTCTGTCAGGTTCCATTAGCAACTGTTGAAAAAGGTATTCACACAGGATCTCTAAACAAAGACCCCTGTAGCCAAGGGACATACACCCGAGCTGTCTAACAAAGCTAAAACTGAGATCACAGAGGTTCTGATGTTTAAAACTCATCATGAAATGATGGCACCATCCCAAAAGGCAGTAAAGGACTCCTTGGTATAAGAAGCAGAACAGCTCTAAGCAATTTAAGCAAAATGTTTTGAAAAAGTATCAATATGGGAATGACTTGGGGCACTGCATTTCCAACTTTGATTTAGAGATTTCTACAACCCTAGAAGGGGAAAAAAAAAAAGTCACAGCTCCTTTGTCCTTATTATAGCGGGGAAAATATGTATTAATATTATGATTTCTTCAATTTACTCATGTGAATATTTTCAGAGTAAAGCTAGCTGAACCTTTTTGTCAAAATTTATTTCCAACAGAGCATGTTACTTCTTTGAAGCCAAAATGTTTCATGGAAATATATCGATTTCAACAAAAGTTTTAAAGGGAAAGCTTCTGAGGTCCAGGCTAGACTCTCTAGTTACCTCTGGAGAGAAAGAGATTGAAAACCTGACCTTTTCAGATCCTTTCCAAAAACGGGCATTTGGTTATAATTCCCTTTCACAAAAGCATTACAAAGTTTGGGTTTTGTTCCAACAGGGAATGACAATAAATTTGAAACCTCAAAAACCGTCATGAGATGGAATAGATGTGCCCTGACCAGCTGCACTGGTCAAGTTGATAGATAGTATTTGACCTCAAAGGATAAAGATGTGTAAAGAGTGAGAAGCGAGATTTTCTTTACTTTAGAGTGCAATAATATTTGCTATGCCTCATGACCTCTCCGACTGCATTTTGGAACACCCCCCCACCTCCTCCAGGCTTGCAACCCACCGCTGAAGGAGCAGAGATGTAGGGCAGCCATTGAAGGATGGATGATCAAACTCCTACTGAAAAATGCCCTGGAGATAAGTTAAGTTAGTTTTCCAATAGGCTGTTGGCATCCAAAGTCTCATGGCTCTGTCAAGTAGCCCATTTCTATCTGAATAGCTCTGCTTGATATGCAGGATCTCACAGGGAAAAAACGTCCAAAAGGCAAGTTAACGTGTAGGGCAAAGCTACTTTGTGCCAAGGCCATATGGCTTTGGTGCATAAGGGAAGGACAAGCTTCAGGAGGGGAGGGACTGGATGACTCAAGAATTTGTAATAGGAACTGAACACTTTCTATTCTAGCTCGTTATTTTAGATCAGTGCTTTAACCATTGCACTGATGCTCAGCGCAAAGTGTCTCCTGCTTACCAGAGCTGGGATCGTGCAGACAGGGATATCTTGTTTTAGAAGTTCTCTGGGGAGGCTCAGGATGGTATCAAACCCAGAAATGTACCATTCCTCGCCCTTCTTGAGACTGGTGATACAAATGCATCTGCAGGGGCTGGTTTTGCTGGAGAATATGGTTTTTAATGGCCCAATCCCTTTTGGAAGTCAGAATGGAAACAAATACTGCTGACTTTATCCAAAATTGGGATATGAAAATTTCCTGGGTAAAGCTCTACATTTAGAGACAATGAAGTACTGAACTTTGAAGAAGGCTCAGGTATAACCTCACAAAATAAATTATAAAACGAATAATACTTCCTTTCTTTTATCATTAAAACTATATTTCCAGTTTTCTTTTTCCCCTTTATAATTGCAGTTTATCACGATTATAGGGGGAAATTTAATTTTATGTTACATTTTCTGTTTTTACAACAGAAGTGGCTTGTAGAGGATGCTACCTCTTCTTGGGGATTTTAGTTATTACATCTATTAATATTTTGTTCCTATATCTGACCTTGCAAGCATGTTTGAAAGAGTGTTTCAAAAATGACTTTGCTTCAATTTGAGAGTGCAATGAGAGATTCAGATTGACAACACATCTACCTTGTTTTGGTGTTTTGGCTCATGGTCCAGACATCAGGTATGGAAGAGGTGCCAGGGAAGGGGTATGTGAGTTTGTAGCCCATGTCTGTCATTCGTCCTTAGTGAAGCCTGAGACGCTGCATGATTTACTCTGAGAAACACCATCTAGATTTGTTCAATGCTGGTTATACAGATCTCACCCGTAAGGGGTGACCCTTCTCTGTCCCTGTCAGTCATGGCTCACTGCTGTGTTTCCTTTGGGCACCCTTGGCAAGGAATTTTATTTGGGTCACTTTGCCTCTAGTTAAGTTTATATTAATAAATAACTCTTGCAGACGGTGTCATACTGATGACTGCTGAGACAACACCGCCAGGGCAGGAGAAGCTTCATGACCATGGCATGAACATCTTCTGCTCTAACCTATTCCCCATCAGAGCTGGATGGAAGGTAATTCCACTGCAGAGAACAGGTCAGGTTTGAAGAAGGAAAGCCACCCATTACAGTGCTCATGACAGGTCAGTCCCACACTTACCTTTGAGGCTGAGCTCACACACCACCGCCTCTGCCTTGGCAAGGACCAGATCCACAACGGCCACTTTGGCACCGGCTTCCCCCAGGGCATGAGCAAAGGCTCTGCCAATGCCCTGCCCTCCGCCGGTGACATAGGCCACCTTGCCATCCAAACGCAGCCGGTCCAGGATGCGCCGCCTGTTATGGCCCCAGAAGATGTCATCCCTCACCACTTCTTTCTGAAACAAAACATACACACATTGCCCTATAAGGGGTAGAGCTCACTAAGTGAGACCTGTGAAGGACTTTGCCTGTGAGAACAAGGCAGGAGCGTGAACAGGGATCCATGTCTTCTTGCCCATTAATTAATATAAAACATATGACAATATTAGTCTCAAAAGGAGCATGAAATACCAGACAACGGAACAGAAGGGTTGTGCTTTGGGGAGATGCTCTAACCACTCCACTTACATGACAGTAGGGTATGGCATTTCCCAGCCTGGTTTCCCAGGGAGATGGATCAGGTACATTGTCTTAGAAGCTAACTGATTAAGTCTTCCAACTAGTTTACCCCCAGGGCCCAATCCTGCCTCAGGCTCAGCTGGTTCCAGGAAGACACAGAGCAAGATTCCGAAGTCAGGATTTTGCTCAAGCAGAGTGCAATCAAAATATCTTCACAAGGCTGGTGCACAAATAAAGATTATCAGCCAATAACTTAAACCAAGCTGTCATCTGATCAGCTGCCATACATCATTTCCCCCTAACTGGAATCAAAATGGAAAATACAAGATGTTTAAAATACTGAGTTTGAAATGCCAGGAATTACCAGTGGGTGTAACTTTAGGAGCACTCAGAAACCGCAAAACAATCAGGATGTTTGAGTCTGCATTTACTGAGCTAGGCCATTATGATTGCAGATGGGAATTTCATTACAGCTGGATGATGCCCACTACATAAAATGGAGAAAGATAAAATCCTTGTTTTTTCCATAGGACAAGCAAAATCTAAGGCCATGAAAGTAGTCAGCTCACAGAGCATAAGAGGGCATTGTGTGCTGCTTTGGGTTGAAAAAAGAGCTACTTCAGAAATATTGTATGGGTTCAGCAGACCCCAGCTCCATCTGCCCACGCTCCCCTGCATGGGAAGGACAGGAGAGCAACAGGTACAGACACCCAGTGAGCAGCATGTCAGCCACTTTGGAAATTCATCACAGGATCAGCTGATCCAAAAGACTTTGCAAGGAATCAGCATTTAGTGTAACCTGGACAAGTGAGGCTAAAAAATGCCAAGCCCTAAGTTGGTAAATCCATGATGAACAGCACTATGTATTTGGGTTCTTGCCACCAAACCCCTGAAAATTATATTGTCCCTGTCCTCAGCAGAGTCAAAAGTTTCCCAGAAGTACTCACAGAGAGGAAATACCCACCTTGAATTCAATCACTGCATCTGGAGGTACAGGGATCCTTCGAATGATGCTCAGTCCACTCTGCACAGGTAAAATTACCTGCAAATATAATGCACACACAGTTCTCAACTGCTTTGTACTTGGCTTTCTGTCACCCAGATTCCACTGATATGAAGGATAGTCCTCAGGCCATAGTAGCTCTTCTCCTATTCCTTTTCTTATGTGAAATTCCTTCCAACACAAATATGTCAGGCATTTCTATTTGCTCACATGCCTCTTTCAAATTCATTGCCTCCACAAATGACAGGAAAAAAATCACAATTTTAGTTCTCTAGTTTCTAAATCAGTACCAGCTGCTGAGGTTGCTGGGTTTCTACTCCCTGGATAAGGCTGTCATGAGGACAGTCCAGTATTACAGTAAACCACAATAGCAATACTGTTCTTCACCATGTGATAGAACATCTGTCCTTCACCCACAGATGAGGGTGCAGGACATGCATCATCATGAGGAAACCTGCACTCAGTTTTGCAAATTCAACACGACTATCACAGTGTTAGAAGATCAGATATGGAATCCACATGCTATTTACATTCATTCAATGGCTAACAGGGAGATTCAGGACATGGAAAACTCTGATTAATCTTGCCCTCATCTACAAACAAAAGTTGATGCTTCTGGAACATTGTCTATTAGTTGTGTCGATGATAGAATAATACAGAACCACAGGAGGTACCTTTAGAGGTGTCCGACCTACAGGTAGAGAAAGACATTTAGCCTATGAGACATCAAAACACTTTGGGCATGAGCTGCACACCTCTGTGCCATGGAGAGCTGTGGCAGGGGGGAGTGTGGGAGGTGGCAGACCTGCCCTACCCCACCACGAGCCCATCCTTACAGTGCAGGACAGCAGACGGGGATCCAGCCATCCTGGTGCAGCCATGGAATGAGGGTGAGCTGGTGGCTGCTGTCCTGGGGCAGCACCACTCACACCTGCTTTTAAAGCCCTGAAGGATATGTGTTTAATATTGCCTCTGAAACTACAGTATATTGTTTGTGCATCCTATTACTTCTCTCTTATTTTTTTTCTTTCCTGCTGGAGTAGCACTTTGTTGACTCCTGTTGTGCTGGTGGTGCCCTACAGCCCCCAGAGCCTTTAAAGCAGAGCGGTGGTTCCTTGGTTGTGCTGTAGAGCTGATTATTCACTCTTAAGTGCTCCCCTTTTATCTCTCCTTTAACACTCTGTAAGATGTAGACAGAGTAGGGACTGTCCCTGAATATAGAAACTCATACCTAGAGCTCAAGTGAGGTGAATGACAATAAAATCTGAGTTCATTTTAGGTCCTCTGGATAATGGCACCAACGAAAGAAACATTTTGAAGAGTGCTTTGCAAAATCCATAGATACAGCACCACGGGCACCTTAACCAATGGCATTGCACTAACCTGCTCAACACGAGGATCTGAATTAATCACTGAATTTAATTTTCTGACAGCTAGTACATTTTCATCTGATACATTCTCCAGGTAGACTTGTCCTTTCATGAGTGTATTCTCTACACAGATCACTGCATCCATTCTCAGCAAGTGGTTATCCATGACAAAGCTGTAGTAGTGAACAGCATTCCTTTGATCAGCATCAATAAAGACTATATCAAAGTGCTCGTCCTCAGCATGTAATGCCTGGGAAAAAAATTATGTTAGAGAAAACACTAATTATTTACCTGAAAGTTAAAGTCTTGCCATTAAAATATCCTTTATATAAAGCCCAAACAAGAGGAAAATTTTTTCTTTTAAAGCAACACTGCTAGAATTACTTCTGGAGATCTTGGGAGTTTTTCCATGCTTTGCAAACAATTCCACAGCAACAAATCCCTGAACTTCTCAAAGAAAATCAGGATATAAAAGAGGATGTCTCATCCCAGCTTGAGGTGTTGAGAGTCACAACAGAAACATCTGCATACCTCAAGTCAAAGCAAGTTGATCCAGCAGGGTAAGGGAGAGGACTGGCATCAAACCCTGCCACTGACAGGCCACAGTAACTTATCTCTTCTCAAAAGAGCAACTATCAACAAATTGAAGAGTGGTAATTATATCACTCCGGCGAAAAAAAGAGGCATAAGGCAGATCTGGGAATTGCAAACTAGTGAGTCCCACTTCAGTAGCAGGAAAAGAGTTGAAATCCTAATTAATAATAGAATTATAAAGCACATAAAAGAACAGGTCACAATAGAGATAAAGCAGCACAGACTCTATGAGGGAAAATGATGTTTCTTTAATCTAAAAAAATGCTTTGGATGGCTCAGCAACAGAGAGGATAAAAGAGAACTGACTGCTATCATCTAATTGGATTTTCAGAAATGTGGCACACCTTCCCTCCAAGCAGGCTGCTGATGATAATGTATAAAAGTGTTGATGGATGACCAGATGGGAGCCTTTACAGCCTTCTCCTGTGGCAGCTAATGCACTTGCTGCCCAAGAGGCTGCTATGGAATATTTCAGATTCCATCTGGGACTATTTAACTGCATCTGTGTGCGTTGCAATGAAACAACAGCTCATCCACCTATCTCGGCAAACAGAAATGCTTTAAAGTTTTGGCATTTCAAGTGAAAAGAGAAACAATTATGTTTTCCAGAACTCACTGTTTCTATCACAACTTTTAACGGTACTTTTTGCATCCAGATTTCCCTTTTGTGTTTGGAGACATCGCACACAACGAGTGATGAGTGATCCCCTGAGACGTACCAGCAGAAGCATCAATAGCAAATGGCAACAGAATGTGAAGACTGGTTGGTTTTGGGGAGTGAGGTTGATGGTTCCCAAACAGAGATTTCAGGAGCTTTTCTGGGGTGGGGAGTGTGTGGTTCAGACAAGAAAACAGCGGGAAGTGGATCGTCGAAGCTCTGAGTTCCTCTATTGTGCAAACTGGTGTCATTGAGAGTTGGTTAGTGGTGAGGGAATTAAGCTTGGATAGTCACATTTAACTGCAGATACTTAATAGCAGAGAAACTCTGCCAAAAGCATTCATGAGTCCACATTTAGGACACCTTTTGATGCTGCACTATAATAAAAGAAGACCTTAAGGCCAAATATATGCTGGTTCATAATAAATAGAGCAGAAACTGGGACATCTGGTTTCCTGGGATTCATCTTTTCATTTCACTACCAGTAAGAAAATTTTGCCCTGGTTCCCTCTTGAGCCATATTGGGGGAAAGCAGCAGGAACATTTTTGCTACTGTGGAAGACCATCTTCTATCAGGTTGCACCTCAGTCAGTCTGTCCAATGTAGATACTTCAGGAAGGGTCAGAAAATGAAAGCTGGGTCAAGGAGCCCATCAGGAAGAGAGATTAGAGGTCTCATTCCCCAGGGAGAAGAGCCAAAGCCAAACTCGAGTAATTATCATGACTTATCACTACTTTCTGACTTGTAACCTTCCTGGGTGGAGGAGGTGGGGGGCAGACATTCAGAAGCAGATGTGACCATTGCTGAACATATGTTACTACTGCTCCATGGTATGGCTCCCTAATGAAAAAGAATCTCACTTTTATGCATTGGCTTCATTAGGTCCATATGGAGTTGTGTAGCTCTTTGGATATTAGCTGGACTTCTCATTTCAACCCTCCTTCCATACTGCCTACCTGCTGACAGCTTATCTCCTTCTTATCTGTCTTCTGATACAGATAAAGCACCTTTTAACTCCACAGCTTCCATCCCCCGAGGGTACCTGGGTTGGATATGTATCCAGCACACGCCTGCCTTGTCCTTGCCCTGCCTGAGTGTGCAAGGCCACGGTTTCTAAGGCATTTCTCTTCTGCCAGTTCATCAAGTCCTGAATGACCAGCCATGAAGGTCACTTGGGCTCCTTTCATTTCTTCTAAATACCCAGTATCTGACACCTGTAAGGAACTGTCTGAGTTTGTGCTGGGATCTGTCATCATTTGAGTTTCTTGTTTCCACAGCTTCAGAATTGCTGCTGAGTTTTCCATATTTAGCTGGAAACAGTTCCAGGACTCTAAGAGGAATCCACGAAATTCCTTGAACCATCTTTGCCTCTAGAGCAGGAGGGAAACAAGCACAGGAAGGGGAAAGTCCCCTGTTTCCTGGAGCTCCTTGGCTAGCAGAGCAGGGATCACTCAGACAGGTGGTAACTGTGGCCAGGGTCCAACACTGGAGAGGGTTTCCTCACTGGCAGCACCTGCTGCTGAACCCAGACAGCCAGAAAGGTAAAAAACTGCTCTACTGGTAGCTCTGACTGCAGAGCCAGGCACTGGAAAGATGGGTGCAGTGATGAAAAGGACAACTCCCTGCTGTCCCATATGGATGAGGGGGCTTTAGAAGATGGATTGACAATCCTTGCCCTCCCACCACAGTCTGGGCCAGGCCCTGCCTGGGACCTCACAGTAAGCTGAAGATTCCATTGTCCTTTGCTTGGAGAGAGGCAGAACCCAGACGACTCCAACTGCGAGGAAAGATGAGATCCAGAAGGAAATAATCTGCCTGCAAAATATCCTGCTGAAACTAATTTCCTGAGTGTTTACAGTGCAATCCCTGCTCCTTGCTATAGAGTCATCTTAGATGGTAACAGATGGCAATAAGAGTTTTAATTCAGAGCAAACTTGGCTAAAATTAATGCTTTTGATTACAGTGAGTCATTAACTTCCTTTTGGATTAAAAAAAGAGTAACACTGCATTCCATAGAGGAGATACACCAAAAGAGACCACGAGAAAGGGCACAGCAGCACTGCTGATGGATACAGCAAAAGACCAGGGAGAGGACATCCTGAATAAAAACATGAATGAATCTTCTGCCAAAGCTCAGAGAAAACCTGATTGGAGTCCTTCTCAGAGACAACATAAGGCACATACAAACTCAATCAGGAAAAAAATGACTGCCCAGTTCCTTTGATATGGATCATACAGTCAGCATATTTGTAATAAAGATGTACTCAAAACTTATTACCTTCCCTACGCCTTGTTCTTGACCTAAATGTAATAGCAATCCATCCTTAGGGCACACAGAATACATGAAAAAGTACAGCTTCCTTTTAAAACACCATTAGAATATTTTACTGTATGTGGACATACACTCTTGTTACTCCTAAATGCTATTCTATTGAGTACAGTTTATATTCACCGGCAAGGCGAAATCTCTAGGGAAGCCAGAGAGGGAATGCAATTTCTAGTAATAACAGCTCACAACAGTGAATACTATCCACTTATCCCCACAATTTCCAGCTATTTTGGACTCCTTTCTGAATTAACCTTTCATATCAAAAGGAGCAATTCTAGAGCACACTAGAGACTCCGACACAATTTCATGCATAATTTATTCACTCAGTTCAACATTAAACGCAGAGTCCTTGACTTTGTCAAGGTGGATTCTGTTGGCAGACTTCACAAGCAGCAAAACAGGAGAAATGAGATCTGCAGCTCAACCTCTTCACCTATTCTGTCTGCTAAAAGGAGGGAAAAAAGAAGAAAGCAAACCCCGACATGCTTACACAACGCCCTGCAATCAGCAGAATCGGCTGCAAACACGGTGTTATTTTTTGTGGTACATTTTCAGTTTAAAATGGAAGGATCAAAATCATGGATGAGAATAATTTCCTGGTAGTTTGCATTCTGTCCGGACTCAATCCTGCAGCCATTGTTCAAGGAAAAGTCCACTGGGGATTGAAGGAAGCTCTTTGTGCAGGATCAGGCTCTTGCTGGCTGCGAATGCATGGCAAGGCACGTTATCCAGGCACAGCACAACAGAGTTTAGACTTAAGGACCTTGGTGGGAAATGTTTTTAAATGCTGGCCCAGCACACATTGAAAGGGTAGCTAATTCCCACTAAGAACACCAGTACCTGAGACTGAACCCAAGGAAAATTTCCCCTCAGTCCACATTTCAAAATATTACATAGAAATTATTGAAGCCACTGGGCACAGAGGCTTGTGCCATCGTGTATGTGAGATACACACTTTGGTGGAAACCTCACCTAGCTCAGCAGTGTCTATCCCCCACATGTGGGAAAGGTGGGTTTTTGTCAGTGTGCTCTCAGGTGCCGAAAGAACCCCACTGTCTACTTGAACTCTGTGGCTCCTGTCTGATACTTAGCATCCCTTGACTGGTCAAAATCTCAGATATTTTGCAGCTGGCTGTGATTTGGGACGGGAGGCGAGGAACTGGCTGACTCCTCCACTGCTGTGGGATAACACAAAGGAGCATCAAGAGAGATGTTCTTCATCTTCAGAGAACCTGGTCAAGGTGCTGTTATGGACTGCTGTGCTGCCTTAACACTCTGAAAATTTGAGGAGCAGCAGATAAGCAGAGATTCTACCCTCTTGCACTCAGATTGGAAGCAAAACTCAGCCATCATCACCACAGCAAGAAAACTGCATCAGACACCTCCAAAGAGCAAGTGGTGGGTGACCACCTCTGCTCTCTAATTTCTCCAAAGGGACAAGAATGAAACCTCGGGCTGCAGACACCATGGGCAACAAAGATAATCCTTGCCAGAGCTTGTTCCAGCTCTTCAGACTGTCATAGTGCTCCTCAACAAACACTACCCAGCTCTGCTCCAGACCAGCCTCCCTGCAGACCATGGGGGAGAGAAATGTTGTTCTCCAACTCCTCCACGAAGCTGAGCTGTGAGAGGTCGGCTGTGCCATCCCTCACCCACCTCCAGCCTGTGACTGCCTTGTCCTCCTGCCTTTCAGCATGTCCATGGGGCAGCAGCAGAAGCCTGCTGTGTCTCCAACCTAAAGCAGCCATCTGGGAGGGAAAAGGCAGCACACTGTTCACAGCCTGAGCCTCTTCCGCACATCCAGCTGTGTTCTCGCGTGGCTGCCCAACTCCAACCAGGCAAACCTCAAGAAGCCCAGATTGCCAAGGTACCAGAGAGGCCACCACATTCATTGCTTCAGCATTTACAGCCATTGTGGATTAGACCTGTAGGACAATCCTGATTGTCCTGATACCAATGACAAAACATCTGCCACACTGAGCAAAAAAAGTTCAGAGCCCAGTGCAGAAATCCTGCACAGAGAGGTGTCCCCATGCTGGGATGTCTCTCCTGCCAAACACAAGAATCTCTGTTCCCAAGAGCTCTGAGAGGTATTTGAAGTCCTGAGCACCTGCAGAACCAGGGTCAGGATGTGCCTTCATGTTGCAATTGGAGGATATAAAATCAATTGCAACATTCTGTTTTAAGGATTTAATTTTCATGTCTTTGCTCCCTTCTTTAATCTCTACACAGCATGTACTCTGCCTGCCTCTAGATATTTTAATTCAGTCACAGTAAGTCAGTTGCACAGAATGGGCACTAGAGAGCAACAGCAATTCAATTAATTTCACACTCACTGCGGGGAGCTGGGATTTTAAATGCTGCACATTGCAGGTGATCTGTAACATTTCGTTATTCATATACTTGGCAAAGCTCTTTGTTTCTTTCTTATCAAACTTGGAGGTCATGAAAGCCAAAGGTCAGAAAGCTCCTGGCCATTTCATTTTGGAAATAAATATGGTACCTGTTAATGCAAGTAAAGTTACAATCAAGCTCACACTGACACAACCAGATTGAAAATAGAATCAAATGGGAATTAAATGTGAGTTGCTGGCAATCATAAGCTTTTCTCTTTCTTGGGACAAAGTCACTAGTCAGAATGAAACAAATACAGCTAATGCCCTATTTGTGTTAAGCTCATCACATTGCTCTGGAAGTGAGAAATTGGGGTTTAATTTCCCACAGAGTTTGCAGTGGGGGAAAATAATGAGAAGTTGTGGCTGAATTAGAAACTTCTCCAAGACCTTCCTGATTCTTGTGAACATTGGGAGCAAGCTGTCTTTTCTGAAGGGCTGGCTCAGCAGGGTACAGATACCCTCTTCCTGTTTGTTATATTTGGAATTAGAGATCTGAAACAACCGACATGAAGTAAAACTGTCATTGAAGCCTATTGACCTACATTGAGAGGTTGTGATTCCTCTGATCAAAAAGCTGCAGGATTTTAGTTAAAAAGAAAAAACCCAACTGTTTTGTATGATAGAGTTGTCCCATCATACACTGTGAATAAGAAATATCCTCAGTGCAACCACGCGTTCAAGTAGTTGCAAGCGAACCAGGGCCACCATCCAGCTTTTTGGATGCAGGAAATAGAACCTACCAGAAATGGTTTAATGTGCTCTGCACAAGAGCTCCCAAACTCCCCTTCCAAACTGACTTTACCTCCAAGGTGTCTGCCACTGGTCCCACTCGCATGCTTATCTTTTTGCCATCTGAAGAATAATCAAATGCTTCCTGGCTGTTCACTCCCAGATACGGTGCTTCTGCACACGCAAAAATTTTGCCATCGTCTGGCAATTCCTCTGCAATAGCAAGGATACTGTAGCCTTTAAGCTTGCCAATTAATAAAATCTTCCTGGCTCTGATCATATGAACAAACATCCTAAAAATTTGGCCTGTGGAAAGACAAGAAAGAAAAATTAAAAATAAAACCATAGGAAAGAGGGTACCCTGTTAACAATGAAAATTAGATGTGCCTTTTAAGTGATCATTAAAAATGAAAGAAAAAAATTTTAAAACACTCTCAAGTAAGGGTTTAACAACAGAATCTGACAAAATTTCATCTAAAATGCAGCTAAAAGACAACAGAATAAAGGGACTGGTTTTAAATGTAGAACCTTTATCATTAGTGCTGCTATTGTTCAAGTGCTTGTTAAATAGTGCTTGAAATATTGCATATTTTAACATTCCCCCCATATGAAAATGGCTTTGAGATGGCTCCATATTCTTTCTGGAATCCAGTTAAAAGAAAAAAAAAAAAATCACTACATTACCTTGCATTTGCTCTTAGAGTCATTATCCCCAGACAGCACCATCATTTAAGAAATTTATCATCAGTGGTGTCCTTCGAACAATGTATTAGTGTAATACATTATAAGAGTACTTCACTGGGATGATATATTAGTCCAAAGATGGGAACATCTGGGAAGAATGAATCTGGGAATAGATTCAGTGTAATAGGCTTTATATGGGGATACAAGCCTGGGTATTGCTACTTGTAAAGGTACAAGTGCTTGGCGACAGGCCACCTCCACCACAAAAAGCACATAAACCCCTAACAGACACCTCCAAACCCAACCAAAATGATTTTTCCCTTCCTTTCCCTTCCAACAAGAGTAATGATCTTTTTGCTGCTCACCAAGAGATGGGGCTGGCACAGTGAAGTGTCTGTGTGGACACATGAGTGTGAGTACAAGGGCACAGGAGGAATGGGACAAGGAAAACTCATGCCAAAGGAAGATCAAAGCCCACAGGAGGCTCATATCGTTATGTTTTAGCAATTTCCCATATTTTCTGAGCATTTGCATGGCGTTCAACCTCTCCTCACTCTAGACAAAGTAAAGAATTATAGCTTCAATGTCAGTGATAACCTTTACACCAATCTGGTGCAATTTTATCCTCTCAGTTGACCAACTTGCCATTCAGTGAGCCAGAGGTACGTGCTTCCTGCAGCCTAACTCTGCTTCCAGCTCCTTCAGCATCCCCTGGGATGTGATCAGGTGAAGTTTTTCTGGAAAAAGAAATAAATTTCAACATTACGGTAACAACTGAAATCTGAGAGTCCTGCATAAAAAGCAGCAACTAAAAGGGAATGCCTGGAAAAGCTCTAGATGTGCATGGCCACGAAAAATTAGCCCAGAAGCATTACAAATATCCTAAATTCCAGTCCTAAGAGGGCCTGGCTTGGCAATAAGCCCATCTCAATGCTGGTAGCCACCCCAGCCATAGGGACTTGGGAAGAAGGGGCTATGGGACCAAAGGAAAGCATTCCCCACTGTTCAATCCCAGATTCTTCCCATTTCCAGCCAGTCCTAGACAAGTCTCTATCAGTCTGCTGGTTTGGAGTAAATCACCCTAGTTACCCTGGCCAGGTTTTGTTCAGTTCTACAATGACTATTTTTGTTTTAGCCAAAAAAAATAGAGGTTTCATTGCAGAATAAGGGAAAAGATGTAAAATCTAAATTGTTTTGCAAGATGGGAAAAACATGGTTTTCCACACAAACTACCGAGAAAACAGGGTGTCTCCAGATGCTATTTTACAGAAGCCAGGCCTCTGACAATGTATCTGGATGAAGTGAGATGCTACCTATTACACAGGGAAGGCAACAGATGACTGGAAGAAGTCCATAGCCTCCAGACAGGTTTGATTACCCTATCTGAAGAAAGCAACCATCAGAAATGGATGGTGATTATTCTGCAGGTCAGAATTTAGAGACATTTCAGCTTTTTTTTTTTCCTCCAGCTTCCCCCTCCCTACCCCTCAGTAAAATGAGAAAGAATTCATAACCCGTGTCAGCCACACTCAGATAATCCAAGACTTAAGGAGTAGAACATTTCATATAACCTCTTTTCTGCCCCTCACAAATGCTTTAACAACTTTAATAAGATAATGTATAGCTATTATCCTACAGCAAGTGTAAGTCAAACAACTATCAGCTATTATTTCAGCAACAGAACGAACACTCAGCTTTCCCATAATCCACAGCCTGGAACAGTTTACACACTGTCAATTTTAGACAGAACTGGCTTTTTCCACATATCAAAACGTGCACTGATAAATGGGAATTGTTTAGCAGACCCCACATGGCTAGGTAATATACTGTAGCTCAGAAAAGAATAATGAGGGTATCAGTTGGACTTCTGAATTAATGATACCTTAAATTAGTTTAATTAATTAGTTTAGTTACTAGAGTAATTTAGTTAGCAGATTAATTAATGTTTGTTGAGTGCTTGGAGATAAAAGCTGCATATAAAGGCTGTTATTAGAGGGTGGATCCAGAGGTGTAGGTTTTCCTTATTCTTTATTTATCCCAGCACCAATTTGATTGAGGGGCTCGCTCTTTCAGCCTTCCAGCTGGAAGCTGGTGTGCTGCTGTTCCCCAGGATATGGTCAAACAAAGACATTGACATAGTTAACAGTCAGCTGGGAGAATGTCTCCCAAAATTTAGAGTCAGGACTTCTTGTTCTCACCTCCTCTCCTGTATGCTGTAGGTGCACACAGACACACACATCCATGCACGCTTTGCTATATATTTGGGTGCAGTTAGAACTCTCATTCTTCTTCCTCCCATTTTTATGGCATGTTCTGGACAGAAAACCTGAGAACAGATTCACACACTCCCAGACAAAAGCACAAGGTTACAAAGGAGAGTTGGTACCTCTTAGAAGTTGCCATTGCATCCAGGTAAGGGTCTAGTCCAAGAGCAACATCAAGAGCTTTTTGTAAGTAATTCCTGAGCTGCTCAGGTACACGGGAGTCATTGAGAGCTATTTCTTTGGCTTTGAGAAGGTTCTCAGCAATGTGTCCAGAAGGGGTTTCTGAAATAGAAAATAAAAGGAAGAATAATGATTTTGGGACTGCTTAAGTCAGCGGAAGAGGAATTTGGAGTACAAAAAAACAAGCGCACTTTTTTTTTAATAGAAAATACAGGTTTTTGAATTATTATGAAAACAATCACGGAAACCTTTTCAAATGGAAAAAATAGTGTACTTCTAATAGATTTTTGTCACATGCATTCTCCCTTTTTGGGGGATCAGCACAGCTCATCAAGGATAAGAATGTTTTAAAAACATGAATTTTGCTTTTGAAGTTCTGAGACAAACATCAAACACCAAACAAAATCCACTCCTCTAGGTAGCTTTGTCCTTGGAGAAAATAGAGCTCTTCCCAAACTGCTCTTGCCAAACCAGGCAGATCCTCTAAGCCAGGAGATGCAGGCACTGGATGTAGCTTTGTGAAAAGGAGGATCTCCACTACCTGTGTGTCAATGGGATGCACAAGTGTCCCTGACATGTGTCTGTGCCACAGAGGCTGCTGTGCACAGAGTCTGTAGAGCAATCCGTGATGCTAATGCTAAAATAAAATTACACCTGTCCTAGTGCAGCCAAAGTGACAAACACTCAAATACTGCTCTAGTAGAAGGTGTCCCTGCCCATGGCAGGGGCTTGGAACTAGAGGATCTTTAAGGTCCCTTCCAACCCAAACCATTCCATGATAAAAACTATTATGCCAGATCCATGATGGCACAAAATCAAAGGTAGTCTTAATGATTTTAAGCAGGTTCATGTAGCAATCAGGCAGGAACAAAACCTCCTAATCCTTCTCCTGCCTTCAACCTACCACAACAGTTTGAGTGGTGATGTACCATCCTGTTTCTTGGGGAACAAAACCTAATGATGCTTGAATCCACCAGCACTATATGGCAGAACTGCCAGTACCTTTTCATGAGCCAGACCCTGCCAAAAGCTGATTATTCAGGTAAAAAGAAACAGGCACAACACTACAATATATCAGTGTTTCAAAGACTACAGAAAGATCTCCAGGATGTAGATTATCCTGCCCTGGGGCCAACGCAATGCTGCCCATGGCACTAAACTTGCTCTGAGACCCCAGAAAACCCTTATGGCAGCAGTGCCACCATGGACCACAGGGAGACATGGCCCCAGAGAGAGAGAGAGACATAGTTCATAGAAACTCCCCCACTCCTCAAGTGTAAGAGCACGTGCTGGGTTATGAAAGCATCTGCAAGACCAGGTGTCAGAGACACAGGGCAATAGGCTGTGAGTGTAACTGGGATGGAGCAGATTGCCCCTGGCAGGATTTCATTCCCTACGACAGAAAAACTGCAGAGAACTGAGTGGAGTTAGTGAAATGAGGACATGCTTTACATCTGCAGCCTTCCAACACCTGAAGAGAGTCTTCAAGGAAGATGAAGAGAGACTATTTACAAGGCATGTAGTGACAGAACAAGAGGCAGTGACTTTAAACTGGCAGAGGGCAGGTTAAGGCTAGATATTAGGAAGAAATTCTACACAGAGAGTGGTGAGACCCTGGCACAGGTTGCTCAGAGAAGCTGTGGCTGGCCCATCTCTGGAAGTGTTTGAGGCCAGGTTGGACAGGGCTTGGAGAAACCTGGGATAGTGGAAGGTGTCTCTGCCCATAGGAGGGGGTAGGATCTAGTTGAACTTTAAGATCCTTTCCAAACCAACTCTTTCTTTATTCTATGATATGATGATTTATATCTCATCCCAATCTCTTGCCATCAAATGGCAAAGGGGCAGTTTATGTCTCATTCAGCAGTTCTATAATTAATTGTAAGTGCAAGAATAACCAACCCCTTCCCAAGCCATGTTAGTTGCTGCCCTCAGTCCAGCTACGTGTTGAATGAAGAGGACACACACTCCTTTCACAACCGCATGAGGGAGTATCCACAGGCTCCTGCTGCACCACTGGAGAATGCTGGAGGTCAGGATCTGCTTATCCTCCCTGAGAAGCACTCTGAGGTTTTTGTTAATTTAGGGGGAAAAAACATGTTTATAATCCCTGTCGGATTTTAGTAATCTTAATGTTATCCTTCTGAATGAGTAACAGAGAAGGGTTGTCTGACACACAACTGCAAACAAGACTTACCTCCCGCTGTTTTGTAACCTGTGTTATAACACCAATTGCGAGCGCCAAGAGGTGCTGCTGGGGATGGCAGGGCATGCCAAGAGCAGCTCTGCATCTGAGATTATACAATCTTTTCAGGGAGTGCTGCATTTTTTGCAGCCTGGTGATGCCATGGGCCAACAGCAGAGGTCAGAATTGCCTTCATTTATGCAAGCATGAGACAAGTCAGAGCAGAGCTCAGGACTGGCTGCCCAGCCCAAGGCTTTGAGCACTAACGTGAGCTAAACTTTATGTAACTACTTTTTTTTTTTTTTTTTTTTAATGTTACTCCAGGAAAAGTGATTCGTTTTAGTACATAGTTTGCACAACCCCAGCAAAACTCTTGGACTGTAATAAGTACTAAACTAAACTGTATGTGTGGGACATCAGTGTCCCATGAGCAGGCAGGCAGTGCCACGGAAGGACCTGCTGCTTCAGAAGTGACATTAAACCCTGCAGCTTGTTCTTAGATGGCACTTTTTGGGTGGGGGAAAGAGGAGGACCCTTTACGATTTGCAAGGGGTTGCCCAGGAAGAGGTACAGAGACAAGCACTCAAGAAGAGAGTCTGGATTTGGCAAAAACAAAGCAAAGATGCCACATCCAAAGATGTAGGGCTAGATCCTTGGTTTCCATTTTTGGGCTATCCTCATTTCACCTTCCAGCCTCTAGATCTGTTTTGCAGCCCCAGCAATGACTTCCAGAAGATCTCCCCTTCCCAGCCAGGGCAGAGCACTGAACCTGATCCACCTGAACACTTCGCTGCCAAGGCAGCTTGGTGCTCCAGTGCCAGGCACTTTGGCAGGAGCTGGTCGGTGCTAAACACTTGGAAATCCAGTCTGATAAAATCATCCGGAACAGTTCCAGCCATCATATTCACCAAGGCACCTCAGGCATTGACAACAGCTTATCACAACACTCACCACTTTGTCTAGTGTGTAAATACACCTCAGCTGTGGCATTTTATCAGGAGATCCTCGTTATGGAAACCACCATGCACTGCCTGAGCTGTTTCCTGATCCCACCAGAACACTGCATGCAGAACTGCAGCCTCTTAGGAGACCCTGTGCTACTGCTTGACCCAAACAAATTAACCCCAGCTCTGTATGGATGGAGCTGTAGCAGAAGGAAGAGGGACTGTGGTTGTTGCACATCTGGGGCTGCTCATTGGCTCCAAACCCACCACCCACAAGCCCAGGAAGGGCAATGCGCAGGGGCACAGGCATGTCATGGCCCATGTAGGGGGGACAAGGGTGGGGTGGCAGAGTGGGCCAAACCCAAGTCATGGCCATTAAACACTGCAGGATGTCATAAGCAGAGCTCAGCATCAGTAGTTTCAGAGCCCACAGCAAAGCCAGCAGTGATGGCTTGGGGACAGGTAGCGGCTAAGGGGTGGAGTGGAAGCACAAGGAGGAAGAGGGAGAGGAGTTGGGAAGCTGCTGCCCTGTGGTAGGAACCAGGGAGCTAAACTCTGACTGAACTTCAGGGGAAAGCAAGGGAAATGTACATCAGCTGATACATTTTCTACAGATCCTACTGATAAAGAAGTAGAAAAGCTAAATCACTCCAGTGCTCCATTAAGGAGAAAAATTATTTATAAAACAAGCGTCCCAACCCATCAGAAATTAGTCATAGCAAAAACTTTCTTGCCACTGTGTTCACCTTCCCACCCCATCTCCTTCTCCCGGAGCATCCTCCTCCCTCTACTCCATGTTCCTGCAGACCCATCTCCCCTGCTCAGCCTCTCTCCTCTCCCCAACAAACCTGCCCTCTACTCCTCTCTGCCAAGCCACAGAACCTGCAGGTCACGTCTCTATGGGGAAAGTGGGGACCCAGGACCGGGGCATCAAGCTGTGTCCCCTCCTGCCACACCATCTCTCCTGGAGTTCCCCACCCCACACAGGGAGTTTACCTGCAGGATTATGCATGTTCCTTCTTGTCCCCCGGCCTCAGAGGGTGCTGTGGTGGGTTTGCTGCCTCCGCAGAGCAGCAGGTCGGTGCTCAGGGATCCGTCGAGGGGACGGACTTGCCCGCGATCACCCGGGCAGAGCCCCAGCGCTGGGGAGAGGCTGCACGGGGAGGATGGCCCCGGGCGGGGGCTGCACCCGCCCCAGCTGCATCCGCCTGTCCCACCCAGACCACAGGCAGCAGGTGAGATCCAACAGCATCTGACAAGAAAAAGAACAACAAAAGAGCCGACTTTTAACGCCTTTGGTTTACATAAGTTCACATCCTGACCTTGGGAAGCTGCTGGCTCTCCAGGAGATAATCAGCAGTTTCATAACTTTCCCGTTGCATACCACAGACATGTCTCCCAGCTAAAGAATCAAGTATGAGGCCAAAAAAGTCCCAGGACTCTGAACCCCAGATTATCTACAAGGTCACTGCTGACCCGTGCAGCCAAATATTAGAGCAACCCCTGCTCTGGGGTCCAGGTCTCTGCATGGGCCGGGGTAGGTTGTGTCACTTGGGTACAAGTTGACCTGCACCCCCAGAAAGGGTCCCAGGGTTGCACAGGCCAAGGGAGGCGTTAGGAGGAATCAGTGGGAGCATCCAGAGCATCCAAAAGCCTTCACTGGTCTGCAGCAGATTTGGGGCAGAAAAGGCTGGTGAGGAATTAAAGCAAAGTCATGAAATAGCCTCTGATGGAGCCAAGGTCGATCGTCTCCTTTTCACACAGATGAAACACAAACTGAAGCTAATGGAGAATTGTGGACTCCCCCATAACATGAACAGCACCTTTCACTTCTGAGATGTGTCACCCTGAGCTCATTTAGTCGAGGACCAACCCAGTGTACCTGCATAGATTGCAGAGAGAGCCCAGGGCTGCGCAAGGGAGATGACAGGTCTTCACACAAGGCTCTTGGCAGCCCCTCTGCAGGATGGATGGTACAGGAACATGGCAGTCATTGGTGCTGGAAAGCAGATGGACTTTGGAAAGTTAATTTGTCAACTTCTCAAATGAAACAGAAGACATTTCAGTGCCCCCAGAATAGAACATGGAAGTATAAGTGGAAAATAAGTAAAGGCATAGCATGAAAGAGTAGAAGAAAAGCAAATAAAGTAAGTCCCAAGGCTGAATAAATTTCTATTAATTAAAACAAATAAACAAGATGAAGAGGACAGACCTCCTGGTATACCTAAGATTATTCTATTTTATGATTTAGTAAACAACAAGCTGCATTAGAATTCCAGTTCCTGCAGAAAGCAATCCAAATTGTGTTTAGATTGGGAGTTAAATGTCAGAGGAGTATTTTGTAAACAGGCTAAGTATGCCATCTAATCCACATCCACTAGCTTTGAAGGTGACTTTGGGCAAGTTGTTTCACTTCTGTGAGTCTATTTTCCTCCTCTGTAAAATGGGGATAAGAGTGTCCTCTTGGCAAAACTCTTTGTCATCTGGAGATGAACCCAGAAGTGAGACCTAGAGTCAGGAGTTAGACTCTTCCTGAAGCAGGGCTATGTGGCTTTGGAGATTATTCTTCTAGCTCATTCCCAAGAGTAATTTTGAGACAGATGAAGGTTCCTAAGTGAGTTTAGCTGCAATTAAGCCTTTAAAGAAATGAAGTGGTCTTGTCCAATGGGTTCTTAAAGACCCATTTTTTTCCAGCCTCTGCTTTTACATCTGGTTTTGGTTTTCTTGATCTTTGTTTCTCAACAAGGACAGCTTTCAGAAACATTGCCAAGAAGGTGACAAAGATGGGTTTGTGCCTTCAAGCACTGCTGGTGAAATCAAAGGAAGATCTCCCTGTGCTCAGCACACAGAACTATACACCAAGGGAATATTTGGTGTGGCAAGTTGAGCCCGGGGCCCTCCAAAAGCCCCAGCTGGAAGATTATATGGAAAAGTGAATTGTGCATCCCTCGGACACATGGGGATCAAAACTCAGCTCATGCCCCAAGCAGCCCTTCAGGAGATAAATTCTCTCTGATCATTTTTTTCAACCTACCATAAAGGCTAAAATGTGTATATATCATTTTGTTCCCCAATTCAAGAGAATCCCAGGAATGTGAACTCAAAAGACGTTTTACCAGATGATATCAATCCCCAGATACCCCAGCTGGTATCTGCTCCTGTCTCACCCCTTAAGAGCAGCTTAGAGCCGCAGCCAGATCAGAGGCTCTGCTCAGAAAAGGACGTTCCTGAATGATGTGGAGAATCGCACAAACTGCCTTTCATAACTTTAAATTTGCTGTAGGGCATCGTGTTGGAAGCTAATATATGCACTCCTATTGTACATCTTAAGCATTATAAAACCAGCTGATTACACAACCCCATCCTGGTACTCTCACGTGTCTTCAAACATTCCTGCCACCCCTCACATGCATCCCGGATTAGATAATCTCAGTTTTGTAACTAGTCTCTCCCGTGGAGACAAGACCTCCCCTTCCAATGCCTGGTCACCTGGAGCCTTTAAAAAGCACCTCAGAGACACCCAGTGATGGGAGAACCCTGAACAGGGAGGTTTTACCCTCTGGAGGCATGCCGGTGTCGGGGGAGGCCTGTGCTCCAGCAGTCCCAGCCACCATGGCCCAGGAGCCTCGGCAGACAGACTTCCAGCTGGTGCGAGTCAAGAGCACGTGGTGCCGCATCAAGAAAGGAGAAACCTTTTCCAATGGTGAGGACAAGATCACTCTCTCTGAGGCAAAAATGTAAGTATAGGAGCCCGTGTTGTTCGCTGGCAACTGCGCTGGATGGCTCTGGCTGGCCAGACTTGGTGGTCTTCCCAGTGGGATGTATCTCAGATGGAAAAAGCATCTTGTGCACTGTTGCGGCTTAAACGCACTGTTCCAGAATTACAGAATAGTTCAGGTTGGAAAGGACCTTTAAAGGTCATTGAGTTTAACCCCCCTGCCATGGGTAGGGACACCTTTCACTAGACCAGGTTGCTCAGAGCCCCATCCAACCCCCCTACGTGTACGACCCCGTGATGTGGCCCTCAGAACATCTGCAGTGTGGCAGCACAGGTAGTTGCTGTTCTCCTTGGCACAACTTGGCCATGTTGCAGAGTGAATTTTTTCAACACCATTTTTGTAGATGGGAAGTTTCTTCAAACTTCTGAAAAGCTTATGCAGGGACTTTTGCATGCTGCACTTGGGCTTTTTATTGCCACCTGTGTACCTGCAATCTGTGTGTGCAAAAGCTGATGCGCAGGTATGGGAGATAGACGAGTTTATAGAGGTGGTTGAGGATAAATGAAATGGGTAGGTGGAAAAAATAAACAGCCCCTGACAGGAGCAAAACCCTTAACACATCTCTCAAACTGCAGAAGTCACCAAATGCTGCTTCAGACAGAGCAGAGAGATAAATTTCCCCCAGGGATACATACAGCTCTTTGCTGGTATTACATCTCTCCAGTTAATTATCCTTTAATTACAGAATACTCCTTTTCAGGAGCACATAGACCCCCATTTGTGATGCAGATATTTCTTAATACAACCCTGCTTTGCATATCAGAAGTTTTCTAGCATTTGTCATGCTCGGATTTTAATAGCACAAGTCTAACCCCTTTCTCAGTGAGGTCAGAGGGACCTTTACCAGCACTGGCAGTGCTCCTCTCTGGGAGCACTTCCTATTTCTATCATACCTCTTTTGAGGTAGAGATCCACTGGTTCAACTGGAGCATTTTAGAAACACAGATTTGTAAGGAGGTATGGGGCTGTGTGTAGATAGATAGGAAGGAATCAACTCCTGTCACCTAGATATACTATCAGAGGATGCTTCCTCCATAAAAACTTTGGAAAATTTTGGCCACCTCTTCTCTTCCCCATTCCCTTTTTGGAAGCTAAAATGATTGAGCTGGGTTTTTTTATGGGGTTTTCAACTTCCAGCATGGAAAACATGCTCCAGCCCTGCTTGCTCTGCACCTTTCCAATGCCGTGTAGGAATTCAGCCATTTGACTGTTCACTAAGACATGGAAGAGCTTCTCCAGCAGTACAGCTGCTGAGCCCTGACACCCAGGAGGGTGTCCCACCCTCAGAGCCCCACACTTCAGCAGTGCATGGGCAGGAGACTCCACATTCCTCACCTCCCAGCTACATCCTTAAACTAGTTCAGACATGCAAAGGACAAAATATAATGATTTCAAACCTTGTTTTCTGCCCCTTGCCAGAGGTGAGTGCATCTCCGAAGGTGGGATTTCCTGGACAATTGAAGCTCCCATCTATTTTTGCTACAAGGTGGTAGAAACATACAATATTTTGGATCCCTCTAACAATACTCTGCTCTGGGGTCACATCACTGACCCCCAGCAACTGGAGCTTGCCACCACCAGCAAGAGGAAACCGAGGCGCTTTATCGTCATAGACGAAGTCGTTGACAAACTTTACGGCTCCAAAGTCAGAGAATACTTCGAAGAGAACAATGTTCAGCACAAAATCCTCGCCCTGCCCACCACCGAAGAAACAAAATCCATGGACCTGGTCTTGAACATCCTGCAAGAAGTCCAAGACTTCAGCATTGACAGGCGAACTGAGCCCATCATCGCCATCGGAGGGGGCGTCTGCCTGGACATCGTGGGACTCGCCGCGTCGCTCTACCGGAGACGCACCCCCTACATTCGGGTCCCAACAACCCTCCTCTCCTACGTTGATGCCAGCGTGGGGGCGAAGACCGGGGTGAATTTCCTGCAGTGTAAGAACAAGCTCGGGGGCTACACCCCCCCCATAGCCAGCTTCCTGGATAGATCCTTCATCCAGAGCATTCCCCGGCGGCACATCTCCAACGGCCTCGGGGAAATCTTAAAGGTATGAGCTCTTGCAAGTGCAGTTTTCGAAACTGAAATCATAGAAGGGTTTGGGGTGGAAGGGGCCTTTAAAGGTCATCAAGTCCAATCCCCCTGCAATGAGCAGGGACACCTTCTGCTAGATCAGGTTGCTCAAAGCCCCATTCAGCATGTCCTTGAATATTTCCAGGGATGGGGCATCTACCATTTCTCTGGGAAACCTGCTCCAGTGTTTCACCACCTTCATTATGAAAAAATTCTCCCTTATATCTAGTCTGAACCTACCCTCTTTTAGTTTAAACCATCACTCCTTGTTCTCCCACAACAAGCCCTACTAAAAAGTCTGTCCTCATCTGTCTTACAAGCCTCTTTTAAGTATTGAAATGCTGGTAAAATGTCCAGTAGCATCCATGGCGTTGTATAAACAACCTTAGAGAAACCAAGGTGGGCCATCAAGGCTGCACAGGGACTTCTAACTCTCATTGAGTTTATACATTTATATTTTTTACAGCTGCTAAACTTGTTGGAACATCCCTCACACACAATGTCTAGTGCTAACCCTGCAGAGTACACTCCAAAACTCACAGCCAGGTGTAGACACAGGAATATCTTCCTGTTGAGTCTCTATAATGAACTCTTGGCAGAGAATCTGAGGCTCATTATACTGGGGATTAATAATCTGCAAGATCATTTGTACCTACCTCACCGGCTATGTCAAGTGTGGTCAATCAATCTCCTGTGAGGAAAATTCTACTCCTAAAATTACCTGGAAAGTGCACAGTAAATGGCTTTATGCCTGGAGAGCTTTGGAAACTTTTGATAAAGCAGAGTTCAAGCTATTAAAGTGTATTAGAGATGAGTTCATCATCAGCATTTTTCAGTGCTTGCACAGTGGGAAGTCCCGATGATATCTGAAGGTTTCTGGCAGGCACTGGGAAACCTGCAGGTCACCATTCCCCACTGCAGGAGGGGACTAATGCCCGAGTCTGGGGCAGGAAAAATATGTACTTCTAACAAGTAAATCACTTCTAAACCCTCATATGCTCTATATTGCAGTGCTTTCCCACCTTCCCTTGCCTGAAAAGCAACCCCAAGGATTAGATGTGAGCTGTCCCGGGGCTGGCCACCGTCTAGTCTCTAGTTTCCTTCCAAGCACACAAATAACCAAAGCTTGTTCCAAATCATCTGCTGGGATGTGGGAGCATGTATCAAACTCCCAGCATGGGCAGAACTACCCAGTAACAAGGAAACTTGCACACCAGTACTCCCATAATCTCTGGCATTTTGCCAGAGTCCCACTGGGCATTTCCACGCTGCCTCTTGCACCCAGCTTCACTCACCACAGCTGACAACATGTGCAACACCACCAGGTCACATTCCCTAGAGGCCTGGTGGACACACACCAAACACAACCAAGCTAACCAGGAACTGTGTCTGCAGAAACATTTTTGCGGGTTGCAGAGGCAGAACTTCATGTACCACGTGTGCAGGTGTTTCTTTGCTAGTGTATAACATGATATTACAGTCCAATCTACTGAAACACTCAAGTTTCCAACAGCACATCAGACAGTTGTCTTTAATGACCTCTTCTGTTCTTTGTCCTAGATGGCCCTTATGAAACACAAGGGGCTGTTTGACCTGCTCAAGAGCCATGGAAAATACCTTCTGGACACCAAGTTCCAGTCCTGCAGCGGCTTTGCTGACCATGGGGACGCTGCACTGCAGACCACCAGGATTGCCATTGAAACCATGTTGGAGGAGCTGGCTCCCAATCTCTGGGAGGATGACCTGGACCGACTGGTTGATTTTGGTCACGTTATAAGCCCAGAGCTGGAAATGGTAAGTGAAAGACTTTATATTACAACATCCATTTTAAAGAAAAGAATTAAAAAATTTCAATTGGCAGCATGAAAACTCTGCGAAAAGCAGCTGAGCTAAACTCCAGATTTGCACATTACCCAGATCAGCCAATGCAGCAGCCTGGTCCTGTTGGTCCCTCCCTTGTTTTCCCCACACCTCCACCCATGTTTCCTATTCAGACCTCAGGTCTGTTGTTACTTCTTACTGGGAATTTACTGGAGCACAGAGATGACCAGATTTCAGTGAAGCCACTAGAAATCACCAACATGAGCTGTAACAGCACAAAGGCATAGAGACCATAGCCCATATCACTGAGGAGAAATTGCCGCTGAGGAATGAGGGGGACGACTTATTCAGAGACAAGATTCAGAGCTCTTCGCTCCATCCTGTGGTGCTCTATCAGTGATTTAGGTGGAAGTAGAATTAAATCCTGGATCTCTGTGGGAGATTTTAGATGTAATTAATCACATGTAAAACAGATCACCCTCGCAACCCGTAAACCACAAGATGCCAACATCCAGCAAGTGCAGCGAGTCAAGTGTCAATTTTCAGGTGCAATTTTAGAAAAAACCCTACTTATTTCCTCTTTGCCAGCCCAAACCCTTTTTTTCTGCCACCCACCTTTGCTGTGTTCCAGAGGGTTTTGCCGTCGCTGATGCACGGGGAGGCTGTGAACGTCGACATGGCATTCATGACGTACGTGGCCCACACGCGGGGGCTCATCACCACTGAGGAGAGGGAGCAGATCCTCCAGTGCATGAGGGGCCTGGAGCTGCCGGTCTGGCACAGCGGCTGCAGCTGGGCCCTCATCAAGACAGCCCTGAGGGAGCGCCTGAAGCACAGCGGGGGACAGCCCCGGATGCCTCTGCCCACCGGCCTCGGCGTAGCAGGTACGGCGGTGAGGGACACCAGGAAGCCTCCAGAGTGGGAATTTGGGGGACATCCCACCACAGGGACAAGCTGGAAAATGTGCCTTGTGGTTTGCAGCTGTGCATTTCTGGGTTTTCTGGTGCTTTTGTTCACGTCTTGATAAACCCATTGAGAGACGAGATCTGTCTCATGTGTAACCACCAGAACTCCGTTAAGGACTGAGGCCTAATTAACTGCACTATAATTAACCAATTCACCTTGCAAAGGTGTTTGCAAACCAACAGGTAAATGCAGTGCTCTGGCAGACAAAGCAAGGTCAAAAAGGAAAAAAATTCCTTTGCTGTACTTGAAAAGATTAGTTAAATAGTTCTTGGCAAAAACAATTTAGTGTAATACTGAGTCTAGAACTAATAGTTGAAAACTAAATAGTAGCTGTTCAGTATCTGGGATTAAATATTATTACTTACAAGACTTAAAGATAAAAACCAACCAATCCCTAACACAGAAGCAACACAAGGGACCAGATTGTGAACTCTGGCATCAATATCCATCCAGACTACTTCTATGAAGCTCAGTCTCTATGCACCCATAAGACAACAGACTCTCACAAACTGTTTGAAGGAGTGACTTTCCCCCTCAGTCAGTGTGTGCAGGCAGGAAAAGCTCCTCTGGATGTTCCGTTAACTACAACTCTTGTTTTCCAGAGATATTCAATGACACCAGTGAAGAGACCCTGGAGAAAGCATACAAGCTGTGGGTCAGGGACTGCAGGACGGTGCTGGAGGAAGAGCCAGCTGCTCTCTGATTGCTGCGAGCCCAAGCTGATGTCCTACCCCACACCTGTTTGCCACTGTAAATTAGTGAGCAGAACTGAATTTTAAACAACATAAACAGAGAAGCACCTGTGAAACTGCATACACCCCAGAGCATGGAGCAAGAAGAATCTTGGCATCTAACCCCATTTACCTTTTTCAATTGCTTTGTTTGAAAGGGAATCTATCGATGCTCAAAAAGTGATCACTCACAAGTGAAACCACCAAGTGCCTGTAGTATAGTTCATAGCAAGCTGTCTCCTCTTGGGGAATGCGAGCAGGACTATTCATTCACTTGGCTAATCCAAGCTGGGGGCTGCCAAGGCCCTTCCCAGTGGTATCCCACCACTGCTTGTGCTTGGACCCCTGACAGGGGCAGTTGTAGGTGTAGCTGGCTCACAGACCATGGCATGGGTATAGCTGGCTCACAGACCATGGCATGGCACCATGCAAAATCTCCATGCTCTGCAAAATTATCTCCTTCATAGAAAATATAGATCATATTATCTCCTTCACTGGTTTTGGCATTATTCTTTTCTTCTTGGTGTTCTTCCTGTTTTCTCAGCTCATTCAAACTGGCAAAAAAAGAAACTCATCTGCCAGCCTTTGCACAACACACTCTGATTACAGGCACCATCACTAGCCACAGATCAGTGCATATTGCTGCTGTGAACCACAATGGGAACTATGTCTTGGGACTCAGATACTGAGGACATGCTGGCAAGGCCCCTCTTGCTGCCCAAATGTATGCACTGGTGCCCAAATGTATGCACTGTGCAACCCCTGCAAGCCCCTGGACTGACAAATAGGGAACAATTTGCAGCAGTTGTGCCTATGAACAAAGTTGGGCTCCTGGCTGTATTTCAGAACCATCAAGTGTCCCCACATCTGCCACAGTTCTCCTTGTACCTGTTTGTCTGAGGCTCCTTCCCCATCACAGCCGTTTCTGGTTAGATTAAGGCCAGCTGGGGAAAAACAAGAGAAATTAGAGAAGTTCAGGTAAGTTTATCATCTTCAAGCAGCCTCAGTGTCACGTCTCAAGATCCTAGCAGACTCAGGGCAGATTATATATTGGATGCTGATGGTGAAAAAAATAAAGGCAATGCCATCCTTCTCCCTGGAGGTCCAATCAAAGGAATTGCAATGAACAAACAGCCTTTGAATTATTTACAGCATTATTTGTTTTTTCCCTGATGGTGTTTTTTTTCCCACACCAGTTTGTGCTGATGTGCTGACTTCTGTTTCGCTAAAGTAATAAAAGCTACTAAAATTTAAAAACTTTTGGAATAATGATTGCAGTGTGTACCTGGGTACATTTGCACATGCTTGAGAGACAGAAAGAGACTGGAGAAGTGAGGCATAGAGCTGACACAATAAATTTCCTTTTGCACTTGAGTCTGCAGAGGATGTGCCTAAAACTACACCAAAAGCCCTCCTCAGCCCTTTTCCAGATCAATGCATCTCTCCAGGTTCAGGACGGGTTTTCACACAGATGGTGCCATTTTACCAAGGAGCCCACAGCTTTTAGAGCACATCCTTAGAGCCACAACTTCCCATAGAAATAACCCCATAATTCCTCAAGTTAAATAAGCCTGGGGCTGAGGATATCAGTGAACTTGTGTCCTTTTTCCAGACCATCAAACAAAGGTTCATTCAGCTGGGTCCTGCAGCCACCGAGACAGGAGAGCATTGCTGCCACTCGCAGGTATCCACCAGCACTGCCAGCCTTGGCTGGAACAGGCAGGGACAGTGCAACGGGAGACAGGGAGGACCCATGTACATAAATATCTGAAGGGAGGGTGTCAAGAGGATGGACCGGGCTCTGCTGTGTGGTGCAAAGCAATAGGACAAGAGGCAATGGGCAGAAAGTGATGCACAGAAAGTTCCACCTGAACATGAGGAAGAACTTCTTCCCTGTGCAGTGACCGAGCGCTGGAACAGAGACCAGAGAGGGTGTGCAGTTTCCTCACTGGGGATATTCCAGAACCACCTGGATGCAGTCCTGTGCCATGTGCTCTAGGATGACCCTCCTTGAGCAGGGAGGTTGGACCAGATGACCTTCTGTGGTATCTTCCAACCTGAAACATTCTGTGATTCTGTGACCCAAAATTTTTAGGAGCGTGAGAGAGCCCCAGAGAGAGCAGTCTGAGGGCCAAGGTGCTAAGAGCCTACAGGAGAGGATGTGATGTTGTGCTTACAGTGATCACCTGGGCACACTTGCAAGTAGTTTACCTCCTGTCAAGCATCTGGGTGGGCCATTTTTCACATCAGATAACTTAGAAATGGATGAAGCACAGGATTATTGTCTGCCCAGCAGTCAATGTCCTTCAGTGCAGCACTCCTACTCCCATCCACCTCCATGGAGGAGGTACAAGACAAACATCCAGCTTCAGTTTCCTATTGTAAATGTCCAGGGAGAGACTCTCAGGAGCCCAAAAGCATTTAGCTCTCCAGTTCCATGGAAAGCCAAGGTACAGTTTAGCAGGGTCCAGGTGAACTGAACGAAGAAGAGTCACAAAACCACATGCACATATTAAAAGCCCACGATCTAGGACTGATGTGCTACCACCTGCCAGCCATTGGCTTTGCCTCCATCTCCAGAAGCCGGCGTGTGTCTGTAACAACACATCCAAGGAGCTGGAGCGCAATTAAGACGAAAAGTGAACACATGATTATTATTATTTTTTGCCCTCCCTTCTGCTGTGGGTGACAGAACACAATCAGCCCCTGATGTGCTTGGTTGCTTGGTAGCAGACAGCCACATTTTTAATTATATACTAAAATATGCTAAAGAACATAAAACGGCTGCGTGACTAATACGTGTGTATCAAGAAAGGCACATGACAGCAGCAAAATTGCTTCAGTGTCTGATAAAAAGTGCCTCTGTCAGGCTTGTCATCAAAAGATCAAGGGAAAGGGGTGGAAAGTATTATTAATAAAACAGTGACTTTTAAAAATACCCCTCATTGTTTGAGGTGCATTTTTTTTTAATGTCTAGCATGAATTTAATTCTTTTCCATTTATTCAGCTTTGATTTAGTTCCTGCTTTTCCAAACAGAATTATTATATTAGACCTAAAAAATCTCTGCTTATTCTCTTATGATGCATGACTCCAAAAAAAAAAGTGGAAAGCTTGTAGGATCCAGCTGGGTCCTCAGCAGTGCAAGTTCTTCGTGAATTTGTTAGAACAAAATTACTTTAGTGGTCAGAGAACAAGAAATTATTTTAATATTTACATGTTCTGAAGTAATTTCTTTTGCAACAACCTGCTCTATAAACTGCTTTTCAGCAGGGAAAAAAGAAGACAAAGATTAATTAAGGTCCCTTCCAATCCAAACCAGTCTACAATTCTGTGGTTCTAGGACTGAAAAAGGAGCATCTACACAAGGAGTTGTTACTCACGCCCAGTGAACAGTAGCATTCAGTGTACCCCACGTAAAATGGAATCAGACCAGTGGTTTTGAAGACAATAAAAGATTTTGACTAAATGTATTTAAAGTGGCTAAAGAAACAGTGCTGATCATAACAGTGACAACTCAACACATGCTCAGCTCCTCTGTGCCTGCCTGTCTGGAGCCCATCACTCGCAGGGATCCACCAGCCCGTGAATTATGTTCTGCATTCAGAGACAACAATTTGCAAATGACATAATTAAATCACAACTCGCCTTAGAGCAAGGTGGGTTTGCTGGCCTGTGCCAGGATGGAGCTGCTGGGGTGGAGCAAAGGCAGCACCACAGGGAGATGCCGCTGAAATCCTCATGGTGGCACATCTGTGCCCACCCAGAGAAGCTTGTCCTCATTCCAGACAGCTGGGAAAGACACAGCCCCACAAGAGTGTGCTGTTCTCCATTCTTTTAATTAATGTCTAACTCTTGCTGCTATTACAGGTGGAGAGGAGGAAAGCCAGTGGGAGCAGGGAGCTCTGGAGAGGCACTGCAGAACAGCACGAGAGCAGGCAAAGTGTTTGAGCAAGACCAGAGTCCCCAGAGCCGTGTGCCCCATCCACCAAACCCTGCTTTGAGACAGTGCTGACAGTATGTAACCATGTACATCACCCCCACGGTGATTTTTATAAATATATTAAAGAACAATCAATATTTAGATGCTTTGCATGCCCTGGCCCTTCCTACTGAATGCAGCAGCCTCTCCTTGCCTCACACAGCTCTTGGACAGCACTAATGCACAGGTCTGTCACAGGAACCCTTTATGATACCAGTGCACAACGGGGCTTCAGCCCCAGGAAGCCCAGCTCCTGAAAGTGCCAGAATGGGATAAACCAGCAGGACCATGAGGTGCTGGGAGCTGCCCTCCCTCCAGGGAATCCATCTGTGCTCAGCATAGATGGACTTCAGAGAAGTCTTCTCACTCCTTTGCAGTCTAGGTGAAAAAGTTGTAAACAGGATGAAACTGCAGCTTCAGGCCTCAGCAGAGACATGAGCCTCGACATACGACACACAGCTCTTAAGGGAGTCCTCCCAAAAGCTGAGTTTAAAACACAGCAGTTTCTAGGAAGTGTGTACTTTGGGTCACAGGCAAAGACAAAGGTGATGGTCAGTGCACACACATTTAACCTCCAAGGCAGCATCCTGTTTAGCCTCATTAATTTTAACAAGTCAGGGACACTTTTTCAAGCCATTACCCTGCAATTTTAAACAAGTGCATTTCAAAGGAGCTGGTGCAACAGGGTAGAGCATCATTCAGTGCTGGGATCACCCCTAGATGAGAGAGCAAAAGGAGCAGCACTGCTGAATGCCACCGAGACAGGGCAATCACCACCTCTCTCCTGGCACTGCGAGCTGTCAGTCTCCCAGGAAGGAAAGCACGAGGAGGTGACCCAGTGGCAGCATCCTGCTGTGCCACCACACAACAGCCAAGCCCTGCCCCACCCCACATCCTAGTCACAGGGCTTTTCAGCAAACCAGACCCCACCAGACGTAGGTGGACGTACTTCTAATATCCACTTTCTTACCCTGCAAAGAATTTTTCAGGTTTGTCCAAAGGAACTAAAAGGCTTCTAAGCAGAGGTGCCACCACCCCTTTGCTGGTACACTGAGCTATTGCCTACAGCCACTACTCCCATGACAGGTATTCTTCCTGCTCCTCCTGGGTTCTACAACCCAGCCAAAACCTCGAGGTGCTCCCACCCAAAGCAAGAAATTCACTCCAAACTGACCACCAAAGGAAAGCCAAAATACATCCAAGAACTCAAACTTAAATTAGAAATTATAACCCAGACTGCTGATATATATTTCCTACTACAGTATTACAATGATACATTCTAATAGTATGTTGAATTTCTAAAGAAATTACATTACAAAACCTACTGGAAATATTCACAAGCTTTTACTCAAGCATCTTCTACAAAGAGGGAGCCAGTCTTTACAGCTGTAGTCCTAGCATAGTCAGGCATTTTTTGTTGGGTTGGTTTTTAAATTGAGCTAGTAATTTTTAATTTCAACTGAATTATGTATTTTCTACTCCTAATAGGTATCAGACTTTCAAGACACAGGCCAAATTCAAACTTCTGTTTGCATTCAGGGCTCAAAACCATGAGATAACACTCATGAACCTCCACTGCTGCTGCAGCAAGGACCACAGAGACACAGGGACTCAATGCTGTGAACACAGGAAGCGACAGCCTGTCAAAGAACAAGACCAGAAGGGATGAAAGCAACAGAGACAGGGAGAAATAATGAAGACAGCAAGACACAATAAGACTCCAGCTGGTTCCTCATCACCACAAGCTGCGGCTCCCAGCACAACCCAGGAGCAGCTGTTTGCATGGTGGGTGAGTGCAGGTCTGGGAGGAGGAACCTGGGCATGAACACAAGGAGGGTGGGGATCCCATGCACAGGTCAGCTGGAGAAGGTGGTGAGGGGCTCCTGCATAGGACTGCTGGGGGTGGGTGACCTTGCAGGAGTGACAGCAGGGCAAAGGGGCCTCACTGAGCCCATGCCTGGCACAGGGTGCTGGTGAGCAGCAAAGGGCAGTGCTGCCAGGGGTGGTTTTGGCAGATGCCCACGGGAGCAGGGAGGGAGCCAGGCAAAGGGCAGGAGCCCATGAGTGGGGAGAGGCAATGACATTTTACCACACTCACTTGCTTTACTCCTTACGCTGCACCAGGTCTCTTCACCTTGGTGTGTGTTTGCAAAGCCCAAGTGGGGTCTGATCTGTAGCTCCATCCTCCCGTGCTACCACCATACAAACACAACTGGACAGTTCTGGTACAACCAGGGATGCCAACCAACACCAGGTCAGGGACATGGACACATCCACCAGACACAGGAGCACTGCAGGGACTTCAAATACACAGGAGAACAAGATCCACCCACATGGAAAACGAGTGACTTACACAGACATATGTGAAAAACCAAATGCTTTAATCCATCTATCAAGAACAACAGTTCAAATTATTTCATTGGATACATTAATAATTGATCCATAATTTACAGTGCTATGGACCATACACAAATTATTGCTGCAGTCAACAGCAGATGAATATCAACATTACAGTACCAAGCATCATAGCAAGAGGCAGTAATTAATGTCACTTTTTCAAGAAATATAGGTATTTATACTATTATCAACATCAGCTTCCCCCCCAGTGCATTTTATGTCAAACAACATAAATGTAAGTGCATTATTTTGTGCTTTGTGCTTTCCTCATGTACCTTCTTTTTGCTTTACAGGTTGTAAGAGTTAAATATTGCTTTATAGGCCAAAAGCAGTAAGGAAGAACTTCATGGTACTCTGTATGTCCCTGCCTGTTGCACGGGTTTGGCAAAGTGAGAATTGGTCGTTCCCCACCCACCTGCTCAGGGAAGCCGTCGCTGCCCAGCGTCACACGAGTCACCGTCCCCAGAGTGGGAAACAATTTCTGTCCATCTCACTCCACCCAGTCCATGCCAAACCCTGCCTGTAGTCGCTGTCTCTGTCCTCTGCCACTAATGCCCTGCAAAACCTCACAGCCACACACTCCATGACGCCCAAAAGGGCAAAGGGACCTCCCATGAGCACCCACCTGGGGGTCTGTGTCTCCTAGAAGGTGTCCCCACTGCAGTGTCACCATTCAAGGGGTGGGCAGACTCAGAGTAGGGCTGTGGCCTAAGGAAACACAGGGTGAAGAGTGAGCAGGGCACAGCAGAGTTGTATGTTACCCCAGAACAACACAAGGTACAGGGAGCACACAACAGAGCTGCTGTGGCCACAGCGACTTCTACCCAGGAATCCAGCTCTTGATGTAATGGTTTGCCTTGAATCCTAACTCATCTCCACTCAGACATAGCTAAGAATTAGAAGTCACGGCTGTCAACGAGTACCAGTGATTTCACATAAGCTCAAAAAATATTCATATACCACAGTCTAGACTTGAATTTCTGAATGTCCAGCACAGGCACCAAACCAAAATCCTTATTCAATATACTCAGTGGTTCTCAGTTACTACACTCCAGCGTGCACACCCTGATTTGTTGTACCAACGCTGCAGAGTTGTCCCATTTTCATGGGGGAGGCTAACACAGGTCTGTGTTACAGCTACAAGCATTTTTTACAGCCCTGATTTTCTCACCTGTCACCCTAACCAAACAGCAGCACCAGAAGCCTGTGCTCCCATACATGACTCGGAGCTGACTATGGCACAGCTGCCTTGCAGGGACTGGGAGCATTTTGCTGCCCGAGGACCACGGTGGCTGCAGTGCGTCCTGCAGGCTCCTGGGTCCTGCCTGGGCCAGAGCTTCTCTACCCTAGGAAAGACACATTCCCAAAGGCTGGCTGGGGCGGGGGGGGGGGGGGGGGGCGGGGGGGGGGCGGGCGCCGGGGGGGGGAGGGGGGGGGGGGGGGGGGGGGGGGGGGGGGGGGGGGGGGGGGGGGGGGGCAGGGAGAGGCATCATTACAATCTAACTCCAGCTCCTCCTTCAAAAACTACAAAGGAAAGAAAGAAGCCACAACCCGGTGGTTGCATCAACGCTAACACATAGCTGGTGGCTCAAGCAGGAAGGGAGAGGGCCAGACACAACCAGCACAGCCACAGAAAGAGCAACACACAGACCCCGGAGTACCGTAACCGCAGCTGTGTCCCTGCCATCCACACCGGGAGCAGCGGTGCCAGGCAGGGACACCAGGAACTCTCCCGTGGAGAAGCTTTTGGGATGGACTCCTGACACCATCCCCAGCTGCCCCATCACCACCCAATTCACATTTGGTTTCTGGGCACTAACTGCCGAGCCCCAGGTTTCCTTGGAAAGCCTCCCAAACTGGCACTCAAGTCACTCACCGTCGCACTCATCCCATGGAATTTCCAGTGTAGCACAAAGGAGAACGGGAAGCTCTTGTTTTCTACACGTAGGCACCATGCTACACCTCAACGTCCTACAAACCACCACCCTAAAGCTCTCTCCTACGCCACACTTCAGTCAGTGCTAGTCGAGGAAGACTACATCTAGAGTTTAAGGCACTTCATTCTGAACGAGCTACGCCTGCGAGTCAGCTGTAGGCTGCCATGGAGAAATCCACTCCCTCTGTCTAGCTCGGAACACCGCATGTCACCTCCGTGAAACACCTAGGCTGGATATAATACAAGGAAAACTACCGTTATTGCATAGGACTACACTTGAGTAGATAATGCACCGAACTACTTTTACAACATGGTTGCATGTTAAAAATTAATAACATTGTTATCAAGTAACAGTTATTTGCAGATACAGTAATTTACTCCTTTTTTTTTTTTGTTGTTTTTTTTTCTTATGTCAGCCCCAGTGCTGAAATAGAACACAAATTGCTCTAACGGGTATATTAACTACATAGTTATGTTTCCAAGCATATTACTACTTTTTTTTTCAGTATCACTAAAAATAAATATGTAAGTTCAGTTTCTCTACAGAGTTGTTTTATTACCTAATCTATATTTTTACTCTACCTTAAATGCGTTTAAAAACATTTTCAAAGTGAGACTGTAATATACAAAATATTCTTGAAATCTCTCTGAAAACACAGAACCCTGCATAAAAGCTTCCTTTCAAGTGTTTACAAAGAACGCAGAAAACTTCCAATGAGTTTTAAAAATGTCAAAAAATCGTTGCAATATTAAGAGGCAAAAATCTTACAAATGAAATACAAATAAATTTAAAACAAAAAGTTGACGATAACTAAGGAATCCATGCAAATCAAAAGAAACTGTACAATGCAATTTAAAAAATAAAATAAAGCCAATTAGATATGTACAACATAATGTGCCCAGCTGATAAAATGCCTTTTTTTTTTGTCCAAAGAGTGTATTCCAACTTACAGTGCTCCTGCTTGGTTTGTTGTTGGCAAAGCCACCAATGTGTGTCACAAAACAAAATAAAGATTTAAGAGGAAAAACTCGAACCGTGATCAAAAGGAAAACCCAAATCAGCTCAGAGTAAAATTAAACAACACTCTGAGACACTCACATCTCCCTGCAGTTTCAGCAACAGCATTTTATATCACAATCAACACAATCAGGATGTCTTAACACTTGGTTTTAGTTTGTATTCTGAGTGGAATAGGGTGGGTATTTTCCCTAAACACTTGTCATGTAAGACCAACATCTGAGGGACACTGTATCTTTAAGGCAGCACTATTCAATTAATACAATTACAAATTGGACTTTTTTTTCTTTTTTTTGGTTTCTTTACATTCTTTAACTTTACATTTTGTTTCCAGGTAAATAGGTTGCATTTACAATCCTATGATTGCCCCCTCCCCCCCCAAGTAGAAACAGACTCTTCATCTGTAATTCTATTGCTTTGAGTAGATTTGACCAGTTCAAAGTTCTTGGCGAATCCAGTTCACAGATACTGTACATATGCTGTACAATATTTTGGAGGCGTTGGTAGTTTTAAAATAGAATATACAAGTTTCTTCACAAAAATTCTAAAAAAAATCCTATATATATAATATGTACACACACGCACACACACTAATGAAGCACAAGGGAAAAAAAAAAAATCAAAAAAATTCTACAAAAGGTAAATTATTTCATCTACTGATCAAGAACCAAAGCAGTTTATGAAAGGTGTGCCAAGTATATGCTAACAAGCATGATCAGTGTCCTCCATGCTCACGCTGCTCCGCCTGCTACTCGTCTTCGACGCCCCAGGAGACACGGAGGAAAGTAGTGGGTCAGTTACTCCAACAGGGGAGAGGGTATCGTCCATCAGGATATCTTCCAGTTTGGATCCCATTTTCGCAGGAACACTGTACGTGCCAGTTGGTTCAGTCACGTTCCCGAGGTTGTCACTGAAGGTGATGGTGCCGTCAGTGAGGTCGAGGGTGGTGGTGCAGGACAGGTCTGTGTGGTGTGCCATCATGTCTTGGGTGCAGTTGTCCAATACAGGCTCCTGTTTGATGACCCTGTTGACCATGTCAGGGGAGCAAAGGCCTGTAGATGGAACAAGGGACAGTCCGTGTGCCCGAGCTTGCATCTCAAGTTCCTGTGAAGGAGGAAAAGGGACAAATTAAAAGAAAATCTGAAAGGAAAATCTGTCATCTTACACTCACTTTGCAACTAGGAGTTTTCTTCTCCTGTACACATTTCCTCCCTCTCCCATAGTGACCTTGCACACTCCAGCCCTGCAAATTTGCACCTGAACATCAGTCTCTTGAAGAGGTGGGTGAACACCACCCCACACAGGTCCTTCACACTCCTCTTCAGAACCTACACCAGAGCCAAAACCCAGTGCTCTGTAGCACAAACATGTTTCCCCTCAGGCCTCTTTCTCAAACCAGTGCCAGGATAGGCAAGTTTGGCATCAAACGGTGAGGAAAACATTTAAAAATAGGAAAAAATGAAATAGCAGAAGCATATGCTTAGTACTTTTATGAAGTCATATGTGAAGGCATAGCAGGTCTATAGGAAGGGACATTTCTAATTCTACAAGTCTAGCAGAGCTCAAAGAGATCAACCAAAACTGAGCAACACTATTTCTGCACTGAAATAAAACAAGCAAGTCACAGGAAGGTCTTAGACTTCACACACAGCCAGGATTCTTCAAATCTCCCCGGAAAGTTTAAATCCCACCTTCACATTTAATCATACAGATGCACTTGACTGAAAACAGATAATAGAAGAATTCACTTAAATGGCCTTTCATAAATACATCAGTAAAAGAGATGTTTTGCTTCTACTTATATTAGACAATCACAATCACTGTTGTGATTGTGCTGTTTCTGGATATTCCTGTCACTGAAGTTGATTAATAACCCTTTCCCCCATTTTCGAGCTAAGACAACAAGCTTGCAATGGTACACTGCAAGATGAAGAGAGAAGGTGGAATAAGAAAGCACTTCTTTCATCAGCTAATGTGCCAAAATCAGGAGTTCCCTATTCTGTGCTTAATCAGAATTGACACAAAAAGGGAAAATACACATTTGCTGCCAGATGTATTGCCTGTTATTCAAGGGTCTGGGTCTTATATTATTTTGATTGAAGGAGCCAGAGCAAATGGATAATGCAAAGGAAGATGAAAGATGTTTTAAAAGTGATCTCAGCTTTGAAGCACCACTGCTTGATGTTGCTCTGCAGAAGGGTTGTGAGTTTTTATCATCTCACTCTAACAAGCAGACTGTTCAACCAAGTACAAAAACTGCACTGAAGCTCAACCCAGCCTGTTCTATTTTAAAGCTGTTTACTTCCACACTTGACTCCCAGGTATTTGTAGCTTCATTATCTCCTTGGTGGATTAGCTGGGCTGTGGTTCAGGGGTCTCCTGGCACACTGCAGCTCCATGCAGAGCTCAGCTGTTCGCACTGCAGGTGAGCAGCAACATGAGGATATCTGGGATATCACTGTCTCTATGTCACGTGTTCTTACACCCAATTCTAGATACACTAATTACCCTTTTTCAGAGAAGGGTGGATATCCAGCTGTCTTTGCCCACCTGGACAACAGAGGTGACAACAAAAGTTGTGTAGGCTGCAAGGTTAAGATTGCCTATCCAGCTTGAGGTGAAGGCAAAGGAATTAATTAGAGAAATGGAGTTCTCACCCTTAGATCTCTGTGTAGCACAGAACAGTGGGAATCTGGGTGAATCCAACAAGGCAACAACACACAGAGAAAACGTATTTATGCCACTTACTGCTTTTCAGTGCTGAGAAGAACTGTTGTACTGTCCTACAGACATCAAGGTATGGGGAAAACTCCCAAGCAGCCAAACTGCATTTCATAAATATCAACAAACAGGTGATTTATGAAGTCCCAATTCCTTAGGCCCAGCGCCCAGAAAAATGTACTACCATATAAATCTTTTTAATAGTATGCTTTGCAACTAATGTGGGCCATAGTAGAACAAAACCAGACTACCCATAAGTGCTTCTACTAGAGCGTTAGGACTCCATTTTTTTTTTCTTTAAACTTATGTATCCTTGGCTTTCTCTGGAAAAGCCTCATCTCAGCACTGGTCACTGTTAATTTAAATGCTGGTTCCTTCCAACCCACACCCCTACAAACAAGCTTCAGTCACCACTATCTGCAGTCACACGCTGCAAACATGAAGAGCACTTGCAGCTTATTTATCAGCAAACCTGTATTCTGAGCAGCAGGTGTCTGTTGGCATGTTCCAGCTTCTTCTGTCTGTTCTCCAGCTCCTTCGTGCGCTGCTGTTCCCTCTGCAGCTTACGGATGTAATCCACGGAGGCTTTCAGGATCGTTCCCTTATTCCAGCGCATATCCCTTTGGAATCAACACAAAAGGAAAAGATAAGGCCCTCGGGGAGGCTTTATTTCATAGTTGTTCCCTTTACATCCATAGCTGTGATTACACCTCATACAGATGTTAACACCCAGATAATATTTAATTCCAAGTTTATGGATACAGAAGGCAGTGGAAATGCACTAGAGGGGGCCGGAGTGCTGCTCTTGGGAAGCACACTCTCTTCAGAGGGAGAGGGTGCTGCATTGCCTTCTCCTCACATCATCTTACTTTCTTTAAATAAACAAATAGTCTGCATGCTATCAGCAAAGATTCACCTGTCCCATAGGTTGATACTGAGCAATACTGGTTTTCTGGCCTTTGAGGAAGCTGCAAAGCCTCTCTGCAGAGTAACTGTGAGTTGCTCCATGAGCAACTGCTTTTAAAACACTGGAAACTCTCCCCAGAAGCATCACGGGGCACTGATTCAGATTTAAGCGAGACTTTCAAACTCTAGAGTAAGGAGGGTTCCTTGCTACTGAATCAGCATTGGGAAAGTGTAAAGACAAGCTAATAGCAGTAAAATTATCATAAAATTATCAGATGAACTGCCCCCCATTTTCACTGAAAGAGGGACTGTTTCTGTCTTGTCAAGCTATGGCATCTAATTAATTAAAAGAATCATCTGGCAAGAGAAGCAACCAGCTAAGCGGCAAGACCAGACTATGGTTTCCCATCCTCACAGTTCTGCCTCTGGTAAGGCTGTCAGTCACTCCCAGCACCAACCTCAGCTTTGTGACAAAAATCATCAAATTAATATAAACATAAGCAGGCTCCTAAAGGGGAAAAATAAACCCCAAATCAATCTTAAAAAAAAAAATATAACGGAACCTGCAAGGATTTCTACAGTCACAGAGTGCCAAGAGCAACAAGAAAACAGGATTTTTTTTTTTTTGTTCTCCCTTAGGATTATTTCCCTTTAACCCCTCCCTCCCACAGTCCCCGGGCACGCTACACTTACGGGTCGTTTGACTTGGGTATCAAGGTGCCCAGTTCTTTTATACGATCATTAATATTAAATCTTCTTCTTCGTTCAACTTTAGGAAAAACAGCACAAGTGTTACAAGTAATATTCACACTTAATTACAACATACAAACTATTTCATCCAAGGTTTCTTTCAGCACCTTTGAAATGTTTGCCTGAAGCTTAAAATCCAGTGATAATTTATTTTCTCTCCTACACACAGACATATTAAGACAGAAGTTCTGTCTATACTGTAAATTTTGGGACTGCTGAAGTGGCAGAGTTAAACTGAGATTCTAAAAATTGAGATGACTGAGAAGAAAACACTTTCCTAGGGAAAAGCATCACAGACAAATTCAGAAACAAATATTCACATGCTCAAGGAAATCCCAAAGCACGAATAGTGAAAAAGGACACAGTCTCTTCTTCAAAGTACTCTTACAAATGCAACATTTTGAGGATCCCAAAGTCAGTTTTAAATATCAATTTTCCAGCATTAGTTTTTCATGCTATGGAAAGGGCTTCTGAACAGCTCAAGGTATGAAATGGTTCCTTTTTTCTAGTAATATAAAGTATAAAAAGATAACTTAAGGATTCTTTAAGTCATAAGATACTAATTATTTTAAAAATTTTTTTTCCAACCTGGAAATATGAGTTCCCTTCAAGAATGAAATCTATAAAATTGCCACACTGAGGATCAAAACCGTTGTTTAAAGTCACAAACTGACCACATATCTAATTTGAAAAATAATTAAAATTAAAAAAGCAAATGGTGAAAGGTGGATTTGTTAAAAGCAATTGAGTCACGTGTTGTTCACAGCAATTCCATTGATAACATTCACTCATACACTTGGCTTATTGAAAAAAATAACAATAGACTTAAAATTCAATAGTACATTTAAGCACACATTTCACAGGAATTTGAGATATTTGATCTGTGGGCATGACATAACAAACTAATACTATATACTACCTGCAGTGACTCATTCAGATTTAAATCATCAGTATTTGAACATTTAGTGCCCAAAATCACTCCTAGAATTGTTGCAAAATGTGAAGAACCAAAACTTACTCAAGTTGTGGTTGTCTTTCTTTTGCCTCTCCTTAGCCAACGCTCTTGCTTCCGACTCTGTAGGAAAAATACATGCTGTGCATGTGAATGAAGTAATTAGAATTAAAAATAATTCAAACACAACGCTTCAGTCTGTGAAACATCTGCACGGGAAGCCTGATCGATATTTGTCACACCCATTACTACACCCATTCCAAGGAGTGAGAAGGGCCTGGGAATGCCAGAACACAACCACTGGTATTGAGCTTCACCTCTGCACCTGCAGAGCGTCCCTTCCCACACCTCCCAGGCTGACTTCCACGATGAGAATGTTTCCCACGGAGGCCCTGACTCAGCAAGGTATTTGAGGACAACAAGCTGCTGAAATCCAACATACCTTCTCCTACGTTTACATACGAGTCCCACGGGAGCTGAACCAGAGGGACAGCATGCTTATGGCATTGCTACCTGCACAGGATGTGAAGCAGGCAGGAGTCAGAGCCTCTGCTCACTGCAATTAAGGATATGGCCTTCTGTGGCACGTGCACACACATCACCACAGCACTAAAGGGATAACTTAAGTGACCTATTATGACTGTATTTTCCAGCTACACTAACTGTTCCTATCCTACAGGAAAAAAAAAAAAAAAAAAGATGAAAAATTCAATACCCTCATTAGCACACAAAGCTGGAAAACAAAGGGGTTTGCTTCAGGAAAAGCAAAAAGAAAACTAATGAGAGCTGCGCTGCACAGAATTTGTCTCCTCAACTCAGAACTGCTCCTAACCTTACTCCACACATTTATTAGCTATTATTTATTATTATATTACTAATGTTATTATATTCTATAAGTGTTATATAATTATTAACTTCAGCTTGCAACAGTTTGGGCAAGAACATAACTAAATCTGTTATTTATAATTCTTGTTTGATCCTATGTTTCTCAAGCAATTTTAAGTATTTTCATGTTTGCTCTACCACTTTATTTTTTTTTTAAAGGTGAGGTCATTAATCCTTGCCCTGTTGCATTTAAATCCCCAAACCAGCAAGGCACTATGCAGTTTCACAGTAAGTCAGTGAGGAGGAATGAGTCTATCATGTATTATCACACATTCCATTATGGAAACAACTCCTCACTGCCTCCAATAAGTTTCTTTCCTGTATTATTTTATTTCTAAGGAATATGGATTATGTCCCATCCAATTCAAATTAACAGGTGCTAAGGGTTTCCCTTGGAGTGCTTCATTGCTTAGAATACAGAGGTACCCCAATATTACACGCAGTACAACAGGACATATCCTTTTCTATGCCAGGCTCCCCAAGGATCCCCCCAAAAGCTTGAAAGATCACTGAATGTCTTAATGAAATTTGGGCTTAAATCTGACATTGCTTTATTAAACAGATATGAGGTTTGTGAGGCCAAAACTGATAGAAACCACACTCTTGGGAGAGATGGATTCCCAATAAATGCTTCAGTAACTACAGTAACAACCATCAACATCAGATGCTGAGATAACAGACTGGATTTTCTGTGGGGTTCTTCACCATTTTGGTATTTATTTGGTATATATTCAGCATATAGTAGGATTAAGAAAAGTTTCTGCCAAATGCTAGATTTAAATATTGCAACTCTCTCTAGCCTAGCTCCAGCAACAAAATCAGGAAAAGGAGAACCAAAAGACTCCTGCCTGCAATAACATGCTGATTTTAAAATCACTGGCTGTCAGAAAGCACCATCAATGGAGCTTTGTGCACAAAGGCTTGGGTAGATCAGTGTCCAAGTGACTGCTGTTAAATTTTACTTTAATACCTAAACCTGCCCTGAATCAGCTAGCATGTATTTTGATCAGAAAAAGCACTCATCTAAATTGTATGTATTGGTGAGTGTAGCATATAGACATGTAACTTATTTCAGTTCTGTTTTGATGTATCAAGGACTTCCATAAGACCACTCACTATTTCTCCTCTCTTTCTGCTTTCTTGGCCTGCAGTCTTACACAACCATCTGCAGTGAATCCACCAGCCTGCACATCCAAGTTGGGTCTTCAGCTTCTTTTCTAAAGCTCCTTGAACTTTCTATATTTTGGGCAATGAAACTGCCTGTAATTTGGACTTTGTGTGTCTTCTTTTGGTGCTGAGCTCCAATTCTGTGCAGTCATATAAATGCAAATACCCACTGGCTCAGAGATGTGGCATTTCCTCCTGAGAACCTGACTCCTGGCCTATTAGAACTGTTCTACTTAAGCTAATTCCTGCCCAGAACCTGCTTTGCAACTGAGTCAGCCTGTGAGTTTTCACAACTGAAACCCAGAAAGATGATAGACAAGAAAAGAAACCAGGCCTCCAACCTACTGCATACAGTCAGTGACTCCCCGCTGGGCTTAAGAACAGCCAATTCTGGGTATTAAGATGATTTTGCCATCAATTCTAGAATGGATCTCCATTAGTTCAACCTGCAGACAAACTTACCTTGTATATGTACCCTATATGAGGTTTTATCCTTTCAAGTGAAGCAAAATAAAACATGCTTGAGAATATTAAACTTCTTATTACTTGCTTTGAACTATCTTGCTTCTGTACACATGTGTTTGAGAGAAAGAGGTTTTTAATGTCCTCCTCTCCTCCCCCTGCCTCCCACAGATTGTTTAGAGCACTGCTGGAGGAACTGGTATAACAAGAAATTAAGGAAATACTTAATTTTCATCTTAATTTAGAGATGCATATTCACAGAATCATAGAATGGCTTGGGAAGGAAGGGACCTTAAATATCATGAAGTTCCAGCCCCCCTCAGTGCCTAATTCTACATTTTATAGGATCTACATCTCCAGATTTCATATTATAACAGGTTATTTGATCATTACTGCTCTTTCCTACTACAGTAAGTCCTCTAGTGTGTATTATTCCTCGACATGAATCCCACAGAGACTCCAGATGTGAAGTTGTTGAAGTTTAGTGTTGACAGACCAAACAATAAGACCAAACTAGAAAACAGCTCTGGAAGAGATGCATGGAAACTTCCTGGGTCACATTTTCAACAAACAGGTGTGACTGTAACAACTGGGGACTTTATCTTAACTTGTGACAGTGCACACACATGTGCCCACACATGAACACAACTGCATGGCAGGCTGATACATCTGCTAAAAAAATGGTCTGCAAAGCAAAAAGTAACTATTCAACCATGTATTCTTTCTCAGAAAATATGTCCAATATCACTTGAATTCAATACAATTATACTACTACTCCAAGGTGGTATTTTAGATGTATTTACCTGTGAGCTCCCTTTTTATATTAGGAAGATTAGCTGGACATGAGTTGCTGATGTTTAGTCCTGGAGGAGGCATGCTTTGGTTGCCATAAAGGTCAATCAAATTGCCAGACACAGGCAACTGCAAAAGATAAACAAGGAAAAGGATCACTTGATTTGCACTTATGAATGCCTTTCTACAGAAGAACAGAGTCAGGATCTGCTGAGAAATCTGTGCTCTTTTCCATGTGCAAACAGAGTGTGCAAGAAGGTCAGCAAAAGTCACATAGATATGCACAGGCATGAGGAACAAAACATCTCCTCAAAAATATGTAAAAGAGGTAAAATCCTGATGATGTTGTGTAATTGTTGCTCCTTATTTTTCACTTAAAGCTATTACATCTGTACCCCCAACACTTCCCTCACATCTGAAAGAGTATAAGAACTCTCTGGGAGAAAGCTCCCCTTTTTCCAGGGATATGTGAGTGAAGTACTTTGCAAGTTGTCACATGCTTGAGGAAGAACACTGTATTAATTAATCACATTTTTCATGTGATTTGAAAGCTACCTACACAGAAAACATTTCAGTTTACTTTGTTTTTTGCCTTACATAACAAGAACACGCACCAGTAGGAGGAAGATTATTTTTACATTAAGTTTCCCCAATTACTTGTTCACTCTGCAATGCTTATTTAGGTATGTTTAAGCAGGCAAACTTATACAGTATTCCAACAAGACCTACCAAAACTATCCCTTTAAACTGAAATGCATTTAAAGAAGCTTACATTTATCCTGAGTGGATTATTTTACCCATCTCTTATTTGTTTTTGAAAAGACAGGTATAAAACACTTTGGTATCTTATCTGAGTGGCAATACTTCTTATCATCACTGCTGCAAAGAAAACCAATCCCCCCAAGACATTGATCCTGCAGAGATTAGAGTAAGTATTAACTTTACACCCATTTAAATAATGCTGTTGAATACAATGCAGCGAGTCACAGCCTGCACTATTAAACTCCTACTGATGGTCCTTGACAGAGGGAGACCTAAGAAAATTTCTTTGCCATGTGGAAGCAGACAAATAGAAGTTGATAGGTGAAGTACCACCAGCTAGAGGCCATGCTGATACATGCTTTGAACACAGTGGCCAACAACAAAAACAAAGTCTCCTGACTCAACCTCTAAGTGACAGAGGAAAAAATGTAACTGAATTCTCACCAAGATTCAGCGTTACAATTCCTCACCCTGCCCTTAGTTCTCGAATGCATTAAAAAAAACCCCCAAAAAACAAAACATCTAATAATGCTGCTCAGGTCACAGCTGCCCCAGTTATGATCTACCCTACCCACACTAGTGTCAGGGTGACCACTCACTGCTCTCTACAAGGCTGACCCTTGTCTCTTTGGGCCCCCCAAATGCATCCATGACACCGGCACAGCGATAGCGTCACACACCCTTCTGACTTGGATGTGCTCGTTCTATTCATGCTCCGAAGCATGGGGAGAGCACAAAGACCTTGTTTGTGGCCCAAGGACTTGAAGTTCATAACCAGACATGTGAAATCTAATTAGGAAGATCAGGGAATTTAGGGGGGGGAGGGGGGAATTGATTTTTTTGTTAGAAAACTAGAAACGAGCATCTCAAAGCCTGGGTAAAGCAGCCAGGTTGTAATGAAACGTGAAGAATAGTTAAAGTCACCAAGCTGCTTTCCTTACTGCATGACAGAAGCTGCTTGTTACAACAGTTCATGATTGATGGTTTTTTCCCATAGGTGTCAATGTGCCAGATTTCCATGTAAATAAACAGGAAAAGGGGACAGTAAAGGCAAGCAGCAACTGCTGAATGTGCACACTTGGATGGCTGCTAGAGGCTGTACACAGGAATGCTTATCAGGGAAATTAGGGGGAGATGCCAATCATCTAAATCAGTGATCCATAAGCAAAGAGACTGATCAGCTTCTTTCTTTGACTTTTCCCACCATCTGAACTCCAAAGCTTCAGTTGTAACATCTTCTTACAGGTACAGTCCACACAGAGTATGAGCCTCTGAGAGACCTCTTTTCCAGGACCCCACAAGTCACATCTTAGGGACTCACTTATATTATTACTTCCATATGAAAACCAAGTGCATGCAACACTCTGGGTCACCTCACATAACATACCTGCAGCTAAAGACCAAAAGTCAAAACCGAGGTACATCCTCTGTTCACAATTATATAACAGTTCCCAGAGGAATAAAATCAACTGACTAAGGTAAAACCAATAATCATTAGTGCAGAGTTTAGGGAACTGGAGAGGGGAGAAGAACCCCGTGCTGAGGGCATTGATTTGAGATGGACAAGTCTGTAGTGCTGTAAGCACACAAAAGCAGCCACTAGGCTGAAACAAGGCAAAAAAAAACCCAAGAGGAGGTAAATGCCCTTCCAGTGACACCTGGCACTGATTTCAAATTCTTCCCTGCGAAAGAAACTGAACAAAATTATACACTGTTTGCAAACATTTCAGCTCTAAGACAGTCAAGCCTTTCATCACTATCCCCAAGTAAAAGGAGACGGGAAAATCTCAAAACTTTCACGGTCATTTCATAACGAAGATGGAGTCCCAAACTTTGAGAAAGACATGGAGGCTCCTTCCCTGTCTTCTCCAAATTCTATCATGTTTCCAACCTAAATATGATTTTCCTTAAGGCTTTCTTAGCTATTTCTGGCTAAATAGAAATTTAAATGCAGCATCAGTCAGATCATCCACCTTTACTCTTCCAAAAGGTAAATGAAGGAAGAATGGCTTATGCCAGGCTTAGCATATTGAAACAGTATGGTCTAAAATGCCTTAGTTTTTGAGATTTCATATTTCAAGCCCTTGGCTTTACAAGCTGCACAAACACACCAAGTAAAACAAATTTCAACCTTCCTATTGCTTTGCCTCTGGTTTTGGGTTTTTTTTAATAACAGCTTTTATATAACAGAAACTTCAAATATGGTAATTATGACTGCAGATTCATCGGAGTGTACATTCATGGGAGTCTCAGGCTTTCATTTCTCCTCCACTACTCCAACAAAACAAGCACCCACATTCTGTCTAAAATCCCTGAGACATCAGCTGTGTGATCAACAAGGCTGTTGCTGAGGTATCAGTACACACTGGAATGGATCCTGTTGCCCAGCTCTTGCAGCCTACAATGTATTGTGTTGTTCCCTTACGTACAAGCACACGCTCAGCAGCAGTCCCTGAAATAAGACTCCTCTCTACTTCTGGAGTTTAATTCCATGGGAAAGCCACATCTAAAAGTGGAGCTGTCCATACACAGCTTTCCATGTCAGGCTCTGGTTAGAATTGATTAGTTGGATGAATTAGTTGTCATCTCCACTTGGTACACAAGTACTTTACACAGGACTCAGCAATTCAATTACTAAGTCACATCTATGCAGAATACCCTCTCTGCAAACTACAGACTATTTCGTGGCACTCTCCACCAAAAGTGGAGTAAAGCCAATTAACTGGTGGCCCAATCCCCAAGTTTACAAACACTTCCACAAGCAGTTGATTGCAATGAGCCATTTTCAGTTCAAGGCACTTGGAAATCTCCCTTAGCTTGCTCTGCACAAAAATCTCTGATTTTGCTTATCAATTAAGTACTGTTACCAACTGTAACAAACTGGTCCTTTTGTTCTTTGTTGGTTATGGAACAACAGCTGCCTTTGTCAGAGTCTCAGCACAGCTATTTATAGGTTGCGTCTCTTTAGAGACCATTTCCTCTCTTGATTTCTCCCACCTCTACTTAGCTCAGTCTATAAACATTAATTCCTTATTAGTAAAATAATGTGTGTTTTTAGGAGCTAAATCCTGTCCCAAAAGAAAAGTGTCCGTTACATTTTTTTCCCCAAGCCAACTGTTGGGAAACATGGGTCAATGTCCATCTCTTTACGTTAAATCAGAGACTGAAATATGCTTTTTTCCTGTAGCAATTTAAATGTATTAGTAAAGAAATATTAATTCTACTGTTTCATATCCTTATTTTCCAGACTTCACCACACAGAGTGGGTTAATTCTTAAATTCCACAGTAAACATGGACTGGGCAGCCTTTACAAGGCTTCTTGTCACGCAGTGAGCAGGAGGGATGCAGACTACCCTGAACATTGACTGCAGGGACTCCTTGCACCAGAAGAGTGCAGAGTACTATTCTGTCCCTGCCTGGAAGCAAAGAACCATTGCTGGGGTCCCTGTGAAATGAGAGAGGAAGAAAACCACAAAAATAACCAGGTCCCTCCTAATTTAACAAGTCGCACTCCAAAGGAACTTCAGAGAAAGGACTCCAGAAGAACCTCATCCCTCAATTTAAAAATATATATATATAAAAAAATAGATGAAGTGTCTTGAAAGCTATCTTTTTCGCAGTTCACTGAGTTTTTCTCTCAAATTCCAGGACAGTTGCACTTTGCATCTTAGACTAAAGGAAAATTTATTCTTTCTGGTAGGACTCTGCAGCTATTTCTCCATGTACTCAAAGGGCACTATTTAGAGAGGGAAGCTGGTGGGCCGCTTCCTGCGTCATGCACCACGTCTCTGAGAGGGCTGTGGGAATCTGTGGGAGCACAGGACTAGGTTAACATGACATCAGACGACTACTGTCAGCAAATGTAAACCTGTGCTACAAAATCAATGCTATGTGGTAAGCTGTAAATTTTGGCACCAGATAAAAAAGAAACAGACGCCAGCACTGGCAGACATCTACTCAGCCAGATCTAACAGCACTTAAGCCTAAGGCAAAAAATTCACTGGAGCTACCCTCCACAGAAGATCAAAATCAGATTATGCCAGAAGTATGATTAGACTAATTCTCAAAGCAACGTGAACCAAACCGAAACAGCCACTTGGAGGTAACCTGGGCCTTGCCTTGCTCAGAGCCTTCCACACTCCTGTGTTCTTGATGTTTGTGACAGGCTTCCCACGTGCCCAAACTTGGTCAGTTTTTAATTTCCTTTATTCCTTCCCCTTTTGTTTAAGACTGTGTTTTAAAATTCCCCCCCGTCCCCCCAAATTCTGTAACATCTTTGTTGTAGTCTAGCTGGGGACTTCTCTTCAACTGATATCAGGCTGAGCTAAAGCTGTGATGTCAGAGCTAACTGTCAAACTAGAGTATCTCTGGACAGCGATGCCAACATGTAACATACAGTTTCTTACTTGAATATGACAAGATACAGCAACCTGGGATGTCAGAGGTTCCTTCCTTTCTGAAGACAAGTATAAAGTTCATGGCAGTCTTTAAGATCGATGGGAATGAGCTATTCATGGTAGCACAGTTTACTCCTCTGTTGTAATCCTCTCACAACTGACATAACTTGAAAATAAGAAAGGTAAAATTGTCCTTTGTATTCCCTTGAGCTGACTCCAGCCTGTGTTTTTAAATTCGTGTTTTTCATTGCAACTGTATGCCTTGAGCTCTTCAAAGAAAAAAACCAATTACACTCTGTGGAACAATACAATAACTACTTAATTACAAGGAAAAGAAGCCATGCTGCAGCTCTGCTTTCTCTCAAGGAAAGATAAATAGACTTAACAGGGAAATCAGAAGGAAAGGACCGTTGTACCGTGTTTGCCATTTGCAGGGCTGGGTCCACCAAGCCGAGGATTTCTTCATTGTAACTTGACTCCAGACTAATTATGTCATCGATCACATCATCCATCTGCAGCAGAAAAGGTGGACAAAGAAAAGCAGACCAGTCATCAAAATCACCAGGATACAGAGGCCTGACAAAGCCCTTCAGCCACACACGGGCTCTGCAGCACAAGCCCAAGGTGCTGGTGCAATTTTGCAATCCCTCAGCCACGACTCCTGCTACCCAGCCAGGACACTCAGGTCATGGCAAAGCTGAGGCTTCATGGTCTAACCCACTCCTCCCACCAGCAGGTACCCTGCACTACCTGCCCACGGACACACTGTTCCTTCCCAGGAACAGCAGAGGAGGAAGCTGCCCATAGAAGGAGCAATGCTGACGACATGACTCCCTCTCCCCCGCAGCACTGCCCACCTACCCTCCACCTCTTCCCTCTGTGGGACCAACACCTGCCCACAGACAGGAACACTGAGCCCCTGACACCTTCAGGGAAGGAGAGGGAGCAAAGGCCTTCTGCTTGTGGGGTGACAGGCTGCCCACCACTGACAGCAGAATCCACTGGATTCATATCCCTCATACACCCTCCCAGGAAGCACCACCCAAGGGCAGCTCAGAGATGATTTTAGGTGGTACAAGACATATTTTTTTGGGCTGGGCTGGAAGGTTCCTCCGTAAGCTCCTAGATGGTCAGGAGAAACACCTCTCCAAAGCACCCACCCAGCTGTTTCCAACAGTCCTGCAGGACTATCTCCTTTTTGCTCATTATAAAAAAAAGAGCTTAAATAACAGAGATCTAGAAAATCAATGCATAACACTGATGATAGAAGTAGTAGTACATGGGATAGTAGTATACGGGATTTTTGCATCGGCTTCAGAAAGTGTGATCAGAACAAATTACACTGACTGGAAGTGAGGGCAACAAAGGAACTAACAGTTACAGCCCATAACTAAAGTCTTGTTACTGTTTCTGGGAAGGAATAAAAAAAATTTAGTTTAAAAAAAATTTAAAAATATAAAAGGGTGATTACTGAGGATGAATTACCACAGCCTCCTCACATAATTTATTTAAATGCAAGTTTGATCTGCATAGAAATGTGGAGTCAGAAGTTATCAGGGTAAGAACACATCCATGCAGTCTCGGAAAATCCATTTAGAAAAGATTTCCTGAAGTGAGACCTTAAAGCATGTTTGAGGTGTTTTTCTGCTATAGCATTACAGTGCTAGAACAGCACGAGCCCTTTTTGGATGTCTCCATGCACTTTTGACATCAATGCTAACAAACAGTGTTGCTCTTTTGTACCTTAAATACATTTAATATTCAACTTCTTAAAGACACTACAGGGCAAGTTTATTTGTCAACACAACATCAAAGAAACATGCTCATTAGAAAGGGGACCTGTGCTCCACCTCCTGTGTCATCCAGTACCTGCATGCATGATGCTCGTGAGTGTGTATTCAGAGCCGGGCACTCACTCTCAACCCTGCTTTGCTCTTCAAATTTATAAAATCCCTGCAGAAATAAAAAGGAAAAAAAAAAAAAAAAAAGAAAAGAAAAGGGGAAAAAAAAAAAAAAAGAAGAAGAAAAAGCAAAGCATGGATCTGAGTTCATGGCACAGTCTCAGTCCCAAAAAGAGCACGATTGAAATAGTGTCATGCACACATGTTCCTGATGACACAGCAAAGTGAAGCTGTAAATACCTTGAAGAAAAAAATATTTGGGTGCCACTGGGACAATGGATGGAAATATTTGATTTTCATTTCTTTTGAAACTATGGAGCACAAGTATTACTCTTGCATGTGCAAAATATGTTCTGTAACAACTGTTTCTCAAAGATGTGTAGTATTCTCCTCACAGACTGAATCTGTAGTAAAAATCTGGCACAAAGGCTTGAGGATGAGAGGACATAAGCAGTTCTATATTGTCTCCAATTTTTCATTTTACAAAATATTGACATAACTCTTATACTTGTCAATATCTTCCCAGTCATCTTCCTTTGGTGCCTGAGCACACATGTAACATCTAATTAAGTTTACGCCAGTAAAGATTAAGACAAGGTTGCAAAGGACTTCTAGGCATAGGCTAGTGAAGTCTTATATTTGCAGCACTGAAACAGCAACCAGTAAGATTTTAGGGTATATTTGCTGGGATAATCTGGCCTTCCAGTTACACAGGAGACTTGCACAAATTTTACTGTAAAGATACCTGAAATATCTCAAAAAAGCTTTTTGGTTTTTTTTTTCAGTTATTTTTGCTATGCTCTTTGCTCTTTCTACAAGAATGAGCCATAAATAACATTATTCCAGAAAGCTACAGCTTACAAAGCTGCTTTGTGTTCTCCAAAGGTCAATTATTCACTGTTGCATCAAGCAACAGGGTGGGGGAAAAGAAAAGTAGTTTTAATAAGTATCAACTAGCTAACACAGTTCAAAAAGGAGGAAGTTTGAGGGATACAGTTGTTATGCCAAAACGTTCTATGCACCTATCTACTAATCAGGCAGACACAGAGGCAGCAGTTACACTTTCACAATGACGTTCGGAAAAGATAAACACAACATCTTAACAATGAGCAAAAATGGTTTAAAACAACTTAATTAAAGCAGATTGCAATTCTGTTTTACTGAAGAATGTGAACAGGGAGAGCGTATTACCTCTTTCTCACAGTTGGAGTTGAGGGTGAGCATTGCCATCGGGCTGTTGGGAGCGCTGCTTCCAGTTCCAGGTGGCATGACATGATCCCCGGGCTGGTTTGGACATGGCAAGCTCAGGGCTTGGTTGGCATGTTTATTTGCTAGAGTGGTAGAGAGGTACTGCTTTACCTGCTGCCGCTGGGCCTGCTGAATGTGGTACTTGGTTGGATTCTCAAGGTGAGTCTGCACCTGTGCGACACAATTAATAAAAGAGGGTGTTACTGCTTAACAACGTCATCGCAGGTGCTATGGATTTGAGCTGTGCATTTCTGACATAAGTACCAACTAAGCATTTGACAAAGTACAAACCTGCACAGCTCTAAGGAAGGTCACAGCATGTCACTAACTCACATCTGGTGGCAAAAAATCAGTTTACAACCTGGTGTTTCAACAACTGAATTATTATCAGTAAACCAAGAAGCTCCAGTTATTCTTCTACAACATGAGATTTCTCACTTAAGCCCAACGCTCAGGTTTCCAGTTGATACAGACAGTCCAGAATGGACAGTTCTGCATTCAGACTTTCAGCTATGCGACATTCAGTTTTCACTAAAATATGGATAAATGAGTTGTACTGCAGGACTCATTTTACTTGTTAATAGCTACAAATGAAAACCAAGTACTATGGATTGCTGTCCTTGATCCAAGAGAGGTCAAAAGGTTTGTCGTCGTTTTTTTTTTTTTAGGTTTTGGTTGTTAGTTTTTTTTTAAATTAATACATTGATTAAACTAGAAAAACAGGAAGACGCCATTTTTCTGCCTACAGATTATTTATATCTCAGATATATGGCCTAAATCATATACAAATAAGGCAGCCTGTTTATAAACACATCATGCAAATAAGATGCAAGAAAAGAAGTGTTTCAGTTCAGATCAATCACTGTCCTCAGCAACAGCTATTTTTATATTTAAGATAAGCTTTTCAGTACTTAGAATTTTTTTTATATTCAAAATATGAAAAACCTCACACCAAACTACTGGTGTGCACTCTAAATAAGCAAGAGAAGAAAGGCAATTTTTTTTTTTTTCCATGAAAAATTTCCACCATATCCTGGAAACTCTTTGTCGCCTTTCTCTGGTCATTCGCATTTTCACCAGAAGATAGAAAACTAACCGAAATATAGTAATACTCTGAGAAGTTATTTTGTTTTAAAACAGTTTCATCAAACTGACTTCTGCTGTTACAAGTGACCATGTACATTGCTGTGAAAGAAATTAAATAAAGCATCCAAGACACCAGAGAAAAAGGGTTTCCTGCATCCTAAATACACCTTCTTAGCAACAGGTTTTAAAATAAGCCTGCAACAACAACTCACCTGATAATGATTATATTCAAGCATTTCCAGCATGCTACTTAGAGGTTGCAAGAGAAGCGACTACAGTATCCTTTCCTCTACTGCCACTCCAGTTTGAGGGATCCACATATGGAAGCACCATAAACAAGCTACCCCAGAACAGCAGAAGAAACTTGATGGCCACTGCTCAGACTTATAGTAACCTACTCTAATTAGCCATGCAAGTGGAGAAACAAACAGTTCACACAAGGGCTCTTCATGGAAGTTATGCAAGTTTAAGTTAAGCCCTAACGATTGGTATTTTTTTTCCCCTGGCTTTGATGTCATGCTTTTTCATAAACATAAAAGGACCTTTTAAGTGATGGGCTATCAAAGTCAGATTGACAGTCTCCTCAAGGCTAATTCGCTATTCAGCTTTCGTTCCAGTCGTACTAACAGACAATGGCAGTTTTCTTTAGCAGTAAGGTTAAAAGTTTTTAAGGACAGAGTAAGAAATAACTGAACAAATGCCCTACGAGCCTAATGCACATCCCCTGGAGTGCATTAGTGCATTAGTGGAGTGCACTGGATAAACCCACGGGCTACACAGTTCTACCCTCAGCTTCCAGGCTCAGCCGCTGATCCACCCAGGACCTGCAGCAGAACATGAAGCACTTGAAAAAGCTCTACCCCATCCTCAGCCTCCCTGGTGCTCTAAAGCCATTAATTCTGTCTCAGTCTAGAGCTGCAAGAAGTTTTCAAGTTCATGGGCTAAAGTATGTTCCAAATGCACTTATCTGCAGGTGGGCACAGTCCCTGCACATTCCAGGACTTAAGTTTTTCTTCTATCCAACTCCTTGACAGAAGTCTGTACTCAAGCACAGACATAAAAACCACTCAACTGGCAATATTTTCCAAAGTCTCCGCACATTAGGATGGCATTTCTAGAGAGTTTAATCTGCTTTGTTGCACTGCCTCACAAGACAACACAATACCAAAGCCTGCTGTGATAAGTACAGCACTGTGACAGTTCCAAACTGCATTATCAATTTTCCTATCACCAGTGCTAAGAGCTACACTACCCAGATAAGTCTATTTTTCACCAAATTTTCAACTTCAAAGTAGATAAAATTATCAGTAAATGAGTTATTTTCATAACACTTATATTTGGTTATGACATTTAAAAACAAGCCCTACTCATCTGACAGAATCTGCACATTCCTTTTCCTCCATAATCATCAGACACAACTGCTGTTCTCCATCCCAGGATGAAGTGTCTCCTCTCTGCACCCAACTCTTACCCACCCTCCATGCTCCCAGGAGAGAGACAACCAAAATTCCACGATCCACATCTCAACTTTACATCATCAAACACTACATTATTTATATCATATACTAACACACTGAACTGACTCCACTACATGTCAAGTTTTGAAACACACACTGCCTAACTGACACAAGATTTTTGTTGCTAAAACACAAACTTATTTCATAAGAACTTACTCTCCCTGTGATTTTGTTGTATTATTCTACATTAGAATATTTTGAGTTATTTTGCTACTCAATTACTAATTTTGGTTTTTTTTAAAAGGCTGTGCTGCCTTCAGCATGCTGGAAAAGGTAGGAGAAAAAACGTTGTGAGTTCATGTGTCACAATCTCACACAAGTCCAGTAGTGAACCAAAGAAGCCAGAGAGCTGTCTTTTTCTGTCATTAACTTGCTCCAAAATGATGCAAAGATATTCAGGAACTGAACACTTTCTTTTAATCCACAGCTAGTCAAACATACTTTCACAATTAAATACAAGAACATACAATCAACCTCCAAATGGAGGAGAATGTGATGCAACAATTCCCACCCTTCAACAAGGACAGGAGTCCCTACAGGACTAAAGCAGCTTTACACATGTTCCTTCTTGGACAGAAGTACCAATTTCAACAACCCTCACTCTGGTCAAACACGAGGCCCAACAGGCTACACAAAAGGCATCTGAGAGACTTGAGTTTGATTCTCTGTTGTGTCACTGGCTGCTCTCTTGAGCTGCCTTAGGAGCTCCACTGTGGAAATCTGGTGGGAATTGCCTTTATGAACTCTGTGCTGTTTGTTGGACTAGCCCTGTCTTTGGCCTAAAGCATCCTTTTCCACAGTCTCTACATCAAAGGCAGACCAAATGTGACCACTTGGACACACACCCCAAGATGCACCAGTCACAGCCAGCCTGTAGATAACTCATAAAGTAGTTCTTCCTTTTTGACAAAATATCTCACGAGCAAAGAGCTGCAAAATAACCCTACAATGAAATTCCGCTACCCCGAACTTGAAACCGTGAATAAAAGCTTTGACTTAAGATCTAATTTTGGTCCTCAGCCCCTTCCAGCCTTTCGGGTGAAGAATAGTTCTTGTTGTTCTTCCAAATTCATGAGACACAAAGTGAAAGATGGCAAATTATTGGTTTGGATACACTTCCTAAGAAACGTGACTGAATGAGGACATGAAAGAAAAAAATAAAGCAACTTGAAACCAAGTCCTCTGGTTCTCCAACTGTCTATCTCCAGGAATCTCAACCAAAGCTTTGTTGCAACATTACTAAACTGAGTAGAACACGTTTTTTTGGGCATTTTGGTATTGACAAGCAAGAAGTAATGTAATATGTGTAGAACTTCAGAAATGAGCCGAGGCAAAACAAGCTAAATTTATCACACTATAGTAACACAAGAATTTGGCTATAAGGAACTGCAGCTCAAGGATGGCCAAGTGGAAGCCCACAGCCTGGATTCAGCAGAGAAAGACCCAGAAAGCAGCTGTACATTCAATTTGCACTCAGACGCATTTTCAATTTGCTTGGTTATCAGGGTAATGCCTACATGGGTAATACAGAATAACACTGCCTTAGAAGTAGAGCCCCAAAACTGGTTTCATCCCAGAACTGCCTGCAATGCCAGCTCAGCAGCATCTCCAGTATTTCCATAACCTGGTTCCATCCACACTTAGAACTGCCACAGCATTAGATACTCCTGCACCACCAGTCTCATTGGTCAGCAATTCAAGCTCCATCTGCTCTTGCCCTGCTGACACTCAGGAGGATGCACTTCCTTGAGGTGAAGCACTGAGAAAGGCAGGATTGACTGCACCCCTGTGTTACCCACTTAGGCCCTACAAGACTGAGCTGGGCTGGAAAAGTTTTATATGGAGCCACACTGATTACTCAGCACTCACCCCTCACACTTTGCACTGTCCTGGAGAACCACATTATCTCAAGCAGGGGAAAGGTTTTATCATACCTTCACTAATCTTGAAATCTGACTGCTAATTCCAGGCATACAACCAGTTCAAGTATCTGAGTAGAGGAAAAACGGCTCCTGAGTAGCTGCCTATTTTCTTCCACATCACAGAAACAACAGTAATAAGCTGTTTATTACAGTAATAGACAGATTTTCCCAGCCCTTGTGTCTAGTGTCCATCAAGCAAACATTTAATCAATAGCTTTGACTAGTTTTAAGTATACACACCACATCAGTGGGAATTTTAGGTGCACTTCAGACTACATTCTTCGAAATCCTTATGATATTACACATCAGTGACAGAACCTCTGAGTAGACCCACACACTTCCTTGAATTTCCCAAACTAAAAACGTTTCCCATTAGGGTGATTGGGGGGCTCAGGAATTTAAACACAAAGCATAGCTGTGTGCTTAAGCACAAAGATCAAGTAGTTCCTCTGCACGAAGCCAACACAAACAACTGAAACAATACTGCTGATACTTGCTCCTCTGGTCAAGTCTTGCTGGGAATCACTCAGGTTTAATTTACTAACAACTTGCTGATAATGGCAAGAACTTGGAACAGTGCTACGTGGCAGCAGAGCAACGCACCACCACTCCCAGCAGCTGTGCACAGACCAAACCCTTTTTGTAGGGGCACCCAGGAGTTCGCTCTTGGGCAGGCCCAGGCCAGGGAAGCCTAATGCCTTTGCAAATACATTTTGCACAGTGTAATCCAGAAATTAAATGGTTAATGATAAAAACAATGGGGAATTACACAGAATAAAGATGGCATTACTACCAATCATACTCTAGGAAAACTTCAAGGTTACAGAATCATAGAAATATTCAGGTGGGAGAAGACCTTTAAGATCATCAAGTTCAACCATAGTTGGAAGTTGATATGCTGCAGTAGGATCAAGCTTTGAGCCACTGATACATCTGGATGAAGGCAACTAGGCTAAGTTGGTGTGTGTTACTGACATACTCATGAATTTGTCCTTGCACAGGTTTGATTTCTTTGCAATGGGTGACTTCTGGAAGCAAGGACGAACACAGCCTATCTTGTGTTAAGAGTATTTCTTCAAGATGAAACACCGAATATTGGTTTTACCATCTCAGTTACTACTTAAAATCACAGTGTCTTACTTGTCACATCTCCAAGTGCTGCTGCTTTCAAAGCAAAGCTGAAGATGCCTCAAATTCCCTGCTAGTGCAACACAAGTGAACAAAGGCCAGCACGATGCCAGCAGTTCCAGGCTGTCCCGCTGCTCTGGCCCCCACGGGCTGGGATGGAGCATATTCCCACTTCCAAAATCGCACAGAAGGAGATTCTTCTCACCAAAAACATCACTGAAACTTCCTGTGACAGTAAAGCCAAAGCACTCAATGCTTCATTTAAGCAGAGATAGGCTCGGGCACAGGGACATGTCAGGGGACAGCAAACCAAGGGGGAGGAAGACTATTCTCCCCACCCCACTCCCACTTTTTTTTTCTTTAATTAAAAAGACCATTTGTTTTAAGTAAATTGCCTTAGGACTTACAGTTTACAATTACAAATAAAATACTTTTTTGTCAGTTTTTTTGGTTCAATAGAACTTTTTGTTGCTTAGACAGCTAAATGTCATGGGATTTTTAAGAAAGGTTAAAATTCTGTGTCATTTAACAATTAATGGCACACAAAGAAAAACTATATGAAACCACATCCACTGAAGTGTTCTGCAAGGGCTACAGGCTTCAGCTGGGTCCACTGCAGCAGAAAGCCTGTTCAACAAACCAGTCCTGGGCTTCAAAGTTCCTTTTTAAAGTTGTTTCAACCTACTTTCAAGAATAAAAACAGCAGCAGCAACAAGTTGCCTTCTAAGACTTTGAATAAAAACAGGAAGTTGTATAAATAGGTGTCTGTTCTTTGAGGCTAGGGGGAAAAATTTGAGGAGAATGACATTATGAGAAAGATAATCAATTAGTGCCACTTAGAGTGATTTATTCCCCTAAAATTTTCCAATCCAGATTCAAGATTCTGCAAGTCATATTCACCAGAGGTTGGTCCACTAAGTCTGAAAATCCTAAAGACCATAAAATCCCTTCAATTAACTTCTTTAAATATTGATCATGGGTTTCACTGCAATGCCAGGAAGTAACCTCCTACCACCCAACTTGGAGCAATCCAAATAACCAGCCAGACAATGGTTTAACTCATTCTCAATGACATTTTCCCACATGCTGCATTCAAACATTAAACAACAGCATCACATTTTTCCCCCTAAAGACGTCAGTGGTCTGAAGTGGCTTCGCGTGAGAAGTTCAGTCCTGTTGCTTTCTGAAACTTTTCCAGTCCTCAAAGATGAAGCAGCCACCTCACTTGCAATGTCACCAAAATGAAGCTGATTGGGCTGTGATAGATCATTCCCCCTAGGGTCACTGTGAATTTAGTAATAGATAAACCTATTCAGTAACTTCTCCAGCTGCCATTCTCCCCTCACCCCCAACTTTACTAGACCATATTTGCTCCACTTTCTTGTAGTCCATTACCCAGAAAACATGGCCAGAACAACACTGATCAGAAAGCCCAAGAGCAAGAAAAAGGTGAAGAGTAACTTGTATTGACTGTGGAATGACAAAGGATGAACTGATTCTATCATTTTACTTAGGGTCATGACGAACACAAGGAAACTACATCAGTTAGCACAATAAAACTCCCTGGTTATCTAATTCACCCAAAACCCCTCTGAACTTGAAAAGAAAATCAGATACGAGAAAGTTATTTAAGATCTGGCATCACAACTGAACTTTAAGTAAATGGATCCAACAGTCATCTGCAAGCACAAAGTTATGAAAAAAGAAATGGCACATTGTACAGAATGAACATCATTTACACAACGAGGGGTTGCTTAGTCCATCATCAAATTCCTCTGTGTAACGTGACTGTTTGTTCAAGGGAAAGACATGAAGCAAACAAGAACAAAGTATTCGTGGATTAGTATTTAAAAACTGTGCTTTAGCTATAGAAGCACATGACAACAGCATCTAAAGAAATTAAAGAGAGGCTGGCCAAATTTGCTTAAGGAGATAGAAACTGATGTAATTTGCAGGTTAGTGGTATGCTTAGCTGCCATTCAACAAGTCTGCCTTTCAGAAGGATTAGGTCCTTTGAAGTCCTGCCTTTTTTTTTTTTTTTAGGAAACCAGCATTTTAGCTGTTGACTTCCTAACACACATGCCATAAATTTTTATTTTATACAGTTACAGATACCAAAAAGCACTCCAGCATTTTAGGACAGACGAGGAATCGACTCCATAAAATGACACAAATCTTTTGCAATGATTTCACCTACCCCAGGTGCTTCTGAGCATAAGTATTTTATGACTTAACAGGCAACAACATCAGCCACACAACTGCATCTGACAGGCAAGTTTGAAATATGGTACTGCCACGGTGAAAAGCTTAATTCAAGCACCAAATATTTACATCCACTTCTGCCATCCTGCTCTCTCAGAAGGAAGCCGGGCAGCACTTTCATCGGCACTAGATGGTTTGAGATCGCTCAAAGTAGGACACAAACGACTCCTCCTCACAGGAACTGTCAAAGATAGACATAAAGTTGCTTCCAAAATCTCTTGCAAGACTTGGCTTAGAGATGTGAACTCAAGAGGGAGCAGAGTCACAGGACTACAGATACTTCAGCTGCCTGAAAGCCCAAAACCAGTTCAGGCAGACGGTCTGAAGCCACCTGTGCTCCCACCTTCCCCTTGCAAAGCCTATTTTACAGCCCAACCAACAGCAACACAAGATTCACCAGACCACTCTAACACAGATAACTGTTGACTTGAAAGAGTGACATTAGAGGGGTAAAAGTATTTGTCCAACTTTATCTTCCTCCTGAGGTTGCCAAGTACGGCATGAGCCAGTGCCAGCTTTGACCAGCGGTCACGTACGTAGAGCCTGAGCAGGACTGTCAGTGACATTTCACAGGGGTTACTGACCCAGCCACTGTTCCAGCCTTGCAGTAACCCCTGCTAGACCCGAACGACACACTAATTAACTTTCAGGTCCCTGGTACACTGCAAGATGGCTGAAAAAACCAGTGGTTTAAACTTCACTGCATTTCCCACGGCAGGGAAGAGGCACAGAATACCCACCCTTCTCTCCAGAAGGGCCTTGACAGGTCAGACTACTGCTTAAATCACATCAACCATCACACATGCACAGGATTTGGAGACCCTAGGTATATTTCTAGAGCCCAAAAGCAAGACAGCACGGACTTTGCTACACAAAATCCTTTGCAATGCCCTGAGGATGCAGTTTCCACAGGTGAGAAGAGGTGTCCTTTTCCAGATTTGTTTTTTCTCAGGTTGCTCATCATCACTCATCAAATGTGAAGAACACAAGTGGGACTGGGTAAAAATAACGGCATCTTCCACAGAAAACAAACAAAGGAGAAAACAGAAATCAGTTTTATGCAAGATGTTGGGTTAAAAGTAACCAGAGCTAAGCTTAAAACAGTAGGAGAGACAGCACACACCGACTTTAAAATAAAATTCCTTATTGTCAGCTTCCTAGGGATGCAGAGTTACCCACATGTAGAATGGGACAGGTTGTTTGCTTGTCCAGACTTCAATAAATAAAATTCAAGTAGCTTCAAGTTTCCATGCCGAAAGTAGATTTTAATGCAGTAAATCTATTTTGCCCCTGCATCAACTTCTCTTAAGATGTCATGCAACGTTGACTTTTTCCAGATGAAAATTAAGTTAAAACAGGCTATTTTGCCCAAACTGTAAATAAAAAGTGTAAGAGTAGGAAAACACCCAACTTGTTACTTTCATAAATTTTAAAACCTCATAGCCTGAACCCTGGACTCATTTGTCACTTTGAGGTTTGTGAAGGGTTGCTCAAATTTATAGCATATGGACAGATTTTGGTCAAGATAACTTCTAGTGTTGAGGAATGTAACTGTTGGCACTTTGGGGTTAAGCAATAAGGAGTTTGATTTACAAGTCTTTCCAATCCACAACATTAGCTTGTGAGAATGAACTGGTATTCATAATATTGCCTGTGGGCTACTGAACTATTTATTTACAGAAACTTCAACATTCAGCACTGAAATGCAGGAGAGGGAGAGAGATGTAAAGATGGCACCAGATCAAAATATATCAAACACCCAAAAGCCACAGAGACAGTTGTATCCTTCTCTTTTTAAAATAAAACCTACTTTATAAAATCAAATGCAACTCTTGGGTTACTACAGAAAAAAAATCTCCTCATTTTGGGGGTACACTGCATATCAGAAGGACATCATGGAACAGTCTGGGTTGAAGGGCCCTTTAAAGGCCATCTAGTCCAACCTCTATATCTTACGGCATACTTCTCCAAAGATACCTACACTTGTGGCATACTTGTCTAGAGAAGATCCACGTGAGAGACTGCTACATTCATGGTTCACGTAATTACATGGGACCTGTGGGGTTGGTAGCTCTCAGGGTCACTTACACAGCACATATCAAGAACTTGCCACTAATCATGACCCAAATGTGAAAACACAAGTACACCAAACTCAACCAGTGCATGCTGGAACAGCTTTCAGCATCTACTGGAAAGTCTGCCTACCAAAACTTCTAAAGATGCATCAAAAAATAAGAGTGAAAATAATTTTGAAAGGACCATTTATTTTAACAAGCCACTTGTCAACACACTGGCTACAGCACAAAGGACACTTGTTCTGGAACGAGCCTGTTTGGAGAGGATTTGCTTTACAACAAACACACAGCGCCACCAGAAGAAGTTAGCAAGAGGATGAAGACTGTGTTAATTCAAACCAGTTTTACACTGTTAACATGCCCTGAGCTTCTACATATCATAGTTAATAAAGAATTAGAATGACTTAGTTGGGCTCTATACCACTTTGCCTACAGCTGATGATGTCTCATGTCAGCCCCAATATGGAAGGCTCGGATAAGCACAAAAATAAAGCACTCCAGATACATCCATTTTATTCACATCACTAATATGATCATTAGACACAGCCTAAAATAATAATAAATCGCTGACTTCACTTAAGTGAAGGAAATGCAAGCTGGCTTACCACTGAACTCCTTGATTTTTATCCTTCCGTTCAACGAGCTGTGCTGTTATTTATGACTGTATTAAAACCTACTGAGTTATAATAAAACAGTTTCAGTACCTCAGAGTGCTTGATCATCATGTTCGCTAAGGTAAGATAATCCAAGTCACCTTCATGCAAACTCAACTGGCTCTCATCTGAAGCACTCTGCTAAATACCAGAATTGGAATTTTTTTGAGGACTTTGGCAAGCCACAAAGGTGGGTCACTCCTTGTGCAGGGCAGTAAGGCATTGCTCTGGAGGAGAATTTACCCAGGGGCCAAAGTGGTGCCATAGAGCATCAAAACTGAAAGCCAACACTGTCAGGGTTACTTTGAATGATGTTGGCTCTTCCTAGGGAGTAGAGTGCTAATGTCCAACACTTCCATTAAGCAACATCACATCGTTTCTTTTCTGACATCTCACTCACAAAACAGGTGTCCCAGCAGACATCACAGTAGCCACAAGGGATGAAATGCAGTAACAATAAAAATAACTATGTTTATTCCACTCGAATTTTAAATCCAGAAATCACAATTAAAGTGGTTTAGTTAATTTTTAGTTAAAGGTATGTCACCATAATCCTGTAACAGGAAGACATATTTAAAGCAAATAGCCATTAGGCTGCACAAGCTCAGCTCTACACCCCAGGATCTTATTCCTACAACAGCCAGACAGTAGCTATCATTTGGCTCCCAGCAAAAAGTAAGACTAGCACTGGCTCATTTATTAAACAAGGATGCCAATACTTCAGCCCTTTAAGATTTCAGGCCTTACATGCATGGAGACATAGCATCACCATCTATTTTATACTTAAAAAACAACATCCAGCCACTTGGCTGACTTTGTAACCTTCTCCACACCTGCTCCTCCATGTCTTCCCAAGATGAGCTGTTGAAAACCCTTCTCCTCGTGTTATTTCACATACAGCAGGCAAATAATTAGTTGCACTGTGAAATGAGAAGCTCCTGTCTACATAAATGACCCTTGATCAGGCCAGAGGATGGGGCACTGGCAGGACCATCAACTGAAGCAATGAAATCTTGGACAAAACCCAAGTCAGCTGTCAGGAGCCCTGTTTATATTGCAGTTGTAATAAAAAACCGCACTCAGGTTCATTACTTCAACAGATATTGCACAAGCATGTTCCTTATAACAAAAACTTAAAGACTCTGAAAATAGGTTATATAAAGAGATAGTCTAAAATTCTGCCATGATTTTCAACCTCTCACAGCAGTGTTTGCAGCACGTGAGCAAATATAAAACCTCCAGCTTGCAAGGGACTACAGGCTTGAAGTTCTCCTGCATGAAGTCCTACCAAGGCTGGGGTTAGGGCTCTTTCTGCAGGGTTGGAATCACATTGTATTTCATGACATCAGGCAAATTTCACCTCTCCAAACATCTTACAAAAAACTCTTTTCAATGGTTTCATCTGAACTTCAAAAAAGTACAAGCCGTCGACTCACCAGGAGAGGCACATTCACAAAACACAAAGAAGAGTGTGTGTTATCGTTCCAGTTCTCCAAAGGTTAGTTGCAAATATGAATCATCAAGAAATTAAGAAGTAATAGTTTTGTCAGAAGATCAAAATGTCTTTTGAGAAAGAAATTCAGGGCCCCCAGGCTTGGTCTCAGAAGAATCCTATTTTAAACCGCACTTGACCCACACTAATGTAACCCTTCGAGTGCTATTGCAAGAACAGAACTATGTTCACAAGGGGAAATAGGCAAAGTATCTTTCACTAAAGATTTCACATATTTATTTATGTAAAAAAAGGGGAATATCCTTTTAGCACTGAAAACATACAAACATCATGACATGTATTTTACAAAATACCTCTCATCACTGATTGATGACATACACAAGGTTTTAGGTACCTAAGAAATAGTATGGGAACATAACATAATTCAAGGCAGCCAGATGCTAGAGATGTAATTAGAGATTAGATGTAGATTAACTAGATCCTAACTCAGACTTCCTGACCTTCCTCACCCTTTTTTAAACCTCAAGTATAAACCCATTTTAGCATATTACTACCTTACTAACAGGATGAAATATTTTTAGAGATCTTAAAAAATGCAAATAAGCTCACACTGAACATAATTTATTTCAAATTAAGTTTGAACAGATGAAAAGTAAAAGCTTAGGGTATTTTAACATCTGCTAGGAGCCAGGGGAGATGCCAGTACATCCACCATAGCCAACAACGTGGTGTGAGATGTGGGACCCCATAGGAGAATAGTTCAGAACACTATAATGCATTTCAAGCCATTGGTGTCAAACCAGCTCTAGTCTGCTCTCACAGACTGAACTCCCAGTGGAGGCTGAATAACACAAGGTCTCCTCATTTAATTTTCCCTGACAAGAATGTAATTAGTACTCATCAACAGCACTGGGCAAAAATAAGCTATATGTAATACATGGGGGCAACTGGGAATTTACTGCTGCAACTGGGAATTTACATCACATTGCTGCTCCACAGTAAAGGCAGAGCTGGTCCAAGAAGGTGCCAGTGCTGATGTCCGGCTTTTTTTTCTTGCCCTGTCACATCAGCTCACTGCTCTCAGCCCTCAGTGACACAGGTACAGCTGCTTGCAGGGCTACACCAACCCAGGCAATCAAAAATACAAAGCTGATTTTAAAAAACCAGTCACCTTTCCATAGCAGGGGAGTTGACTAGGTGATGTTTAAGGTCCCTTCCAACCCAAATCATTCTAGGATTCCACAACTAACAGCCAAAGCTTCTTCTGATTTACCCCCCAGTTTGCCTACTGCTTATGTACACCTGGCAGCAATAGCTTTTATTTTTTTTTTATTGAGGCACAGTTTTCTGCAACTGCAGCTACCAGAGAAGAAAATGCAAAGTTGAATTAACTATGTTCCTCTAATAGCTATCTGTCATTACTCCCTGGGTCCAGTAGCAGTCAGCACATTCCTCACTCTGCATCCAAAGCGGAGCATCCACACACGTTGTGCTCAGATCACGCAGAGCCATCGAGACACACCTCAGTCCTTGCAGCCTTTACCCAAAGTAGATAAACGGAATTAATATGTTTTCTTGGGGAAGGTGAAAGTTCAGAGAGAAGTGTTTTCTAAGGATAATCCTGCAAACAGGCAGAAGCCCTGGCTGGAAGCTTTTTCCTCATTTCTTACAGGCCATTCTAAACAGTGACCCACAGAGAAAGCAGCACTTCACACGAGCGACCACTTACTGCATAAGCAGCTCTCCAGAGCAGAAGGCACCACTTTTCTTCCCTCAAAAAGCCAATGTATGAAAAGGATAAACTCTTTTGATAAGCCACAGTAGCATGATTAAATGCTATTTTTCTTTTTACACAGCAAACCATACAGGGCTGAACCCTTAAGGAATATATGAACTTTCATGTGAATGGAGCCCATTAACTGCCCTGCAATGAATGGTGCCTGTGGTCCAGAAATCATTTCCTTTTAGAGAGCAATGAGAACGGAAAGCTTACGACTGCTACACACAAGTGCTGACTCATTCAAGGTCATTTTACTCCCTCCCAATACAAACTGTTTCTTTGAGACAGGTATTTCAGCAGAGTATGGTTTTGATGGGAGTCAGGAAGCAGAATTGTCAAACAGTCAAATTAATACTACAGTAAAATACTTTTAGACAGCTCAAAGGATGACTTTTCAATTAGTAAATTATGATAATATAGATGACTGCCATAGTATTTCAAACAGAAGTCTCACTTCTCAGAATTTTCAGCTTAACAAGACAAGAACTAACTTTAAAGCACTTTTATAATAAATAAGGAATTAACTTTAAAGCAGTTCCTCAAATGCTAACACTGCTTCAACAGAACAGCCCTACTTCACATGAGGCTGTAGCAGCACCAAAGGCAGCCCTACCCCCCCAGTAAAAACAAGCTGTCTTGCCAAAAGCAGGTTTATCACTCAGCTGCTATCAGGACAGCCATGCTGGTTAAGGGCAGCAGCTCTCTGGATGGCTGATATGGGTAAACTGGAATAAGTCTTTCCAGAGAATATCACCCCCTCTAGACAGGTGTCCTGAAACCCAGAAGAAACAGAAACAATCCCACACCTATAGGAAAAACATAAGCAGAGAAGTCACAGTCTTAGGTAGCTACAAGCAGTTGTCTTAAAGACAAAGTTTAGTGTGTTGTCTGCAGGTCCTTAGTAGGACCTTTATAAAGACTTGGGAGAGCCAAGATAGACTGTTCTCTACACCTCAGCCTTCAAATGTCTTCAAGTAAGAGACTATTTTTTAAGAAGAGAATATCCATTAGTTGCCAGTTTACATTTTGCTCTGAAAGAACAGGAAGTTTTAATTCACAGCCAACCACTACACCCGCAAACTGAATTTTGATGGTTTCAACCAGCAATTTCTTGGTAGCAAAATTTAAGGAAGGTAGCCTGAAATACAAGCTCAGATTCACCTTTCTTCACATACAAATTTCGTCCCAAATTAATGAATTATTTTTGATCCTAGGTCAGAATAATTTCCCTTTCAATCCATCACCAGTTTATTTTAATACAGCAGTTTTCTGGCAAGGCCTCTCACTATAACCAGGAAACAAAAAAAGAAAAGTCAGCGCTGGATGGGGAGGGAAAAATACTCTAAAGCTCGCTCTTAGGATTTGCTGGAGCTTGCAGCAATGAACCCTTAGGCCCAGATTTATTAAAGATGCCCAACTGCTGCTGGGTGTCCAAGTTGAGCAGCAGCAGCTCCCATGTACAGCTCTGATGTACTTCCAGCATCCGCAGCGCTCGCGTGGCCTGTGACGTTTCCTGGTGAGCGGATCTGCCACTCTCCATGTTCAAAAGCAGAGGACGGAGAGATAGATACAAGGAGCACATTGTTCCAAGAAAGAAAAGCAGCTCTTTGAAACTTTGGTTTCTTTGAGCACGCAAGACACGCTCCTGCTGATGTCAGTGTGCTCACTTGGAGATACGACACAGATTCCAGCCAAGTCAGTGACAAAAATGCTGCTGTCAGAAGCCAGGGATTCAAGTAGGTGGGTTGCCTGAAAGCAGCTAATGGCTTCTGAACTCTATAAGCCACATTAATTTAGAAATACAGTAATATTTACTACTTGTTTTTCCAGAATGGCATCATATACTACCCCAAATGATTTTTCTTTCACCAGTTGACATTTTCTACAAAAATCATGATTTTTAGCACAAAGCAGAAGAGGGGTAGAATTTAACACAGAACTGTTGTGTCTGACACAGCTTTGAGGATCTGGAATGTTCAATGGAAAACACACTCCAGTTTTATCGGTGAAGTCTTACTTGCTGAACAAGTTTATTACTTGTACAGCAGCAGCAGGTTTGTTTAAAAGAGGCAGCCTGCCTTTCATAGACTTTCTAGAAATATTTGGGTTTTGCACGCAATAACTTTCACATACAGCATTTTATTTGGTTAACAATTTAAAGGCATCTCTAGGACATTAACTGATGAAAATATGATACAATAACACAAGCAAACAACACATTTAGAATAATGTGTCAAAACAGTTTTTAACACACGAGTTTTAGCCTTCATCAGTTAAAGGAATAGTCAAGAAAGACAAATTCCCGGGCAGCTGAGAGCTTTCCCAAGGAATCCACAGACTCTTGGAATCTGTATTGCCATCTGCTGAGAGATCATGGAAGTGCAACACCCTGAATGACACAACCTGGATGAGTTATCAGTGCTTCCCAGCACTTCATATACCCGTTTAATTACTGTAATGTTGACAATGAAATGCTTTATGTCATGCTGCTGGTGATCAACAGGAGAACAATATGCTTGGATTATATAAGTTAAACAAGAATTTTCAAATAACTAGCTGGAACTTCAACTATTGATATCCAACAAGTCTAGTACACTAATAAATATTGTCCATAATACATAAGTAATAAGTAGGTCCATAATAAATATTGTTCCAGTGCTTTAAGATAAGAATATGATGTGTGAAACCCAAACTATTAATTTAGCGTGGACATTCTGACTTTACAAAAAACGTTATTAAACAGAGTTCTGTTTGTTGGGAGATTGTTTGGATGTTTGTTTAGAAGATACTCAGTTTTCTGCTCCACATTGTTACAAGTTGGAAGAAACATACTAGTTCTAAGTCAATTTAAACTATAGAAGTTTATTAACAAGTTTCAAATTAATAAACAAGCGGGTAACTGGCATCCAGTGGCAGAGCTTCTAGCGAGGACCTACAGGGTTGAGCTGCCACCCCACCACCCTAGCAGCCTCCCTGCAAGTGTTTGCAGGCAGCAATTTATTTTCATACTTGGTAACAAAAGAATTACTGGTACAGTAATATTCCCACAAAAGCTATCACATTATTATTTTTTTTAATTTACTAATCTGCCAAGCATATAAAGCCAGACGTGGTTTTGCTGGGTCTAACAAACACAAGTTCCCCCAGAATAAGCACTATCCCGGGGATGTAAAGGGGATGTATGGAAGATGAGCAGGAGCATGTTCTTTTCTGAAACAATTCTGCCCCAAATGGTACTGACAAGGTTCAAGTTCAAAAAAAGTGTTATGCAGCACTAGTAAGCCTACCCTAAGTGGAAGGCTAGCAAAGCCTGCTTTTCCTCTAGCCCACAAGAGTTTCAGAAGTGTTGCAATCCAACTCTAACATTAATTATTAAAGGAAGATTTACAGTAACAGTAACCTAATTCTTTAATTCAAACAGACTGACCCAACCAGCTCCACAGGCCAGCACATGTTAGTGCACAAACTCAAGCTGGATGCTGCCACGCTGAGATGTTCCCCCAGAAAAGTGCAAAGGCAGCAGTGTATTGATCCAGTGATGGCCTGAACTCCTAATTTAATTTCCAAGTAATGTTATTCCCATCTATAAAGAAGAAGGAAGAACGCTGCATGACTGTTTTCCTAACGAAATACAAACCAGATGAGTTCTGTCCTCAACTCAGGAACAAACTTCCACTAAAGAGATGGGTTAATAAAATGGATCATTTTGCTCAAAGAACAAGACATGCAGATGGCACTCACTTCTGAGAGACAAAGGGTTAAAACAGTTACCCATTTCCTCAACTGGACGACGACTACTACTATTGTAAAGTCCTTATTCAGCTGAATTCCATCAGGCCATGCTTTCTTAACACAATCTGACATGTACCTCTTCAAGATCTTGGATTTCCCCCCCCCCCCTCTGCTTCTCTATAGTAGACACTAGAAATAAGTACACCCAAAAAGCCAAATGGTAATCCAAACAAAGTAACATTAAATTATCAAGCTGGGGAGACTGATGACCAGACATAATAATTTCTTTTTATAAAAAAAGAAAACAAAACACACTTGCCAGGCCCTTTGCAGACAACACAATACTGGGTTTTGTTTCAAGTTCATAACTTGGCTCTTAAAGTAGTTGATAATGAACCAGCAGGCATTATTTTAAATCAACCAGTTTTATTAAATGAGCCAGAAAGGAAAGAGGCAGGGCTAATTACCAACATTCCTTGATGAATTACCTAGCGGTGTGTGGTAAATCTCCAGGCGTCTTTGTCTTTATCCCCAAATTTATCCCTTACTTATTTCTCAAGAGGTTAAAGGACATGGGGCTAATTAAGGAACCAATCCAATGACAGACAGAATCATTCAAGGTAAGGCTGGTTTTTACTCTTTCAAGCTTTCGCATCTCTGCCTGGTACTTCTTAATCTAATTTTTTTTTATTTTTTTTTTTTAAATTACTGCTGGGGAGGGGGAGGAAAAGTGCTAATCTTGTCACGGTCAGGCAGGTTGAAATTGCCATGCAGTGCTGGGCAAAATGCTACATATTTGTAATTTAGCCAATAAGAAATTCCTTAAGCCTCTCTTGAATGGCAGGAATGTCTCCAGCTTGTCACTTTGAATTCATTCACTACACAGGTTCAGCATCTCGGGGAATAATGCTGCCAACTAGCTGAAGAACTGAAATATTTGCGAGGATACATAATACCCAAAGATTACTTTAAGCACATCTAAGTTTTCACATTTAAAATTTAACGCCTGTCAAAGGTGTCAGCAGAGGCCCCCCCAGACCTCCCCCCAACTCCTCCCCGGGCACTGTCTTCTGCCAAATTAAGCCATGGACTCAACAACACAACTGCAACCAACACTCATCTTCTTCATACGTCCTTGGCTCAACCAAAAAAAAGGAATAAAGTGGTTTTTAAATTCATGGTGACTGGAAAAGGGCTTAGTACGAGCTGTTAAAACCTGTTAGCTGGTGGGCTGTGGAGCCTCATCAATGCTTTTAATACCCACAACTGTGGTCATCTACAAATCTTTAGGAAGATTAACTCATCTTCTGCAAGTCCAAAACAGTCACTGACACATGGTAAACCACCATTTTCCCAAGGTCTGGTAACTCAGCCAGCAGATAATATGTCTAGACCACACAAAAAAATAGGGCTTTGAAGCTGTAACAGACCAAACTTAGCAAGCTCTCCTTAATTTTGTGGATGTTTCCATGCCAGAGAGAAGACAGCAAATGCTTCAGACCACCAACTAGGGTAGAAGACTAAAAATTTCTAAAAAGGGGTCAGAGCTTGGACCTCCAGATGCCTCTATCATTTTGTGTGAGTATATCCTGATTTCCTCTGTGCCAAAAACGTTATTTCAAACTATCAGGTAACTACTGTGAACTGGCAGGGAAAGAGCTCTAAGATAAGGAGCAGTTTCTCAGCTACCTTCCCACTCTGCTCACAGCATCCTTTGCCCAGGAAATGCCCTATCCCACTCCCAGCAGCAGCACAGTTTGTCCTACAACTTTGTATTTTGTGTCACAGGGACCACAGCTAAAGAAACAAGATGGAAAGATCAGACATCTTCATCAGCAACAATAATTTCTCTCAAGAGAAATGTTTGCAGCACATGTTTGCATCCATAGGAAAAGGACATTGTGATGAAGGGTGAAAGCTTTGTTTTGCACTAGCAGTTAAGCAGATACTTGCACACAGAAGTATGTTGCCCCCTTGAATTCCATGCATTTTTAATGTCTAATATCCTAGGTGTTAAGCAAGAGTTTACATTTTACCTCTGTTGCTGACCACAGAACTCAAGCACCAGTGCTTGTTTTGGAATAGCTTTCAACCCACTGAGCAAGCAAAAGTTTTAAGGTCTGAGAGATACTTTTACTTATGTCAAGGCTTAAGAGACAAGTCAGGGTTTAGTGGCTCCGTAGTTAAATGCAAGTTTTTCTTCATGGAGAATTTGCTGAAGGCTTAAGGTACATATACCAGTCAGGGAGTGTAAATAACCTCAGTTTAAATGTTGTATCTGTAGCTCAAAAAGTCTCAGTCTGGCAAATCACTTGTCTAAGTTCTTGATTGCAAATACACACGATGCTTACCTAACAAACCCACACACACTACTATCTACCATTGTCAGGTTAGATTGAATTACCTTTAATCAGATAAGTGTGTCCACAAACAGACATCTGCTGGAGCAGGCGCAACTGCTCATTCATCTCAACATCCCATTGTTCCTGTTCTTCAGAACTGTGAGATAAGTCCCCTATGCAATGAAGTTTTATGGTAATTATTACACCAAGAACACTATTGCCAACTGCGGAGCCTCGCCTGCAAAGCAGGGCTGTGCTACCACCACAGGTCACTCTCAGGCACAAGCACACTGGAAAAGGACTAGGAGGAGGTATTTTTTTGATATATGTCTGTAGTCATTAACATCACTCAGAAGACATGCTTGGCATTTAAAAAATGAAGAAATACAGGGTATCTGATGCAAAGAGCTTATCATGGTGGCACATTTAGAATCTGAATGAGTAACAACATGGGGGTGAAGGCGAGAGGCTGGTTGCCTGCACTCTTCCAAGCAGTACAGCATTGGTTTTCCCTCTGAAAAAGCTGTTGTAAGGGGAAAGATGAGCACAAACTGCAGTAATGGGATGGCACTGAGGAAGAGGAAAATGGTCCTACTCTGATATCAGCAGGGATCAACCTACAATACTGCCATGAGATGGGGAAAAGCTCTTGGGATAATAAAGCAAGAGAGGAAGTAGTAAAGAGTATCTGGCTCCAGGTTGTGAAAAGAAGAGGTTTCACCTTGTTTAGAACAAGGAAGAAGGGTCACAATGACAAGAGGCAACAATAAAGAGCTGCAACTCTAGCACCAAAGAGCAGATAACAGCTCCCATGAAGACACCAACCCAGTCAGTGTAGCAGGGAGACTCCAAAGTGGAAGCCTTAGTGGCAGATAACTTTTTAAGTACCCAGCATATTATAAACATTGTTGTATCCAAATAAACTATTAACAATCCCCTAATCACAAATATTTAAAATGGTTTTGCAGCCTATGTTTCCATACATAAGGTTTTATATATGTATATATATGTATAAAATATACACATGTATATTTGGGGGTGAACTGCCCTGTTAGCAAGGGCAGGAATACGCACAGATACAAATTCTACATCCAGGGAGGAGAGATTTTAATATGTAGATCACCAAAGCAGGACTCACCTGGTCCAGATGCCCTGGAGCAAGGGAACTGTTTTCTTACTCTCCAGGAACAAAGAAAAAGGAGATGTTAGCATCCTGTAATGGACCTGTTACATCATCTGCTGGTCAGGAGAACTAATTTTACCTTATCACCTGCAAAGTACTTATGCAGTGTTCAAAAGACATCTGCACCACTGCAGGTTCTCACTCCAGCCCTTGGGGCTGTGCTGTGCAGCAGTATCCAACATGGCACTCTCAGACAAGCATCTCCCACCTGTGCCAAATAGAAGCTACATTCTTAAAACCGAAATGGCAGACAAAGAGGGAGGAAAAGATATGAGAAGTCCAGCTGAGTTCTTATTGTGCTATTCATTTGGTTTGAGAACACTCAGGAGGGAGGGGATGCACACCAACTGCACGCTGTGAGCAATGGCATCCAGCAGCAGAGACAGGGACCTGTAATACATCCACAGTTTAGGTTCCATCAACCAGTGACCTGGTGCATCACATTCAAAACACAACAGCAAGTGTCACATCCACGCACCAACTGGGAGACGTCACCAAGTACCATGGAAGGACAGAGGGAAGAAATGTTCACCCTCGATTTTCCACCTTCCATCTGCTTAGTGAGACATGCAGAGGGCTGGATGTCAGCTGCCCACCAGTAATGTTTTCAATCCTACAAGAACTGGTAACATTTTCAGTGGAACTGATTTGCAAATCTGTGGGCCGATGCTGGCCCTGAGCCTCCTTTGCTGCCTCCTGAGGATGCTCTTGTGCTTCTTCTCCCACGGAGGACACAAGCCTGCTCACTCTAATTACAGTTCCTGCAATGCCACACTGTGTTTTGGGCAGGCAGGTCCAAAGTACTTAGGGGATTGTGTCATGCTTGATCTGAACAGCAAATTTGATCAGATAAAGCAGTACAAACCACACAGCATAGTTACAATTCAATTTCTGTAACGTCTCTCCATGAGTAGACAGATGAGTCCTGACTCCTCTGAATTTCTGCAGTAAGTTTATTTTCTGGATCGCTGCAAATTCTGTAAATATAACAACTTTGGTACAAGTGGCCTTATTAAAAAAATAAACACAGCAACCTTCAAAGGCAAGCCTTAATCAACATCTTCGGTCTGGTTACTTCTATGAGCAGAACTTCTGAAGGACTAACCCAAAAAACAAGTAGAGGACCTTTCAGTCTTGCTTGTGGGAGTAAGTCCTGATGGCTGGTAATTTCAGCCTTCAGAATCACTTCTTGTTTTTTCCCCCCTTGGATCTTCTAGATATTTTAGATTAAGGAAAACCCTTTTTCTTTTGTAGCTCTTAAAAATGTGTAAAGGGTGATAAGCCCCAAACCCAAACTGCTACAGTGCAGCTTTGGTGAAGATGCCAGAGGGACATTATGTAAAACTCTGATCATACAAGTCAGCTTTTTTGTCTGCTGAACAATGAAATCCTAAAATCAGCTGCCTGGACTGACACAGAAGATTGAAAACTATCCTACAGATGAGGCCAGGGTATCACTGCCTATCAGAAAGGCAGGGAGTTGTCCTGCTGCTGCAACGAACTTGGGAGGTGGGAGACCACTCACTTTACAAGAATCCTGAAAGTTGCTTGGTACGAAAGGAGGTAGGGAGTAAGCAGGGCAGGCATGAAAGACATAAAAAGCAGAAACCAGTAACTCTATCACATCAGCTGGAGATGCTCCCCAAACAACTGTCAACAGGCAGCTGGTAGGGCTACAGCAGAAACAGTAATTCAGTGATATCAAGTGTAAAGACAGGAACAGATATAGTCCAAGACAGTTCAATGGAAGCTGACTGACAGACCAGCCTCACTACAGACCAAGACCACATTCTCTACAAGCTCACCACCTTAAACAAATTTATTTTCACCATGGTATGGGATTAATAACAGTATTGTTTTGCAAACAGATTACTGAGGAGCAACAGGACTAACCTACCATCAGGCCTCAGTGACTGCACGACCTCCTCAAGTCCCAGGCTAACCCTGCCTACAGAAACGCGGCAACCGGTTCCCAGAGATCAGCTCTGGAACACTGAAGCTGAGATCTGCAGCACTGCTTCTGCTCCAACAGATAATAAGTCCAACCAGACAAGAGAATAACTTCAAACACCACCAACAAAAAGAACAGCTTCTTAATACCCATTAAATATACACTAAATATAAACTAAAAAATACCAGGACGGAAGAAGTATGACGACATCTTAAGACAAACTCTTTGAAAATAAGTTAATCCTTCCAAATAAAAACATAAGCTTATTTTGTACCTCAGGAACAGATTTAACACTGATAGGACTTGGAACTACTCAAATGATTAACATTTTAAGTTATATACTCTTTTTTCCAAGGCAGTGCAAGAAGCTGAATTGCAGCAGAAGGAAAGAATCCTTGGTGACATCTATCTGTAGATTTGGTCCTTAACTACCAACAGGAGATGGATGAGAAGGTGCTACTCCCAGTCCACCTCTTAATTAGACTGCACGAAGCAATGCAAAATTTGAATTCCAGCAGGTCATTTCCTACCTTGCCAAGCTACATTACTTGGCAGAGAAGTGATGCAATAAGAAGTCATTACTCAAGAAAATGAAATCCCATTTATTCACATGGCCTTGAGCATACTAAGTTATGCAATTTGGAGATTCCTATGCAATGTGACATAGATTTGTACGTATTTCTCTTTCTGTATTGTTTTTAAATGAACATCTTGAAAACAAACATAAAATCCAAGCTCATTAACACATTTGGCTTCTTTTTAAACTAGTCATTCCGAATTACCATCCTCAGATATGCAAGTATTCTTCTTCTTCTCACACTGTGAGATATGGGTGAAAGGGCAAGTCACACAATACAATTAAAAACAAAACACTGACAAATTCAATGGGTTTAGAGTGGGGTTTCTTGATACAAAGTTCCAAAACAAACAAACAACAAAAACAGCTACTACATTTGGTCTTGTTCAAGAAGTAATATTCAAAAAGACCTCGTTCAAACAAAGTTGCTTTGCAGATTAACATTTCTGAAAGTGTAAAAAATCCCCTTTTTGTCTATCTCATTCTTTAAGGTCACTAAATCCAGACCATCTGGATAATAAAGTTACCAACTTAGTTCCCTATTTATCTAATTAAAACTTCTGTACAGCTCATATGGAAAATTTGTCTACGGCTAAAAAACAACTGAAGTGTAAAAAGCAGCTGCAGGGAAATGATGTCACTGCAGGCAGAGCTGCCTGTCAGCACACTGGCACCAGGAAGATCCTGAGTTATTGTTAATCTCAGCTTTTGAGCCAAGTATCCTATTTGGAAAAACAAAACAAACACAAAAAAACCCAAAAACCAAAACAATTCTACTCCCCCCCCCCCAAACCCAACTAAACAAACAAACACAAAACTATATGGGCCTTTTAGCCAAATTCTACTCTCATTGAAGCATCAGTGGTAAATTTTCAGGAAGATTATGACTTCAAGACCGGTATTTTGTATCAATTTTTTTGTACAGAACTGGTTCATTTTTATCAGTAAGGATAAAAAGATGAACCTTTCCCCCACCAAAAACACAAGCAGTAAAACTATGCAAAGCAGACTCTTTTCTTTCACACACAGAGACCCAGAGGACTTGGTTTACATAATTTTGATTGTTACATATGTAAATGTAGGTGATGAAAAGATGGACATTTTTTCAGTCCAGCAGGTAGCTCCTATTTCCACAACCATCACAATTCTGCTGCCAATGGGTAGTTGTTGCCAGTAGTTATTTCTATTTTACAAGCCAGTTAAGGATATATTCTCATAATTTTTTGCTCTATAGGGTCATGCACTCTGTTATTTGGGCCAAAGACAAGAGAAGTGTTCTCCCTCTTTCCAGGAGATCCTTCCCCATCAGAAGGAAACAGGGAACAGACACTACTTTTGGAATCCTAAAGGACAAGGATTCAAGTGCTCTGGGTGAAGTTCCCAAGCAACGCTCCAGCAGGTTACAGCTCTGCATCCAGATCTGTGACAAGCCAATTCCCAGTATAACCCATTTGCAATAACTGAGCATCACCTTCCACTTGTAGTGTCTTCTGTCCCTCAGAAATCAAGGACTGCTTCCCCTCCACTCTTACAGAAAGAGGCATTTGCAAAATGAACAATAAAGACAACTGCCAATGCTTCTTTAAGATGTTACACTCCTTCCTTATCAGTAAAATATCATCAGAAAATAAACGCTTCCCTACAAATTTTGACAGAGATTTAAAAAGTTCCCTAAAATTCATGTCACAATATATTAGGATGAAAGAATGTAAAAACCGTAACATATGCTTATTTAACTAGGTGCATTCCAAACAAAACACTATTTCATAGCACATACACTTCTGCTAGATCTGAATTATAACACTGCCATAACCTAGAAACGAGTTTAACAAATCGTTATACACAAACACTGTGAGTAATGCACTAATGTTAGACAAAACAGCTCTTCACAGACAATTTCAGACTCCTTATACATATTTCTATACACATGCACACATGCTTAAGAGTATATCATATTTAATTTTTAATGGAAATGTGTGTATATATACATAGAATTCAAAATTCAACTGCTACCTCTTTGTATGACCCTGATGTCCCAACTAAGTGTTAGTTTTGGTGCTGACAACACAATGCCATAATGCAGACTCAATAAAGTGACCCTATATTTTCTCCACAAACCTATCACACAGACTGCCTCAAAATCCTGAGCCTACAAGTCTATTTTAAAACTAAATCTTTGACTACGTATTGTTGATATATAAGAGCAATGAGCAAACTACGAGTGGTTTGTAACCAAGCTCAATTAACTTACGTGGTGAGAACACACTCCCTGACTGAAAGCAGTCACTAAACATCAAACTGTAATAAAAAGATTCAGCAGTAATGCAGAGTACACTCTTCAAAACTAGTGAAAAATGTATTTTCATTAAATATGTGAGCAAACTTCTCCAAAACATCTCTCATTGTTTTACTCGCACTTTTCATGTCACTTCAGCCCACTTGAACTTAAGCAGTGCGTGAAATTATCTCTTTTCTTATAGCTGTTCACGTTTTTCCCTGAGTAATTAGCAAGCTACATCCCCTTTGACAGAGGGACACTAACAAGCTCCTACAGTTTCCAGTAGGACAAGGAATCCAAAGCTACTAATAGCAAACAAGTCATTTAAACAAAAAAGGATTACAAAGACCCGTTGCAAGAGGCTGGAAACTCACCCATATTTCAGATTAAGGTTTTCTGAGGAGCTCTTTTGTAAAGAGTTTTGACTCCATCTTACAAAAATATTTCATTGTTTTTCTTTTAAAAACCAAAATATTGGTTTGGATATCTACTAATAACTTCTTTTTGAAAATAATTACGTACTAGAAAGACTGAGAAGTGTTTTCCAAAGGGAAAATGACGGAAACATTCATTTTGTAACAAAACCCCCCTCCGGACATCTCACAGTTCAAAGAAAACAAAAAGTTACACAAACTTTTTAAAAAAGGTTTTTCCATTCTTTGCTATCAGGACACCAAAACAAGCTGCAAGTCAAGCCAGAGCGCAGAATATTTGCAAAATTTCCTTGCCAAAAATCCCTGGAACCACGCAAATAAAGAACGTTCGGATGAGCGCAAGCTCCTGAGAGGAAAGGCAGAGCGTACCTTGAGGACCTCCATGGGCACCTGGGTGGCGGGGGGCAGGCTGGTGGGCACGCTCACGTTGATGGCAGGGGTCTGGCTCACGGGCACCCGCTGCTGCATGAACTGGGCTGCTTGCTGCTTCTGCTGCTGCTCCCGACGCTCCTGCTCCTGCATCTGCTCACGCATGAGCTGCTGTCGTAGCAGGATTCGTGAGGTCATGCTGGAGGAGCTTAAGGGAGGCTTGGAAGCGCCAGGATGCTCGGAATTGCTGTGGGAAGACCAGAGAAAGACAGCTCAGCTTCCACCAAGCGGGATGGTGGCTCCAGCGGTCGGAGCCTGAGGAGTTAGACCGGGGCGTGGGTGAGGATACGACGCACCGCGCGAGGGGGAACTCGGAGCCGACCTACTTGAGGTACTTAGCGGCCACATTAGGCTGCCTTAACTTGACTGCAGCCAACCACTTCCAAACGCCAACATCCAGCTGTAAAGAGCTATTTGCTCTTTCAAATTTTGCACTAACCGCCCACAAGAAAAAACAAATGCTTTAATAGACAAGGGAAGGCACTCGTATTCCTTTTTCTTAAAAAAGTAATAAAGAGCTGCCTGCAGCAAGTCTTATGATAGGTGTAGATAATACTCCAGGTCTAGCTCAAAAATAAATAAATAAAGTAAATCTACCTCTCCCATGAAAACACAACATAACAAAGTTCACTTATTTTTGCGAAATACTGCCTTGGGGTTGGATTTGCTGGAGGTGACACACTTCTGAGCCAGAAACTAGACCTCCACAAAAAGACTCAACTCCCACCCCAGGCCTACCAGCATCTTCCAAGCGGAGTGACATACAAGAACAGGCAGAATAAACAACAGTAACAGCTTTATTCCAGTCATACTTTATAAAGAGCAACAGTCTGGCACACAGCACTGCCCTAACACCTAAGGGCTACCTCTATGCCATTGGCAGAGCTTGGAACAGACCATTGGACTTTGACATGGACTGCAGGGACACCTTTTGAAGCAACTCATCCTTTTCTTAGCCCTCAGAACCAAAATTCATTCCTGTAGCGTAAGGCAGAACAATTAGGGTATGCAAACACCAATCTGCACATCCTTCAAGGGAAGGATGTTGGAAGTGGGTAAGAATACATGACTCCACATAAGAAAGAGCTAAAATGTGCATAACTCAGCATATTTGGGTTCAGATTCTGCTGGCTGCTGTCAGCCCATGGAAGGACAGGGCTCATCAGGCTGTCATGATGAGGGTCATGCCAGCAGTAACCCTCCCACTCTAGAAGGAGGCTGCTCTTGAAAACCCCACCTCTGGCTCCAGTGCTTCGGTGGTACCTGCAGGATGCTGGCAGGACACAGGAGTGTGGGAGCCAACATCCCTTCCAGGTCTTGTTTGGAGGCCGTGGGTACCGAGCGCTGCTTGTGCTTGGGCAACTGGAGCCAGCACTGCTGGAAGTTTTCCAGCTTTGTTTAGGACTGATGTTGAATACAGTTCAGGGTAGAAACAAAAAAAAAAAGGAGAACCCACACTTACTGCCCCAAGAGATCAAACTCTGCTCTTCCAGAGCACACATTTTGGGGGCAGGGAGGCAGGGGACCATCTTGCTATTTAAGACCTGTCAGGTTGAAACATTCACAGAGACACTGATCCTTTTGATAAAACAACTAATGCAGCTGCGGAATAATCGTACTAATTAGCTGCTCAAGACAAGTCATTGACTGTGATACTTGTAAAAAACACTCCCTTTTTCAATTAAGGGTGAAGCATTCTCACATCTAAACCCAGCAGCTTGTTTTCTGGCTGCACATCTGAACCACTTTTACATCTCCAAACAGAGGAGACACTTTATTTCCATGACTACGATAGTTAGAGATCAGTGGCCTTCTAATTTTTTTGATTACACATTCCTAACAGGAATGTTTGAGCATGCACTCCCAATATATGTATATTTATTTATTTATGAATTATATACAAGTATTACTGAAGCGATAATATTTTCCTCCTGCCAACCACTGTGCATCCCACTATGGAGACTACTGTAACACCTGAGCAAAAAAAGGCACTCAAATGTTGCTTTCAAGGAAGGATTCATTGTCCTCATGTTGAAGAGAAGTGAATTATGTATCACACTGAACAGTGTTCTCATTTGTGTGCTACTGGCATTTTTTACAGATATTTAATGCTGCAAAATTGGTAACCCAGCAGTTCCTCCCACCTTCTTTCATTTTGAACTGTTTCTCCGCCAACCAAAGCCAAGTGTGCTGGAAACCATCTCAGAAGAACCTTCCCATGTACTGAAATTTTGGGGAATGCGAGGGAGAAGGAAGGAGAAATAATTTCCACTGCATTTTGAACAGCCCCTGCCAGGAACCTGATCTCACTCACACAATTATTGTACCTGCTCAGACCAACAACCGTCCCTCCAGGTTCCTGATGGTGATTCAGGGCTCTAGCACTGATTGAAAATTGTCAACAAAAGCTTCAAGTATCGTGTCTTTGAAAGAGACAACAGTCCCAGAAAATGTTGTTCTACCAAATTCTTCCCCAAAGGGCAGAGACACTTCCAGGTTTTATTTCTTTTGCAATTCTGCTCAGTATTTTACAGGGTATAGAGGCCCACAAGCCCTGAACGCAGGCAGTGCTGGTAGGCACGTGCTGCCAGACTGCAGTTACTGCCAAAGAACCATGAAATTGTTTAGGTTGGAAAAGATCTCCAAGACCATAAAGTCCAACCATTAACCCAGCACTGCCAAGTCCACCACTAAACTCTGTCCCGAAGAGCCACATCCACATGTCTTTGGTGACTCTATCACTTCCCTGGACGGCCAGTTCCGGTACTTGACAACCCTTTTGGTGAAGAAACTTTTCTTAATATTCAATCTAAGCCTCCCCTCACACAAGTTGAGGCCATCTCCTCTTATCCTATCCCTTGTTACCTGGAAAAAAGAGATGGGCACCCAACGATCACACCATCAATGCAGGTGAGTTCGAATGCCTGGCTTCCCTTCTCCACCATGTCTGCTCCTCTTCTCAAGCACAGAACACTCCGAGGTGGAACAGAAGATAGTCTGGGTTTCATCACCATATACCCTCCACAGAGCAAACAGTAGGTTTGCCAGAAACTCACTTTTCCAATCAAAGAAGCGATTAAAGACTTGTTATTTCAAAGGCTTCATCAGGAGAATTTTGAAAATGCATCTTTTTAAAGCTTCTTGACCTCTACATGCTGCCTCACAGGCAGATCCCCTCCCATGATCAAGCTCTGTGCCACGTGCCACAGTGCAACCCAGAACTGGACATGTGGATTCAAAACTCCCATCCATGAACTGATTCACCCCCAGACCACGCAGAGTTGGTAACAGAGCCCACACACGCAGCTGATACACGATGTGATTTAGATACTTCCTGCAAACAGTTTATGGAAACCATCTAATTGCAATAAATGAAACCGACTCATCCCTTTAATTGACACATGATTAAACCAGTTATCCATTAGCAGTCTAATAAGCACAGTGTAATACAGACTGGGAGTTATTACTTATGTGTCATGTGCCGATCCAATTAATCCTGAAGTGATAACATTTTATTAAATGAGTTTAAATTACATATCCTTTGCACAGATGCCTGGGAAATGTTAGTTACTGCACACGAATTATAACACAGGTGTTGCATAATAAAAGGCAACTGATCAGATTAAAATCAAGTTTGATTTTGTTGCCATCGACTCCAGAGATTAGAGGGACCATACCTCTTACAGCCCACTCTACCTTCCCAGATATGTACTGATTATTTTATCTGCCTCCTTGGGCAAAAAGACAAACTCATCTTTTGTTGGCTAGTTTTGGTTTTGGATTCCTATAAATTGATCAAACCAGCTCTCTGGTTCACATACAGTATTTAAACAAGTTGTCTGGTTCACAAGTATTATTTTGCAACAGCTACATATTTGCTAAGAAACTTCTCTGGTGATTTTGAACTCGAAAAAATATTTAACTCATCTTTGCTTTTTAACTGCCATTAAAAAATTATTTCAGAAAAAAAGAAAAGCCTCCAATGTAAGGTTTCTTAGACAAATTACAATAATTAAAGCACAGATAAACCCCTCAAAACCCAGACCTCCTCAACCAGAGATTGACAAGAGTCAAACAACAAAAAAAAAAAGGCAAAAAAAAAAAAGCCCACTTGCTTTGGGCAGGATGTACTACCCTGCTCTAAACAGAGAAATGGCATACAAGAGGGAAGCTGCTGCTCTCCTCCATTCATGCCAACTGTTTGTTAATGGGGTAGTCCACAGAGAAATCAGCCAAGTAAAGCAGATTTAGCACCTCAGGAAATCCACTGAGCTGTACCAGATCTCAGAAGAAATAACACGGGATTTAAAGCCCTGTGTTAATTTCTTACCCTTATGTCATTCATAATTATTTATAGAGAAAAGAAAGGCATCCACATTTAAGTATCCAACATTAGCATAAAACGGTCTTGATCTTTAAAGCAAGCAGATGAGAGGTTGCCAATGCTACAACTCTAACACTTGGTTGGACCTCCAGAAGGCATTTTCAGAAGAGATCACCCCACAGCTCCCCTTCCAACACTCCTCCTGTTCCACAACCACTAGAGTTTTCTCAAAAATTAAGTTGATTTGTCCAAATTCTGTTTTCAACCAAGCAGTAAAATGTCAAGTAACTTTTTATTCCCTGTACTAAATATGTAGCTGAGGCAACAATGCTTGCAGCAGCATCTAACTTGCCAGCAAGCACCACTGTTTGCCTCACAGAGGGGTGACAGAAAAGGGAATACCAAAAGAAAAAAATAAATGCAAAGAGGACCCAGATTACACACACCACACCACCCCCCAAAAGAAACTATAATACAAAATGCAGAAAGTCCACAAAGAACAAAAATGTTCTACACAATCCCTTCTCCCCCATCCTCAGCCAAGGTAAGGGATTCCAACTACAGCATTTTCCCTGGAGCACTTTGTACTTCATTCCTAACATTTAATAATTGATTGTGGGTTACAGCGACGCTCCGCTCACCGCCAACTGCCTGGCACTGCTCGAAGTATCAGCGCAGAAAAAACCAAGCCCAAGAGTTGGCACCTTTGTATGCCCTGACTTGCCAAGGACAGAGCAGTTACAAAAACGGCGCAGAGACCTTTATCAGCCCTTATAATAAAGCCAGGACCACGTTTCAGGCTTCTACATGAAATGTTTCTGCACTTGAAGGTTACATGTTTAAAGAGACAGGCTGCATCTGCTCCTTCATCAAAGTAGATGTTTTCTGTCCCTCAACTGCTTTTGCATCCTGACCTGCACCAGCTCACAGTTGCTCTCCTGCTGCAGCACTGCTCACCCCACACCATGGGCTGCACCCACAGAACACCTCACAGCCCAAAAGGCATCCATCCATCCATCTCCCTGAATGCATTGTGTGCACCTGGTTGGGTGGGGAAGGAAGGAAAAACCCTGCAATCGACCACGCAGACCTACTACCAAGGAGCTAAGGGTTGAATCTCAAATCCAATTAATGCAGTGGACACACTTGCTTTGGGAAAAAAACAAAAAAACAAAACCAACCAAGAACCCCCCCCCCCCCCCCCCAAAAAACCCTCCAACAAAACCCAACCCCACAAACAAAGATATTTAATCCTTGCTAAGAATTTCTATAAGTTGTTCTACACCATTTAGTAGTTTTCCATTTTTCTTCTTGTCTTGAAAACACACCTTCACAAGCTGCTGAACATAATGCTTTCTGAACTTAATGAAAACCTCTCTCATGACCCAGGAGCACTCAGTAAATAATTATTAAGCTCTGGAGGTGGCTTTTGCATGAGTGTTGACTTAATAAAATGCCGCAAGTTGATCTGCTTGAATGCCCATTTACCTGGGGACACAGTTTGCAGTACAGCTTGGAAAGCTTGATCACAGTCAGATTAAGGAACCAGGTAAAATTAAGAGGTTCCATCCAGAATCTGCAAAGGTCACATTTTACAATCCTTTACATTTCTTTTTAAAGGGAGATAAATAACTGCAAACCCACAGTATCCTGAAAGACTTCCACAGAATAATTGTTATAATGCACCAAATCTTTTTCCACCTAAACCGAACACACCCATCAGCCCAAATGTCTGTGTATGCCATGAAGTTTCGGAAGGAGAGATATTTATATGCATATTTAATTACTTTTCTTTTAAACACAGAGTATTTTACAAGTCTTCCCCTCCTCAAAGTCACCATGATCTCTTGGCCGGTCAGCCCCAGCTGCCGTGGCTCTGCAGGAGACAGTGGCCAGCTCTCAAGTATTGTATATTTAACTCCCAGAACACAACCTCCACCACAGCAAATCAATCACACAATAATCTGCTCACGGTGCCGTCACCCGGGAAAGCGTCACTCACAGACAGAAGCTGTCAAGGGAGCAGGGCATGAACATCTGAACTCTAACAGCCTCCATCTTTCCCCCCAATTTTGTGTCCAAGGGCTTTTGCTGAGCACCCTCGGGTGAAAGTCAAGCGGCGTCCGGGCCCGGCTGTGTCTCTAGGGGAGGCTCCAGATAAGGACCTGGCAACTCCAATCCCCACGGAGCAGCAACACAGGCAGCGGTTCCCGGCACTGCAGACCTGTGCAATCCAGCACCTACCGAGAGAAAAGAAGGGGGGGTTGAGCCACGCACAAGGTCTTTGTATGTCGTGAAACGACTCTGAAACACCCCAGAAGTTTGGAGGTAACATCTCACTACATCCTGTCTCACCTGCATGAGAGCACTGCACAGAGCCCTGACAGGGACAGCCCGGAGCAAGGTGTGGATCCACAGCAAGCACGGATAAATGTCCAGCACTACCGTGGGGCTGAGTGTGATCCCCACACCTGCACCCAGGCAGCCGTACCACCCTCACCATCCCGAGAGCACTGGGAGAAATGGAAGACAAGGGCTGGCATTGAAAGCACTTCTCCCATTCATTAATTAAAAGGGGTGTGATCAGGTCATTAACACCATCAGAGGAGTGGATAAGGGCTGTCTGTAACAGCACCGTTTTCTCACGATCTTTATCACCAAAAAGACAAAGGGAAAGGGTGAGTGCAAGACAAATTTGTTTTCTGGGATACAACTCCTTCACATTCAAGGCTCAACTAGGTGAACCTCTACCTAGGAACCACTGGACATGCATCTCACAAGAGCCAGATGTGTATCTCTAATGGTATGGAGAGTCAAACTGACAGTGTACACACTTTTCCCCCAGTTTCACCTCTGCTCAAACAGGCTGAAACCTTCAAGCAGAAAAGGACCAGGCAGGTGAAGACAGATTTGTCTTTCACTTTAAAGTGTGACCTTGCTAAAGGTTTTTTGAACCATTTTTCAGACACCACATTTATGGGTACTTCCCTCTCTGAAAGGCTTTACACAAATTTGCAAAACAAAAAGCCAGATAGCTAAAACAACCAAGAGGTGATAAAAGAAAAAATCGAGGAGATAACTCTCCACTAACAACCTCTGTAGGGTTTGATTTTGTAATACAGAATTTACCTTCTTTTACCTGGGCAAATAGAGACGATAACACCGTCGCTGAGAGGGAAGATGACGTATGATCACCGCACTTTTTGATACTTTGCAACTACATAGTGCCCAGGTCTGACTCCACAACACCTTTCCATCATATCTTGATTTAGAAATTATCTATCACTTCCATAGTCAAATAGCAAGTTTATTCACAGATGCAGTCCTGCAGAAAACAACTCGACCATGCTGTGTTCACAGATTGTACCCATAATTTACATGCTCATATTCCCTTCAAGCTAAAAAGCCACCATGCTCCTCAACGCTTAACGTGACCCAGCAATTCCCAGCCTAAATCCTTCCACTCATCCAAGGTTTTCTGCTTATGGACTCCACTGTTACAGCACTATTTAATGCTTTCCAAAGAGGATGAGGCAGCTCGAAGCCTCATCTCGTGCAGATGACATCCCTGCTCTGGTATGTTGAGCAAACAGGATCTTAAGGAGCAAAAGGGAAAGTGTTTATGGAAGATTTGCTTTAAATGATTAAGAACCCCAAAGAGTCACGATGAAAACCACACCGTGAATTCAGTGCTTGGTGTGTGATCAGTCAGTGTTATCAGCTTGGAGGACTTGCTTCTTACAGTGAAAACTATGGGCAAGGGAACAAACAACCTCTAAGTTATTACTTCAATAACTCTAACATTAAAATAATCTTGGACAGATATCTCACTTGCATCTCCAGCCACAGCACTAGCTGTTCATTACGGAACCTGATCAAATCAGCAAGTATGTTCAGCAACCTTTCTTTCTAGCAAAGCAGCTCTCCAGACTGCAGAAACCAATTCCTCAGCATCCACATGCTTGAAGTAAACTTCAGTTTGAGTGTTCTTAAGCATTGCTTATAGTTCTTCTACACTTTTGTCTATTTGTGGAAGAGTTATTGGGACAAGGAGGATTGTGTGACTATGTAAGCTGAATGACTCCGGGCAGTGGAAAAAGCCTTTATTCAGCAACAAGTTACTTTACCAATCATTTACATATTTACATTGCAATTACAATTTGCAATAGCAGGACAGATGTGCCAGACTTGCTGCCTTGGGCTTTCACACCAAAGACAGGAAGTTGGGATAAGCTTCAGCTGTCCATGTAAGAAAACATTACTGATATTTACAGATGTGCTAATTGAAGCCAAGCAAAATGGAGGAATCACCCAACTGCAAATAACTACAGACCAGACAGTCTTCAGTTCTCTTGCTTAGGCCATTCAATGCCATCAACATCCCTGACATGGGGTAATCCCAAACCAAAGCTCCTGGAGAAAGCAACACACCCCCCCCAGTTCATCAGGTATCACTGCTATGCTACCACGGGATCCAGCAGCATCCTCAGTACAGACACATCCAGCACTAAGGTCCTTTTGTCTCCAGGTACCTCTCCCAAATCCCAAACTCAGGGATTTTCTGAGTTTCGGTGTGCTTACAGCCTTTGGGTATACACTGTGGGTCAGGATGGTTGGAGTAGGTCAGTGCCAGTGTTGGTTAAAGTGACCTCTTCACCCACCATCCAGCAGTTGCAAATTCTATTTTAAATTCGTCACATCTATATGAACTGCACTCTTTCACAGAAACATTTAAAGGCTTCAGCACTGGGGAACTGCATCTCCAGGGTCTGTTCTGATAATTCCCTCTCTACCCCCATCAAAAAATTCTGCATCTTGTGTTTCTAACCAGAAACTGTTCATGAACACCAGAGAGAGGGAATGAGAATAATTACTTAAACTTGGGGTCACATGTAAATAAAAAATAACAAATGAAAAACATAATACAGAATGAGCTCTCATTCAAAATAAAAACATACAAGTAACATTTATACTTCTGGATTTCACAGTGTCAAAATAAATAAAAAAAGATCCTCCTTAATCTATTTATAGGTCTTTTAACACCTCAAATGCAGCTCTGCTAATACACAGCCTTAATTTAATTTTGCAATTACTCTTTTGCTCTGCATCTCTTATATTGCTTCTAAAAGGCACAAGTGCCTCTTGCAGAGCAGACATAGGAAAAATCCTCAGAAATAACTTTACGAAACCAAATAAAATCTCAAAAATTAACACAGTTGATGCATTTCTAGACAAGGGGATTTTTTCAAGTAAAACTGTTCAGCATGGTGCATGTTTTGCACAGTTCACTGACAACTAAGAGAGCCGTGCTGTCCATGTCATTTGCTGCAGGAACACCACTTCTTACTTCTCAAAATACCCTTGTGGTTTATTTTTGAAAAAAAAGCAACCAACTCAAAACTATTTACAGGCCTTTTTGTTAGACCCTCTTAATCTGTTCTGCTCTGCCAGAAGCACAGCACTTGAATGGCTATTTCTGTTCAAAGCTATATTTGTTGTGGAACTACTGCAAACTCCTGAATCATGTAAACAGAGGCAAGAGCCAAAAAATGTTTCACTGGACTTGAAGTTCACATCTGCCTTAGTTACTAGGGCAAAAAAATAAAGGCAGGCGCTTAGCTTATAGCCAACAAATCCCGCAAAGACCACAGTTAATCATGCATTCCTGCAACAGGGTTTTGTTTAATCTGGTTTATTTAGCATTCGTGACCTTGGCAAAGTACCTGCGGGAGCACCCACCACTGCTGTGGAGCAGCAGTTCACACCTCCTGTTATTTTAGGCCACAGCAGACGACTACACAGTGCTCCATTAGTCAGCCAGGTTTATAAACACGCAGCAAAGTCACCTGGAAATGATGCACAGTTCCAGACTTGCTGGAGCCCAGCAGCCACTGTACTGCTGTCCCCAAAAAGCTGTATTGTAACGGCTCAGTCTGGACTCGGCAGCAGCCGCACGTTTCTGCAGAACAAAAGCTTGACAGACCTGCTGCTGGGAGCAGAGTGACCCTGCCATTTCTTCACGTTCTTGGTTCAGAGGAGTTAGTGCTGGAAGCCGTGCCCTCACCTCAACCTACCGATCTGGATGAAAACTTCACCTTCTCTTCACTCACCTTCTTCTATTCCCCATGATCCTCCCCCAGCAGGAACAATCCCCAATATTATCAACACGCTGGAAACAGGAAGAAGTCCCAGTATTCCCAACATGGTGGAAATTATATAAAGTCCTAAAACAACAATAAAAACCCAAATAGGTGTTTGATTCCCAAAGGCTAATGGGAAACACCTCAGGACACCTTCCCAGGACACCTTGTGTGGGAGCACAGGGGGTGTCGGGAAGAAGAGGCAATGACTCTGCAAAAAGGTAAAAGCCATTTTAAAAACTGTTTAAACCACCTTAAAAACTTCGGTTTCTATAGCATTTGAACTGTTTTCATTTTCTTCACTAGTCCATCTCTGACAGGACTTCTTCCATCCCGCATATGGCAAATCCATTGCCACAGATTCCACCTTTCCACAGATTTCAGCGAGCTTCAGGCAAGGACAAATTCTGCCCAGTGGTCTGTGGCACTGACCTGTAGAAGAGGTACTACAGGTAAAAGGACAGGCAGTTTATTTTTGGATAAGAATGGGACAACATAGAGAATAATACGCTGAAATATTTACACATAATACACTGAAAATGTTTTTCTCATTCATCCAGAGAGGCTGTTGCAAAGCCACATTCAGGAACTGCAATTAGCTTTCCAAGTATTTGGGGGGGGGGGAGGGGAATCTATTTTTTGCAACCTCAAAATGATTTGTTATTCTTGTCCTGTTTTTAAAAGCAGATAATAAAATATCTGGTCCATTTATACTTGTATTAGCTATCTTACTGTAGTTTAAGATTGTACAAATCAGTCAGGGTCAAAAGATATTCTAACTTAAAAGTGTTAACCTTATACATCGTTATACTTCTGTGTCTCTTCACAGAGCTGCAACCTGGCTATTGAATTCCTAATCTTAACAGAAGGACATATATTTAATTTTCCTTGAATTGACATTACAGACTACTTAAAGTTGCATTAAAGCTAGTATGATCCTTTACACACTCCAGAGCACCAAAAATGAACATCAGTTGTCAGAATGCCAGAGTTATTCAATTAACACTTACACAGCCAAAGCATTTGCAATACTATTCACAAGTTACCAAAAAAACTCCCCAAAACAATAACACCAAAAAAATAACACCTAGGCTAGGGAAAGGCAGCTTCTACAGGATTTCTCATTTGGTGAGCTCCCAGACACCTCTCTTTCCACACTAGATGGAGCTTTGTGCCCTGCTTCTTCAGCTGTCTGGCACTGCTCTGAGCTGGGATAAAAAGGGTAAAGAGGCAAAGGGTGAAACACAAACGTCACCCCAAATAAACAGCCTGCATACAGCAGCTTTGGGAACAGCGTGATACCAGCGAGTACCTGGCTTCTCACCGTGTTCTTCCTGCTCCTGCTGCCCTCCCACCCCAGTAATCTCTGTTTTGAGCACTGTTTTGTTGTTTTCAAAGAATCAAAGGTTCCAGCAACTCCAAATCCCAAACTGTGCTGAGCTCCTACCAGCTCAAGGCACTGTCTTGAGCTCACACCACATTCAAATTACACTCCTTTTCCTCCCCTTATACAGGGACAGCATTTAAGCTTATTACCAGATTACACACCTGAATTGCTCACTGGCTTTCCAGGATCCCTCTTCATATTTCCAGTTATTTTCTTTCAAAATAAGCTCTTCGGTCTCCTCTCTAGTAACCTGAAACATCTCTACCAAATGCCTCTGCTCAGGCTCCAACCTTGGATCCACTGACTTCAGGGAAACAACTCATGGATAAAATTTCCCTTGACTTGTGTCTGCTGGATTTGGTCTGTATTGTTTCAGATCACAGGTCAGGAGAAACAGCTCATCCTTCTGGTGAGCTGCCACAACTCCATTAGGATCGTTCAAAGCACAACAGGATATGGTCTATCATCGGTATTTCTATGATGAATTTAAACTCAATGGGACAGAGAAGAGTCCAGGGAATGAGTCACTCCCAATGTCACAAGTGGCCAGCATTGCAAAGCCCAAAAGCAGCAGCCTCAGGCTGTATCAGATAAGGCAATGACAGAGAGGATGGAGAAGCACCAGTGTCCATAGTGCAAAATGTCTGTGTACCCTGTGGTCAAGGGGTCCTGCTGGGGCAACTCGCTCAAGAAAAAGAAGCTAAAATTGAGGGGACAAGGGAAACAAGCCCACTTTATAGTGGGAAGCTAAAGAAAAGTCTGGAGGTTGACAGGGATGAGTGTTGCTGCCTATAAATACAGCTGAGAAACAAACACCCAGGAGAGAACAACCCTGGCACGTCACCAAGCGATATAAACCAGCTATGAACAAGATTAAATTGGTATCAACAGTCTCATTCTGAGAAGCCCAGACCTGAAACAGCTTCCAACTGGAGGACTGGTGAAGGAACAACATGCTCCTTTTCAAATAAAGGCTGGTTGCCTAATCAAAGTAGGTCACTGTGGAATGAAGCAGCCAGTAACGAATTACAGGACACAGAATCACAGAATCAATTAGGCTGGAAAAGACCTCTAAGATCGAGACCAACCCTGTCCACTAGACCAGAGCACTGACTGCCATGTCCAGTTGTTCCTTGAACACAGAAGATCTCCTGCAGCCAAAGCTCGAATGAGACAGACACAGGACAAAGCAAACCCTTTGGCAGAGCTCATGGATCTCAAGTAGTGCTGGAATATCGCACACAACAGGAACTGCTGCCTTCCCATACACCAAATGCAATCCTTCTGGAAGGTGAGCACACTGGCTTGAACAGCCTTCTCAGCAGGTCCTACCAGGACAAAGATGCTCTTCTAGAGCTACCAGCCCACTTGGGCCCTAATGAAACATTGCTCTTATCATCTAGACTCTGGGTTAACTGGACAGAGACACCGTTATCAGCAGTCATCATGCTGCAATTTCTTGGAAGCCCTCTCTTCCTCCTCTGCCTGTATCCCCTCCCACGTTAGCCCAGCTGAGTGAGCCAGAGTTCAGAAGTGTTGAACTGAAGCAGTAAATAATACCTCAAAAATGCAACCCCTCCTTTCTAGCTAATTTAGAAATAACTTGAGTTTCTATGCCACTGCTTTGCAAGTAAAGGACTACAGCTTAGCTGACCCCACCTTTTGTGTCTGGCTGCCACACTCATCCCCAGATTTTTGCATTGAACCATGCAGAGACCAGAGGGGTACAGCACTTACTTAACTTGGGGCAGCCACAGGTTCAAATGGAATAAGTCAACAGGCAAGACTAACTTCAATACTGACATTAGGAAAAGGTCTAAAAAGAGGCTCCAAAAGAAGGTCATTTTCATCATGCAAAATTTCCTCCAAGTCAGTATTTCTTAAATAGGCAAAAACTCTCATCAAGTGGTACAAATAACTGACATAACAGCACAGAAATAAAGCTAGAGTTAGAAAACTGTGGGAGCAGGTGATGAAAAGGAAAAGCTGTTCTTCATTCACATCAGACTGATCAGCCTCAGTTCGTGTTTTCCTTCTGTTGACCACACCATGTTATTCAGCTTAACTGGCCCACAGAGTCAGTGTCAAGAAGTTTTTCCTAAATCAAATATTCCCCTGAGAAAAAAAAAAAAATTGTTTCTTTATTCAATCAAGGAACAAAATCAAAATAGGAAAATAAAAGGCACACCTACCATATTTTCTTGTCCCAGCAATGGCTCTCTGATCAGCTTGGGGATACCTTTACCAGTCCAGACTGGACAGTCAAAACTGGTCATTTAATTTAACTGTTTTATTCAGCTCAAGCTGGTTATAACATGCTTATAACTTATAGCAAACTTTGATAGAAGAAAATTCATACTCCCTTCCAGGGAGTTTGCTTTGCAAGGAAAACTAAGCCAATTTACCTTCAGGAGTCTTACTAGGACACCTTAATTTCCCCACCACTTTCTGCTAACCTGGAAAGTTGGAGCTCTCATGTTTTAAACTACAAAGCTACACTGGTTAATTTGTAGAAGCTCACCTACCCTTCTTCTCCCAAAGGAAAACTGATAACCAAAAGATAAGGGTTCCCCCCAAGACACACATAAACCCAAGAAATACCTACTACGAAAAGAGACAACTGAAAGCAGACAGAAGATATGCAGAGCATGTCTTTCATTCAGAGCAGATTTAAGTGGGATACCTTTTGAACACAAGACAGTCAAACCCTTGACCCCCTCTAAGTGTTCAACATCCTGGACATGCCATCTAAAATTTCCACTGAAGTCTGAAAGTGGAACAAAATGAAAACACCATCACTGACCATGTTATTTACAGCCTGGGAACAAAGAACTCCAGCCTCCGGTGCTCTTTTAATACAGCCTAATTTATTCTGAAAAAAGTAATAATTAAGTACACAAAACCAAAGTATGGAACCTGAAAAACACCCTCCTGTCTGGCAGAGCAAGTGCTTTCTACGGACAATTCATTAGCTCATGCTGCTAAAATGGTTTATTAAAAATAATTGGGGAAAAGCAAAGATGACCTCCAAAATACACAACAACGTTAAGCTGAAAATGTTACACTGAAAAACCCCCCCAGAGCAGATCAGATGCATTAATATATTCTTAAGTCCATATTCAAGTAGTTTGAAACTGAAGTCTTTAATATTTGAACGATTATGTATGAGTTTTTAAAAATCTAACAAGTGTTTAGCACTACTAAAAACCCAGCACATTAAATCTTTCCAGACTGAGATTCAAAAATTCCCCAACACAAGAGGGAGAAAGCCCTGGGCAAAAGAAAATAATCAAATTTCACCACCCATCCCACCACACGCCTCTGCAGAACCAACATCAGGTAAACTGAGGATTGCAAAATCAGCCAGAATAATGGAGTTCCCAGGCCAAAGGGCTCTGGCTTTCAAACAGGTCCAAGAGCTCAGTATTACAGTGTCCCAGAACAGAAAATGCAAAGGAAGCCTTAGCAAGTGCCAGGAGGGAGGTACTCAAGACTGACACCAAAACCAGCCTGACAGTTACTACTTCAGGTAAGGTGTATCCCTGCTTAGTTAAGGAAAACCTCAATATATTGCCATTAAAAATATAAAGCAGTAAAAGGCTACTATGATTCCAGTGAATGCACAAGATGGTATTTTGCGAGGGTGAGGAGCTCTCTCCGTGCCCACATGGAAATGACAGCTGGAGTTCCTAAGAATGGGCTGATTCACCTTTAGAAGACGACCACGGCACTTCCAACACAGCTTAAGGAGAATAAGCTGAGAGGCATCCTCAGAATGAAAACACGCCACAAAAAATCCCCAAAGTGCTCAGTGAAGTACAGCAACGCCTACAGTGTTCCTGTAAGGACACAGTACTGCAGGAATAACTCATGGATAGCATCCATTTCCCAACACCACTCTCCTGGGCTGGTATTGCCCCACCCTGAACACAAAGGTGCACCCCGCAATCAAAGACCAAGCTCCACAAAACCTGGAGCAGCCAGTTTTGTTAGAAATTGGCCACAATATTCTAGATTGAGCCGCAGCAGCTTTAAAACCTGGTTTCAAACTGATTTGTCGTTTTCTCATTGCATTATTCAACAGCAGCATCGTTTTATCAACCTCCCAAATACCACCCTCGAAGAAGCAATACACAAGGGCTTTTCTGTAAAGTTTTCCATAATCACTAGAGCACCAAAAAAATATTTTGATATTGGAAGAGAACTGCTAAGTTTTCTGCGGCAAAGTCCATCTTTATAATTTGTCATTTGAGATTAAATGCAATAAATCCCTTGGTACTAAAAAACCAAATATGAAGATGCAGGTGGATCCCACTCCACATGTATTTTTGTATCAGTTAATATTTTACATGCAAAGTAGTTTAAACAGTGAACTTCAAGCCAGAATGGCCAAATCATATACTATCCTCATTTCAATTAAAACCATGAATATTTATTTTAAAGTAGTCTGAGCAACCTGGTCTAATGGAATTTTTCCCTGCCCATGGCAGGGGAGTTGGAAATGGAAGATCTTTAAGGTCCCTTAAATCAATCTATGATTGTATGATTCCCAGTGGTGTTGGGAACCTACAGATGCATGCGAAGAAGAGAAGGAAATAAAAAAAAAAAAAAAAACAAAGTACCTACAGAAAACAGATTTAAACCTGCATTTCCGCATGGCAACAAAGCAACATGCTGCTTGGAAACATCCTTCCATTCCTATTTAACACAGTGGTGGTGTGAATTACTGCCAAAGTAAACTTGAAAAATTTGTTTGCCATCGAGGGAAACCAAGCAAACCGGAGTTCTGAGTGAAGAATCTTGTTTGAAGAGGGTGAAGGTTTCTTTGTTCCCTTTAGTGCCAGGTCATTTCAAACTTTTATGTCTACACATTTTATTGTGCTTGCAAAACAACTATAAAAAAAAAAAAAAGGAAAGAAAACTGGATGATTAAAAATTTTAATAACCCATTCCTAAAAATCAAAAAAGCATTGCTACATGTGTAAAAATATCACCGAGTGCAACATTAGTCTACTCCCAAATGTTTGCCATCTGAAAGCAAAATATTATTGAATGTAGCAAAGAGAGAAGATATGTTTTTTGAAAAAATGTTTGTATAAAATCCAGGAAAAAAAGGATATATTTACAATGTTAATACTAGTTACATAATCTGTCCTCTTATATGGCAGTTTCTGACCATTAACAACCATAAATACAGATAAGACCTTTTATTCAATTATCATGCTAAATGTCATGTTTCTGTAAGCACCCTGATAAAGCAGCTCAATTATTCCTCCCTCGCTTATCTGTTATCTAAAAACCACTGACAGTATCATTTCTGACACTAGAAAAGTACTTGCAACTTTCTAGGCTATGGCTCAGCTACCCCAACAGATCTCTGCACTGACAAGAGTCTCCTTTCTGCATCTCTCCTTTCCATTTAGGTCTTCTGCAATTCCATGGTTTTAAGTCCGTATCTTCAGCACACAGACATGCAGGTAAACAGTAATTTCTGAAAGTTTGTTACTATTCAAGATATTTCTCATGGTATTTGCCCTAGCAACCTTAGGATTTAAACTGAAATTGCAAAGCAGACTCTTAGTTGTTGCAAGATTGGGGAGAAAGGCTGATTGGAATTATTAGACAGCAACTTTCACTGAGCATTTAATTCCAGCATTAAATTCAGGCATGTATTCAGTGCATCATAAGCAAATTTAGCTGGGACATGGTCCTAAACACATGGAAATCAATAGGAGTATTTCATTCTTATTTCCCAAAGACTCTTTGGACACACTCTGCAGCATTTTGAGCTGAAAATTTGCCTGCCCTTCTGCACTTGAGGAAACTGCCTTGGCAGGCAGGATGCATCCCACCATCCACAGTCAGCTCTGCAGCCCATGGATCTGCCACGGAGCAAACCCTGAACCAGCTGGCTGCACATGAAAGCACATGCAAAGGTCTTGTGCATGCTTGTTTGGCTGCTTTGCAAAGGAAAAAGAAATGAGCAGGGAAATATTGTTGGTTTTGTTGTTCTAAGTCAGATTTCTCCGTTTGATTCCTACCTGGGCCAGGAGGGGAAAGGGAAAACTAAAACAAAATAATCATATCCTATTGCTTGTTCTCCATCTCCTACAAGCCAGCTGCAGGAGCTGACGTGCAGGCACAACCCCAGGAGGGACAAATGCTCTGTACAACCCTGCTGCAGCTCAGAGAAGAAAAAAGGACTGAAAACTTACCCAGGGGATTCATTCTCTCACATTCCAATCCAGCAAAAGCTCACTGGGACCTGGGCTTCTGATGGCCACAAAACCCAGACTAGTCAGAAAGGTCTTAGTAAGCACCAACTTCCAGAAACTGCACTTCCACTCCTACCATCCACCTCCTAACCCTGCTGCTGCATTTGTGGCTGCCTTTGTTAGAATACTTCTGCAAATGAAAACAGATGAGTAACTATTGCTGCTTTAGCAAACTCCCAAGCCCATGGTCACTAATAATAGCTTTTTTCTTTTTATTACAAAAAAAAACCAAAAAAAAAAAAAAAAAAAAGTTTAAATGCTTGTATAAAACACACATTGCTGAATGTTTTCTTTCATTGATCCAGAGCAGTTTCCCATACGAGCTCAGGCCCAGGTCTCTCGAATAATTTCTGGGGATCAACACAATGCAGAGCAATCTCAGGCTGCTTGAAGGGCATCCCTCACAAAAAAAATAAAAATAATTGGGTTCTGTGCTGCTTCATTTTAGACATTAAGAGTTCAATTAAAAAATAAATATGAACAGAGATATTCCCACTTTATGCACAAACTGAAACTCAAAGGCAGCCCTGAGCTCTCTGGTATGTGACACTCTGGAGCTGATGAATTCAGAAAGGCAAAGGTGCCCTGGCAAGCCGAGCTCCCAACTCCTTCCTGGCAGTGGCACAAGGCCAGCTCCCACTGCGCCAGGAGCAAACAGGTGGGATGGGAGGGAAAGGGCAGCGTGTAGGGAAGGGAAAGTGGAGAAGGGCAACACAAGAGACAGAAAATGGAGAGGGTATGAAGCCATTGCTGTGAAATGACAGTGGGAGAAAGCCTTCCCTTGCGCAAACCTGACCTGGTTCACCACCAGGAAGAAAAAAAGAAACAAGAAAAAAACCCCACAAAAACTATTTCCGTTACAATATTCTGCCTTTCCTCCCTACAATCAATTCAATAAATCAATTCCAGGAACTCCTGAAAGCCATAAAAATAACTGGGTCCCAAATCACCCCAAGCCTGTAATGTTTTACTGATGGAGCTCCCACCACACACCCTCTTTGGCCTGGGGGCTGCCGTAGCCTCCTGCTCCTCCCATGCTTGTGACCATGGCCGAGTAGAGGCTGTGTCTCTCCCCTTCCTTCATCTGGGGTGCAGGTTTCACACCTGTCTTGCACTGAAATGTAGCACTGCCAAGCCCAGGGCCTCCGTTATCCTGCACAAAGGTGCTGGGAAATGACTCGGAGCCGCTGGGCTTTTGCCGCCCACGCTGGATGGTGAGTTGACATCAAGGAGAAAAAAAAACCAAAGATACTGAATATTCAAAAGTCAGGCCACAGCATCTTCACATTGTTCACATCCTAAAGCTTCCGGGGGCTTTTAGCTTATTAATTTCTATTATTGGGCTGACTGCTGCTGAATAATCCCAAGCATCACATAGCAACTGGTTTTTTTCACAGGAAGTAACCAAGCCAGAAGCAGCGAAAGCATCCTCTTGTTCTTGTGTGAGCCCTTTTTATTATTTTTTTTCCATAGTTTATTCGAACAATGGCACCATGAAACAGCTTACAATAATGACTGTTACAAAATAGGAAGCTGAATTATTAGGCAAGTGTAACTCAATCAGCCTAGGGAGGATATGACAGGCACGACTAAGACAAAGGACTGGACTCTGTGACCCCAGGCATCTTTCAGGACACTGTTTCTGCAGCTGAGTTATTAAGAATTGAAGTTTGCTTTGGCTCCTTGATTAGAAGTACCATTCTTATAACTGCAGCAAAGCATATGCACTTCCCAAGAAAGCAGTTCACAAAGTGCACAGAAAGCAAACACTCTGGAGAGGCTGGGATGAGAACTTTACCTGGAAATACAGTTCAAAATGAAAATTCAAATTTATCCTTTTTATTGCACAGGAGACAGCAGGACAAGTAAACTATGAGTTACTCTTTAAGAAAATACCCAAGCACAGCTTCCACAGACCAACAAAAAATAACTGGTACAAGTGGTCTTTAATTAGCTGCAAGGTTCAACAGCACAGAATTTCTACAATCCTGCCAAGAGCATCAGCAGGACCAGCTCTGGAGTGATATATTTTGGACCAGAGGACCAGACAGACACCTGCCACCCTGTCATAACAACCTACTGAAACTATGAAAATCAGGTGTAAGTGCTCGGCTGAGCAATGCTGCTGGAGACAACAGCAGCACCAGTGACTGAGCAACAGCAATACAGGAACCTGCAAGTGAATCATTAACGAGCAATGATTTCTCCATTACTCACTGTGGATATAGAGCTACTGCGGGTAAGATTGGCTTCTAAAAAAAGGGAACAGCCGACAACATGAGCACTAACACATTCATCAAAGCCCAACACAACACAGAAAGGAAAGAGGAAGGCACAGCTACCAGTCAGACTTTGTCCAGAAGTGCTGCTCATTGAGGAAGACTCTGTGGAGCAGAGCAGACGTACTGGGAACAGCATCTCACACCATCCCCTTCCATGGGGGTCACGCTCAGGGGCTCAGGTCAACTGGGTGTTGATTTTGCATTACACCAAGAAATTCTTAACTCATTCTACAACAGCTAAACAGCTGTCAGACTAGTGATAGAGATCAATAACCAGCTACTAAAATGTCAACAGTTTGACCTCTAGGCAAGTGTTTCCATACCCCTTCACCCAGGTTCTACAGTAAATGCTCCCAGTACTTTTCTCTACTGAGAATAAGCAACAGGAGAACGGAGCTGACATTCTCAGCCAATCTTTAGGCAAGATTAGTGAGCAATTAAAGCTGTTGTATGAGGAATTTTAAGTGCTCTACAACTTCATGCCAAACAAGAGCTAGTCAAGCACTGGAATTTATTTTTTGCAATTCCGTCCTACACAGAAACAGAGACAAATTTAAAGAAAAGATTTTTGAAGCAAGGATTCAACCGATTACCAAAACTTCTATTACAGTTTAAGTACTAATGTATGCTGAAAGAAATTCAGCACCAAAAAGGGATGGGAAAAGCATTATGATTGCTTTCTACCAAATATGCCAAAGCTAATGCATTTCTACAGAATGCTTTTATTTCAACCAAATGGAGGGTTTTAATCAGTTTTTATTGGTTTGTTGGTAAAACATAATTAACTGTTATGCTAATTGACCCCCAGACGCTTCGAGTGCAGCACATCCTGGGAACACTTTTGAAGCCCAGAACTGAACCTCAGCCCCAAAAGCAAACAAGTACTTTTCCACCCCTCACCTACAACCACGTCCACCAGGAGAGGTAGCAAAGAATAGGGATTTTATCCCAAGAGCTGTTCATTTAGTCCCAGCTATAGCTCTTCACTAAGTCACCATGAAAACAAAACAGAGTAACAGAGAAAGCCACACATTTCATCGGGGTAAGATTTACAAGATGTTCAAGAGGAAAAGCTTGCTTTTAAGTACAACAGAAAATAAGGCAGATTTTGGGAACTGTCACCCCCAGCAACAATTGCACAGCTTGCATGGGCCTGACAATAAGGGTTGAAAATAATTATTTTCATAAACACACCAAATGGAGCAGAAAAAATGTTACAATGAACAAAGCAAGTAAATGAAGTTAAATAAGGTAAACGAAGCCTGAGGTACAGTTTCAGACTGATCTGCTGTTCATATAAAGAATGCTCTAGTTGAAGATTAGGGGTGAGAAATAAGAAGTCATTAGCTCTTCTTCAAGGTTCATGATTCAAATCTGACAAAACACACACTTCAGTGTTTCCAAGCTTAAAGAAAATTCCAGCAGGGTCACAGAAGATGCTATTTATAGCTGCCTTAATCTCTATGCACTCAAACACAGCTTTTGTGCATGCACATATTTTGTTAGCACTTAAATAAATAAATTAAAAAATCTCTGCTGCTGCAAACTTAATCATCTACAAGTTCTGAAAATGCAAATGCACTTTCCTCTTAATATTAGCTGCTTTTGAGTGAACAGCACCAAAAACCAGGCTAATAGTTTTTCCAGCCAAAACCGCTACCAGAAAAAACCCCAGGTCCTGGAAAATATTCAGTGTCAAAACTGAGAAAGAAGAATGTGGGAAGTTACCAGCAATTAATTTCTTCAATAGGAAACAAACTCTTCCCACCCACAATGTACCTATCAGTACAGTTGAGAATGTTCTGAAACCTGGAACATCCAGGCAGTGAAGGATATTGGGAAGTGCCCGGCACTGGCATCTGTAAGGAAAGCCCCACAGTCCTGGCATTGCTTAGCCCTCTGACACAAAGAAAATACATTAGAAACCAATGGTCCTCTGTTCTGCCTTGTTTCCTGACTGGTTGCTCACTGCCACGATGGTTTAGATCTGGGGTTTTTAGTAGAAAGGCAAAGCGAACAGGTCAAACACCTGCGTAATCTACACTGGGATTGGGGAGAGGTGATGGGATGGCTCCCATACCAGGCAAATGGTGACTCAGCAAATTGTCTGCCTTCCACGGTGTCACAGCTGGCTCAGAGGACACAATGGAGAGCAGTGATCACCGTGGGCATGACCACAGGATGTGAGGAAACCTGGACAGACTGCCCGGCTCTCTCCAGGCAGCATTCAGCAGGTCAACCCACACTGGAGGGACAGTAAATAGCTGCTGTCCTTGCAGGGGTCAACACTGGGATCAACATGGCCCAACATTTTCACTAGTGATCCCTGGGAGAAAAGCAAAGCTTGACTAGACCAGGCTGCTTAGAGCCTCCTTGGTCAGCTTCCAACTTGGATACTGAACCAAGGGATTGGACCGGTGACCTTCAAGAGTCCCTTCCAACTCAAATTATTTCTGGTCCAGAAACACTGAGATTCAATCTTTGACTCTTGAATTACTTACCATGTACTTAAAAATATTCTATTCATACATGTTAGAAAGTTTTTAGCCATGGCAGATGGTATCAAGAATGACAGAATGATGTGGCTCAGGCACTGCATCATGCATTGGAAAGACCAATAAGAACATTTATAATTGCAACAAGACTGTTACTACTCTCCAGTAACTATGTGCACGTCTTGCTACACAAGCCATTTAGTTCCAGGGCCCTTGTTGTTAAATTCTTTATTAATCCTTGTAAGTTTGTCTGTTGACCTACTGTAATTTTAAGAGATTCAGACTCTTTTAATAGAATTAACTAGAGACAACATGTAAGCTTTTAATAATGTTGACAGCTACTAAAATTCAGTTAGCTGAGCCAACAAGAAACCACTGAACCATTGTACATTTACCTCTCCCCATCAAGCATAGAACTCCATGTGGAGACAGCAAATTTCCTGACTGCTTTCTTAAAACACTAATGGATCAAATCTGCCTGTAAGGGAACAGTGAGCAGCTGAACCCCCTTCTTCCCCCCAGAACAACAGTGAGTTGAGCAATATTTTCCCTGCTCAAACTTAACACATGCACACACACACAACAGAGGTTGGTTAGCATATTACTATTCTACAACAACAATGCCACTGTCTAAGATGACTTTTTATTACCTTTAGGCAGGTTTAGGAAAATATTATAGTTTGGAGGAGCATCTTCTTTACTGAACACTAATTTCAGTGACAAATCCACAATATTGAGTTAACAGCTATTCAGCACTGAAAACAGAAGTACTTGGCCAATGTACATGCATTGGAAAAAATTAAGCAGAATCAGTCAGAATCTCTCCTTGTTAGTTTTCTGTAAGTGACAGAAATCTTCTAGCAGTCATATTTCATAACCAGCCATCATTTCTCTTAAGGTACGCCTCAAGGAAACTTGATGTACATCCAAACTTCTGCAAGCTTGCTCCTTTCTCTTGGATGCATCTTTCATTTTCCCTAAGAGTGCAAATCATGTTCTGGAAAGGCTACAGCATGCCAGGGATTCTTAAAATAGAAAGGCTGTAGCTGGTGATACTGCAAATATAAATACAGCTATTGGTATAGTGGTGGGAGCAATAGCAGTGACATGGACTCAGAGCAGCCCAGTGGCCAAACTCCACTGGCAAGCTGCCAATGGCTTCCCAAAACACAAGCAGAAGAAAGGGAACAGCCATTTAAAAGTCTGAATGGGCATAATGCACATGAAATGAGTTGTGGCAAATTCACAGCACAATCTAACCCCTGGGCTTCAGTGTTACTAAATTTAGGAGTTTCAGTGCAGGAAAGGAGGAAAGAGAGCTACAAAAAAATGCTTTAGTAAGGTAACAGAGCGAGTTGATTGCAAGTCTGTGTAATTTTGACCTTGCTGTACAAAAAAGAGCACTTGCAGTTGGCAGCAGGAGCATCCTATCCAACCACCACTTTCGTATGAGCAGGGAAAAGCACAACCCTGGCTTTCTGTTATAGCAGGCTTTAGGGATGGATACAAACAGCAAAACAAGAACATCAAAGAAAAAAATGGACTGAGAAAGGCTTGGCCACCAAACTAGCAAACCCTGTGAACCTTAAAGTCTGCTTAAAAGTATTAGATATCAAAGTTATCAAAGCACACCACCAGTCAGAACTGTGGTCAAGTCTAATATAATAATGTCATGTTTATTTTTGACCCCCGACTCCAGACTAGGTGCTCCAGCTATATTTGTGCTTCTTGTAGCATTTTAAAGGAAACACACACTGACTGAGCAGAGCAGTAGAGGGTGTATTAGATGATCTATTTCAGAGAGCAGCCTTGCTGCATTAACCAGTTAATAAACAATTTCAGTCAACAGAAAGACCAAAGCAAACACTGAGAAACACATTTCCAAACATTTTTAAATAACTGTTTCTATTGCACTAAGAACGAACAATATTCAATGGATTTTAGAATTATTTAGTGAGCCTTGTATGCTAAACTAAAATAAAACAACAATATTTCAAAAACTTCATCTAATAGGTGACTAAGCCTTTAGACATGCCATGACCTGGCAGAGCCACTCGAGCACCCAGTCCATCTGGCAGTGTCATTCAAGCCATCGGGCACTGCAGCACAGACATCTTGACACAGCAAGTCTTCCCAAAACATCTGAAGAAAATATTCATCATTTCTCCACTTACTGCTGAGCACAGAGCACTGGTGGGGAGACAGAAGACCCCAGTGTCCCAGCACTTGCCTCTGATTTCACTTGTATTGTCATTGACTAGAGCACAAGTATTAATTTCTATGTAAAAAACAGACAAGACAGAAACAAACACCTGTGTAATCAGGACAGGGATAAGAAATAGTACCTAAATGTGGGAAAACAAAAAATGGATTACTTCAGTTTAGCTGCTTGATATCTACTTCAGGTGCACTGTCACAAAAAATATGCAGTTTCCAGCATCTTTCTTGTAACCCACACATACTCCAAAACAAAAGGACATTCACCATGTTACTACCATGGGTTCAAATTTCAGGTAGAAACAAAAGTTGAACTTCTGGGTGAAGACATAAAAGATTACTCCCAAAGGATGGCTATTCCCATAACAAAAACCACTTTATAACAGCAATCTAGCTTTAGCATGGTTCTTACACTCAGGCTCACACATTTTTGGGTAATGTTACGTCACAGAGGCAAAGTCTGACCTGGAGAAAATCTGCTCATTATTTTATCATAAAACATTGTATCTGGGAGATCTGATAGAAGAGGTCTGTCCCTGGCAGGAGCAACAAGTAATTGCTGCAGGAGAGGTCCCACTGCACTTGTTTTCAAAGAAACCATCCATTCTAATTTCTTTCTCCACCTTGTCCTCAAATGTAAGGCTGAGGATTTGGTCTGCAGGAGATCATTTCTTTCAGCTTTCCCTGAGACACCCCATGCAGGAGATAGGGCCACAATTCAGCCCTTCCAGGTCCATTGCTCCCTCCTCCCTCAACGTAGATGCCACCAACACTTTGTGCTTCTAGAGGCCTGCAGAAAAAGCCACCAGCACACAAAGACAGCAAGTTGGCTTCAGCTACAGGTTTAGCCAACAGATCTCAGTCACCACCTTCCTCTGTTTCAGAAAGGTCAGTGTGACTAGTCTCTGAAAATCCAACAGAAGCCCCCACTTCTCTCATCACCTCCCTAAGTCAGGCTATGAGTTTCAAGAGGGGAAGCTGCCTGCCCTTCTCTACCCTTTCTTTCCTTCTTCTAGCTTGGTCTTTCTTACCCCTCGCCCCACACTCAGGATGACAGGTGGCAGATAACATGAGCTGGACTCAGGCATTCACACAAAAAAGTCACTGTTTAAAGATCCGGGGCCAGAACTCGGAGACTCAAAGTAGATGGCCCAGACCACCCTTGGTCAATCTTGACAGTATTCAGCACAGTTCCTTTGCCTTCCCTAAATATAAAAGAAACCAGGACAGATGACTGCGGGATGCATCCACAAAGTACTTGTTAAAGCAGCTGATGAACAAACCCATTTGTCTGAAACATCAAAATCTATATTCTTATAATAACAAAAAGTGATGTGCTTGCAGCCATGATGATCACAGGGCATGAGCGATTCAAGAGTTTACAAGGAGACTACTTCATTAGATCAACAGAAACACTTGGGAAAAGCATAAGCTTTTAGTTGACAAATTCTTTGTTAGGTTTCCAGGTGCTCACACCACTCAGAACAAAACCAACCTCTGAAATACACCTTTTTTGTTTTGCTGTTTCTCACACAAGACAGAAGCAGGGCAAAAATAACAGCAGGACACTGGACAAAGCCATTTCTCTCCTGTGAGCTCAGCACAGTTATATTCCAGGTCTTTCAGTTCCAGCATCTACAATCTCACATGATTAAAGAAAGCTACCAAACTATAAGGAAACGCCTGCTTAATGGTTGACCAGATCTGTGCACCATGAAGTGCTCTGCTGTTCCAATAGCATGTCAACACATGGATCATTTTCAGCAATGCAGAGACTGTTCACATGCCACTGGTTGCATAAACCGAGAAAAACGATGCTATTGTGGAATAACTGACATGTTTTTATGGTTAAATTATTATAAGACATTAATTGATTCCTTTCCACTGCATTTTTCAGAAGCCCAGTCCTTAGATGCAAAGTTGACTCTGCTTAAATTCGATTAGTTTTGGGGAGGAAGGGGGTAGGTAGTCAGGAAATAATCATTTATGAACAGAAAAGAAAAATCCTAATGCAATAAAGCACAACTTCCAATTCAGTTGACATGTTTTCCTTTACTGTATGATGGAAACATGCTAAATCAAGTGACCGCATCTGAATTCCTCCTTTTCCATGACAGATGCACAGCAAGGCTTTAACATGACCAATATCATGCAGTACAGCCTTCATGCTAAATCCTGGTTATCCCACTACCAGCCACAGAAGCAAACAGGCAAAAATAAATCACAGTGAGGTGCCAGCTACAAAGCACACATTATGGTTTGTTTGGGTCATGGACATAAGGATTAATAGATAGCAAACAGAGGATAAAAGAAAACAGTGGCAGAGAGGTCAGAACCACTCCTCACCCCATCCTGAATGCAAAGCAAACTCACGTCCTTCCACAAGTGCACACTCTCCCATCCTAGCCTGGCCTCAGAAACAGTCAGCTAGCAAAATCCTTACAGTTTCCACTTGTTAACAAGTAGTTCTCCATTACAGGAAGCAGTCTCGCCCTGTCCCAAATTTGTAACTATCACTTTGTTTCTGTGTTACTTACATTTCTACCCTTTGCACCCCAAATGAAGTAATGTCACCAAACAAGAATTTTGGGGATCATCCTTGGGTTTGTGCTGTACAAAACACTACGAAATAGAGAGCTATAGCTGGGATTCCTTTATATTTTGGAAACATCATAGAATCAAGATCTGGCTATTAGGCACAAAGCTACAGAAATTTCATTTGTTCAATAGTAAAAAGAGAGGACAGAGGGAAGAATAAAGTGCAAGGCTTCACATCAAAAGGAAGGATGTAGTAAAAGAGGCATTCTCCTTCAGTGGAAAAGGGCACAGGAAAATGCAAGAAAACAAGAGACACAAAGAAGCCGTCAGGAGCGAGGAACAGTCCCAAGGGATGTGGCACAGGTGGAGCCTGAAGCATCCACAGCATGAGAAAGGTAGAAGACAGGTATCAGGGCAGGTGAAGTAAGTGACAAGGAAAGACAGGGCCAGAAAAGTGTGCAGAGTGCAACTGAGTACCATTGTTGTAAAAATGGAAGCATACTTGTCAGGGTGTATGTAGAGATAAACTGATGGGAAAAGAGATGCCTGTTTATGGGTCCAGGAAGAACAGCATCAGTTCTAAAAAAAGGGAAGTAACGTAGAACAAAAAGTATTGAAGAACTAAGAAAATAAGAACAAGAAATCCCAACAGCTTTTGGTTTTGTTCTCTTTAAGGAAAGGTCAAGTGTTGTGTAACAAAAACTAAACCAGTGCTTCAAGAAGCTGGCTGGTCAGAGTTTACTCTCCGTGCATGGGACCATGCAGGAGAGCACTTCCCAGACCCAGACATGAGCAGACATGTAGAGAAACTTCCCTTTCCAGTAATCTGAAGGATGAAAAGTACCTGCTGTACATGTTGTTATTATCCGCCACATCTCTCCAACTCTATAGCTCCAGCACTGACTACTGAGCTCTTCCTACCTGTCAAAGAATATCCCAGCCAGTAGCTTAAGGCCATGATTATCAGTAATTGCAACTAAGCCAGGTCTGGTTGCACTCAGGGAAAAGTTGTTCACGTTCTTATTTTCAGAAGCTCACAGGAGAGTTTTACTTGTTGGCACTAACATCAAGAGAAATAACTATAGGACTTGGTGAGGACGAGGATGCTGCTTATCTACATCACCTGAGGATAAGCTGTTCCCTTCCCTGATTTTTATTTCCCCATTTGCAAAGCAGGAATGATGATAAAGGCCTCTTCTATAAGGCATTTTTTGAATTAGCAAACACAGCCACTGTTGTCCAGGCACAAACAATGGTCCCTGTTCTAAAGGAAATGGAGAGGGGCCAAATATTTGGATGTATAACCCAAGCAGAGCTGCACCAAGGGAGTGCAGTCTGGCAGAAGGTACATGGCAGGCTCAGAGATGTCCAGCAGCACTGGCACTAAGGGGGGAAGCACACACCCCCCTCCCTGACGTCTCTCCCCCTTCCTCCCAGCACCACCCAGCACAACACTCCATATATGCAACATTCCACTGCACAAGCAGCTAAGCACTGGCTGTGCTTAAGCTCCAGACAACAGAGAAAAATAATTATGAAAAACCATTGGGATGCTGGAAAATTCGCTTTCATATTCACAGCATGTTGTATTTGCCTCTGCAGTTCTCTTCTTACGCCTCTGCCCAGATGTGAACCGAAACTAGTTAAGTAACAGTACAGTTCACCCTGATGATGCAGAGTTTCTAATGAGGGACTTCCCAAGAAAATAATACTCAGACTTTGAGTAATAATTATTCATACATGTTATAAATAAACACAGCTCCTAATACTTTTAATTAGACAGTTTCCACCAGCAAGTTATGTTTCCTTTAAATATTTACATTGCAAAAAGAAACCATACAGCACTTCTCCAGTGGTGGAGGAGTTGAAGAATGGTCTAAGTCAAAATGGATTTACTGGAGACCTCTCTTATTTTTCTTTCAAACTAAGTAAAAAACTGATGAAGACCAAAAGCATTAATTTACTCTGTTATATACATTTGAAGAAAAATTGTTTAAGTGGGTAAAGGTTTTGCCCATCTGCATTAGAAGTCACAATAATATTCAAAATTATTAAACAAAGCAGCCGCTGAATGACTTGTTTCACGATTCTGACTGACAACATCATGTACCCAAAGGCTTCTATTTTGCTACAATCCCTTGAGCATACTGGATATTTTATCCACTGTGGATGGGATTTCTCTGGCCCACTACCTGAAAACAGTTTATTTATCAAAGTCACAAAACTTAAAGCTTTGTGCACATCTCCTCCACCCCCACCATATCACCACATCAGGGGTTTTAAGCACATTCACTCATATATACACTAAGTCTCTATCTGCCACATAGGAGCTACTTAATTATTTGTTTGCACTGCCACAGCACACAGGAGCAGTCAACATCAATCAGCATCTTGTCCAAACAGCACTACACAAATAGCAAACATGACCACTCCTGTCCTGAAAAACCCTAATTATAGAAGGCAGACAACACAAGAAATATGGGGGGAGACAGAAGTGTGCCAGGAGACAGCAGCAGTCCTTACAATACCAAAGGGGTTTGTTTGTATTTTTTAACAATTATAATAAAAAAGCCCCAACCACTTCCTACTATGGATCTCTTCTTCCTTTTGAAGGAAGGAGAAAGAGTCAGGAAGGAGTAATACTTTTTCCATATGAAACAGTCAACTCACTTTGATGCAACAAGGCCAACAGATGGAAGTTTTCACTTGAAACAGTATTGTAGCTGGGAGTCCTTCCTCCCCAGGTGCTGCTCTCCTGATCCTTCCCCTTCATTTTCTTTGAATGAAATCAATTTTATGCAATGCTGCCATAGCAATGTCGCAGGAGAAAGCATCAAGATCATCTTTACCTGCTAATTTACCCCCTGCACTGGCAAGCTGGAGATCTCGAGGGAAAGAATGGAAGATAAATGGGAAAAAGAAGAGCTAACAAGTCTATTACTATTAAGAGCACTTCGTCAAACAACAACATAAAGAAACTGAAGAGATGGGGCAGAAAAAAGACCATGAGAAAAGCAAGGTAGGTAAGCAGATTCAGCGAGACACCTCCTGTAACAGCTTTGTGAGATGACTCACCCAGAGCTCTGCTCCCCTCTCCAGACTTAGTCCAACACTGGATCAGAGGGATGTGCTACACATCAGGAAAAAAAGGGTGGAGTTGACAGAACATTTCCTGGGCAATCACAGGAGCAATAAGCACCCTGTTTGTCCGCCTGGTCGCAATTACGGGAACATCAACATTGCTCAAACACACTCAGCACACAAGAGCGCCCCAAAGCTGCTCCATCAGCCTCAGCTGCCAGGCTGCAAGAGGCTGGCTACCCCTCTGGAGTAGGTGACATCCACTGGGACCAGGGCAGAGGCTCCTGCACGCCACCAAGAGCCCTAAAGACATGACATCAGCTTCCTGCCATTTACCAACTTAAAGCACAGTTCATTAATAAAACCATTTTTAAAGGTTCACACAGATAACGATCATGGAACAGTGCTCCGTTGGACACAGTGGATGAACACACACGGCAAAAGCTTTGGAAAGGTAAAGCAGATGTGCTGTAACACAAGACAAATCTGGAATAGTGATTTCCAAGGCAGGAAGTGAGAGAGTGAAGAACATGTTTGAAGTTATGGCAGTCAGCTCATTTTACTAACAGACAAAAACCTGTCCACGTTGAAAGAGCAAGTATGGGAAGAAAGGGATGGAGAGTCTCATGGCACTGCTGGGTTCTGAAGGACAGAAGATGCACATGGAAGGATAAGGAAAAGTTCTCACAGCTAAAGATATATTTGACATACTTAATTTCAAGACAGAAAGAATGGGCAAGAGACAGAGCCTAAAGGCTTTGAGTTCCTCTTTGTGCTGCATAAAAGACCAAAGGATCCTGTAAGGATGCAGTCCCACTTATTCCATCCGAAGGGCCAAAAGCACACACACAACAAAGAGAAGGACTGAAGCCAGAGCGCAGAGATTAAGTGGAAACTCACCTTGACATCAGCCCCCAGCCAGCTCTGACGCCTGCCCTAGAAACCCTCTGGAAAAGGCTCCCTCCAGGTCGGACTGCCCCACACTTCCCTGCTGTCTTGTTCCCCTCAGAATAAGGTTCCCAATACTCCATCACCTTCCCTCACGCACCCAGCCAATCCCTTCATATCCTGTGCTATTCATCTTTCTCATCTTCTTTTCATCCTCATAGCAGAGCCATTACCTACAACACTCCTAATCACAGTTAATTGGTGTCTGCTACATGGAAGAGATCCATAATCTTCAAAGCATCTCCCAAACAAACTAGAGCAGAAGAGATTTCCCCCTCTGCTTAAGGCATTTGGCAAGAGCACAGCAGCAGACATTACACCAAGTGGCCTTTTTGTTTCCACTCCCTGAGTCACAACCCTATGCATCAAAGATTGATTTCACACCTATCTGGGATGAATGAGCTTTCCTAAATGCTTATAACATGCTTAAGAAAAAAAAAAGGCAGCAAGGGGAAGGTATGACTCACCAAGTATTTGCTAATCTATACCTGATCTTCAGAAGTTATTACATTTGTATCATGTTTCAGAAATAAACATGCAAATTTCAACATTTATCTCAGACCTACAGCACAGCACTCCATGGTTATGGGTTACCACAGCTGCTGGATGGACAAGCCACACACAGGAGCCTTCTCCAGGAGACATAAAAATACCAAATGACACAGATCAGTCAGAAATAAAAGGTTTCCTTAAAATAACATGCATACAGACTCTTGAACTCTACAATAATCCCTACTCTCTTCTACTAGGTGTAAATGGCAGCACAGACTCAGCAGGCTCAAGTTTTATTTCATTTTTTTAACCACTGAAATTCTTCTCAGGTTTCCAGAAGGACCATGTTGTCTCTTCCCATCCTCAAAGGTATTTGGCACAAAAAGAGGCAACGCCTATGCCATAGCTGAACAGATAAACTGTCTCCCTTGGCTGGTTGAATCACTGTTTCAAATTAAGCACAAGAATACGGAAAATCCCAAGCTTTCCTTTGCCTCCCCATATTCCTACTCCCTGTTTCAAGGGGGAAGTCCTACAGAACTTCAGGGATCAGTTTTGCTCCCAGGTACAGACAAGCAAAGTACATGACAGCAGGCTCCAGCTTCCATGGCCCAGCTATGTTTCCTTCTCCCAGCAGCAGATCCTAAAATTACTTTTGGAGGAGAATCCAGGCAGAATCCAACCGTATGTTGGTGGCCTATAAGCAAGGAAAGGGGCTGTAACACTTAGAGCCAGACTTGCAGAAGTAGCTCCATGTTTAGGGAATCTCGTAAATACTCAGCAGAGATTTTCTGTGCCGCAAATGCTGAAGCCTGTAAAAGCTGAGCTAAAAGAAATGCCACCTACAGAAAAAGTCTTAAACTGCTGAAAAATCCTGATATCAGTGAAACCACTGGGGACAACACCCAGGAAGGTTGGACTACCACAGCTGGCAATGCCAACAAACTGAACACCAAATTTGGGAGATGAGAACTGACAGTCAACTACCTTAAAAATCGTGTTTTTCTTTTCAGTATGTTGTTCCTATTGTATTTCTTTTATGTTCACCTTCAATGGCTACTAACATACCAAGCCCAGGTCTTTGTTTTTTTTAAATGAAGCAGATCTCCTGACATCACTGGGAACAGAAGTACGGCCTGAACAGAGGAACCAACAGTTACTCTTAACAGTGTCTGGTAATGAATGAGACAATCCCTATTAACTCTAGTTAATAACCACAGTTTCACAGCCTATAAAAGTTCTGCTGCTTGGCAAAAGAGGAACAGGCAACCTCCAATTAACTCTTTCCTTCTTGTTTAAATATAGTTTCCTGTGCTTACTGGTGACCAAATCCTGTTTGCCTAACTCATGAGAGCCCTTCATTTTAGTCAGAAAACTCTTGAGAATTCAGCTTTTATTCAAATAGAATCTGAATTCGACTTCAGGCGCTCTTATGGCCTTAATGTCACTAGGAAGGAGTCTGCAGCTTGTGCCAAGACATTCTATTTTCTTCCCCACCAGGTAAATCCTCACTGGGTAACAGCTGGAAAAGAGCTGGATGACTGACAAACATGAATCCAACAACTGAAAATAAGCAGATTGATCTGTTATTCCCATTCTTGCCAGCAAGTGTTGCTGTCTACCAAGGGAAAGCAAGAATGAAAAAAAAAAAACCAACAAAAAAAGGTATTGCTAAATTTCGTTATTATGTTTGTACCCGAATCTTTCCATGCACAATTCTGATTCATCAGTTGAAACTCAGTGTGGCTTCAGAAGAATGTGCTTTCAATAGCTTCTGAAAGCAGAAAGCTTGTAGACTATTTTCTGAAAAAAAAAGAACATGCATATGATCTTCTGCAGTGTTGATAAGCACATAGCAAATGCCCAGGGAGAAAATTTGTGTGGGGAGATAACTGCAGAAACTATTCTTAGTAACAGAGTTCTGCATCTGTTAAACTAACTCTGTTGGCACTGCGCTGAAAATTTATATTCAGGAACACGTGTTCCAAATGTTGTGAAAAAGATACTATTTTAAATTCTGGTTTATGTAACCTGAAACATCTCTGAGAGCTCATGGAGGTATTTTCATTGCGTATGGAGAAGGAGCAGAGCCTGGTGGAACCCAGCACAGCAGGGACTCACAAACAAGGGCCGGTGGTGTGAGGGCAGCAGAAGCCCACACGTCAAAAACACAGAATAAGGCAGAGCAAAGCCCCAACACCCATAGAAACAGGTTACACAGTCACAGGCCTAAGCATGGCTGAAAACTGTGGCTTTAAAACTGGGGTTTTGCTGGTTAAATCACTGTCACTCAGCAAGGGGAACTGATATTTAGCAAAACATTTAAGCAAATCCGTGATGTACAGTATACCATGACATTCCAGCAACACAGGACTCACAGGCAGCCAATAAGACCCTTAAGAGGCCTGCAGATGAAAATAATATAGTGCAAGTTTCATGTGTGACAGTGAATGAGATGAGAAACTTCATCTGAAGACAATGAAGCAGAGCCCCTGTTTAATAAACAATTTAACTTATCAAGTTTCAATATTTCTCTTAGCTGTCTTATTTCAATTTGAAAACTATCTTTTGATAGGAGAAATGTTCATTACAGAGGAGGGTTTTTTCCTTCTAGTCATTTTTTTAGGTCCTCCCATAGCATTTTATTTTTGGGGCACTATGAGAAGCTGGGCAGAAGCTTTCTCTCTCCCCAGTACATCAACAGTGCCCCCTAAGTTAGACCAAGCAGAAACCACGGCATAGTACTCTTTTTCTGCAACTCCTTTGTGGTTATGTCTCTATGTATAATTGCTGTCAAATGGAGTAAGGCCATTCACCTCTAAACCCGTGGCTGAAATCTCATCAAAGGGCTGAGAGCAGTCTCTGTGTTTGACACCATCTGAGACCACTGTGGCACCTTCCTGCAGTTCTGTGACAACATGAAAAATTCGTTATCCCACTCAGGAATAACTGGGACCTTTACTTGTAGAGCAGTTGTAGAGAGGTCAAAGCCTGAAGGGATTTTGGAGAAAGCAAGCAAAAAAAAAAAAAAGAAAAGAAAGAAAAAAAAAAAAAGGCCCAAAATATGTAGGAACTCCAGCAAAAACTCTTTTTTACTCAGTTAAACAGCCAAAAGCAGTATTAGACTGCACTACTCACACCAGACTTGCTCATAACCCCTTCTCCTGGCTCCCAGCATCCATATTCTGGTACCCAATTTGAAAGACAGCCTCCCTCTTTAACCACCCTCTGTTAAAATGCTTGTTCTAAAAGCTGATGGTACAGACAGGGCCCTACACTAGTCGCAGAGAATGTATTTTTTCCTGCTAAGCCATCCTCATGGCAACAGCCAGAAATACCCTTCAGTAACCCGTACGTGTCAACAAGCTCCATTCCAGCCCAGGCTGTTTGGTATAGCAGTTATTTCACAAGTCTCTGGTGGGACTGTAAATTCTGGCAGTGTCAAATACATTTCCTTTTATTACAAAACCCATTTTGAAGCCATCAGAAAGATTTCTCATTTGTAAACTAGCACTTCTATATTTAGAATATTACTTGGATTACAGATTTATTTTTTCTTCCTGACACTGCAGAAATGGAGAAAAAGAAAAGGCAGGAAACACTAGCAGAGGCAAACAGGCAACTTTTCAAATACTGGAAAAAGGTTTAAGTTTTTGGAGAAGGAGGTTGTTCCTCTGCATTTGAAGGAATGGCCCAATTCACAACTTCCAGATGAAATACTGTCCCTGACTTCACCCCTCTGTAAAATGGAAACTCTTCCTCTGGCCAGGCTAACCTGCAAATGTGACTTGTGGTCTGCTTCAGAAAGCAAAAGGTCAAAGGTCTTACAGGGATGTGGGGTGAAAAAACAAAGATGCATAAAGTACCCATTCAGGAGAGGACCACTCACTTCCATAACTCCTCATTTCTTCTCTGCTGAAAGTATAAATGCTGAAAGTCTACTGACCCCTCAGCCAGACCAAGGTAAGCAGATCCCCCTCACAAGGCATCTGCTCCTTAAAGACAGGAGTCTTTTAGAAGTACTAGACTAAGTTGTTTTAACATGTAGAGTGAAGTTCATCATGATGTTGCCTTTGCAAGTCAAATAAAATATGAAAAATAGTTGATGGAAGTACAGATTTCAGTTTTTCAAGTGAACTAACACATTAGGAGAATAAAGGAGTCTCCTGTACGTGCCAAGATGAGCACAGCTTGGCACGACAGACCTCTAAATAAATTCTGAATCAAACTAAAAACCATGACTGACAGGATAATGACTAATACCCCATGTAAAGCAAAGCTCTTTTTTATGGACTCAGGAGATTTTGATGTTTTGGACTGAATTCTCCCAACTTAGATGCGCTTTTTTTTTTTCATCAATTCTGGATTAACTGGCTCAATTATCCTCTCAGAGTAAACCATATCCAAGCTTTTGATTCCTTGACTAAAACCTGCTCTGCAGCTAAAACTAATACCAAGGCCTACCCAAACAGCTTGGTACAAATAAACTGGGGGAGGGCTGCATACATTAGTTCCCAGATCTCTGGATATACTTTTTTAGGGGGAGGGCACTGTTCCAATAGTTTCTTAAAATTACAGCAGCAGAATAGTGTGAAGCTGGGTGGCACAGAGCTGCCAACACATCAAGCATTTGCAATGATTCATAAGTCCAGACCTGGACAAGTTGTTCCCGGATTTGAAACGAGAGAAAGAAGGAACTAGACATCCAACCTGCCAGAGCTCAGCTGACTGGTACCCAGATTCCAGGTGCTGGGTGAATTCATGGAATAATCACAGTCATAGTCCATCCAGTTCAGCACCATGTCTCAAGTCCAGCTACTCTCTAAGCTCTGCTCTGCTTGCAACCCTCCAGCATCCACAGTAACTAACTAAGAGACAGAGTAACCCCAGTCCAATTCCCTTCAGTATCTCGTCTGTCCATGATCTTTTAAGTCCAGTAGCACCAGCTACTTCCACAGCCTCCTGAGTAACCAAATTCATGTGTTTACTACCTGTTTAAGCTTATTTTTCCCCCTACAAACCTGTATTATTGCATTTCCTGTGTTTGCTTTTATTTTAATCTAAGCAGGTATCTTGCTAAACAATGGAAAACTGGTTTGCATCTTGAAGTCATAAACATTAACTGGTAAAAGATAGAATAAACCAAGAGAACAGCCATTTGTGAGGGACGACTTCGACAGTTCAGTATTTGTATTCAATCATCATCTAACTTCTCTGCTATGTATTTTTTTGAATGAAAACATTACCATAGTTTCCCATTTATTGAACACTAATCTTTGTCTGGTTTTCCTATTAAACCTTTTTCCAGGCTTCCATCCTCCCTTTCCCCACAGAAAGGGTCTTTGAAAAGTTTTTATCAAATGTAATGTATAATTTAGCCTGATGTAGCCATTTCCAGATGGCCTCCAACGCAATGAATTTATGCACTCACCATGAATTTTCCAATGGAGAAGAAATAAATGGAAGCAAGACAGGATTTCTAAAGCAAGAACCTTGCAAGTACCTCAGGAATTACGATACTTCGTTTCTTCTAATAAAATTCACAGAGATACCAAACACTTCCAGTGACTTCACCCTTGTCTCTAACCCAAACAGCTTTTTCATTGAAAGAGAGCCACAGCACATGCAGGTATTCAGACTGTTGGCACACCTTTCTGGAATCTCTTGCCTGAAAATCCAGCCATTAACATATGGAGGAATTGGAGCAAGTGCTTCTATTTTTATCATACACCATCTTTTCTGAGTTATCATTTTCCCTGGATTAAAGGTATTTGGCAAAACAGACAGAAAACCATGAATTAGGATCAAGAATTACAGCACAGAGTTTAGCCTTCCCATCAGTGTGATGGTACTGTTTTCTCTGCAGAATCTCATTCAAGTTGTATGCTGCACAGTACAAATATTCCTGCAAAAGATGCTCCTGGACAGCACTATCAGGCAGCTCCTACAGGAGGGCAGTCTGGAAAGTCAGGAGACAGATCTCCAGGTTCCTGTCTGACACCAGAAGCCAATATTTTTCTGGTTTCATTACAACAGGTTTTGTCACTTCACCACAGACGCTGCTTCCTTTGCATGTCACATCTTAACTGAGATCCTACACCTGTCCAAGGCCCTGCTATTGTGAATCTCTGGACCATACTGAACCACCACAATTACCCAAGGGGACAGGGCTGGGATCCAGACCCACGGGTTCCTGATGCTCGAGAAGAAAACCTGCAAGCTGGTCACCAGAAACGCCACATTCCTCCAATGATGATAAAAGCTCAGCACTTTATCCCACTTCCAAAGGTACCTTCTCAGAGGTACCTCCAAGTGTACCTGCCCTGCCAAGTCCGCCAAGAGCTCTTTCCTGGGCAGGACACTGACCAGGGTTTTGCCAACAGCAAGGCAGTGGGTGCACTAGGACTCCATCCCATCACGCTGACAGCTCTGCCTCATTGTTTCCCCCTTTAGCCATCTGCTTCTCATGTCTTATTCTCAGACTGCAGATCTGCTGTGAAGCAGCCCACCACCTTCCTTCGAGCTCACACAGCACCTACCAGCAGCACAGGACACTGGGTCCCAGCAGGGATCCTTAGCGTTACAGTAGAATAAGTCACAACACACAGAACAAAAGCTGTTTACAGAAGAGGTTGTTGTTGGAGCTTCCCAGATATACTGTTGACAAAATAATGTCACATTTCATCATAATTTCCCTGATGTGTGCCAACTACAGAGGAGCCCTCTGCAACCAGAACACCTCCAAAGCACCCTGTATCAGTTGTCGGTCTATACTCAAAGCTGCTGAGGAGAAACAAGGTTTATATTCTGATTAATTGTTCAGGATGAAAATATGGGCTCTGACATAATGTAATAGCTATTTTGGCACAACTTTTGAGGAGCATGAGTAAGCAGCCTCTCCTAATTGATGTGCAGATCCTGGAGTGGGTAGTAACTGCATAATAGCTTCATGTTGTCTTCTGAAAGTTAACACAGATGTGAACCCTGTCAAACTAGTCCACAGTTACCAGCAGCAGCTACTCACTGGAAGAATTTAACCCTGTTTCATCCACTATCTACATTTTCTGTCTTTCACGGAAAATGGATTAACACAGGAAGACTTGGACATTACAGTTGCAGTCAATGCAAAGGATTCCAAGCCTCAGGGGTGGCAGGAGGGCTCCAGCAGCCCATCAAAATCCCAAGTTGCCATTCAGCAGCTGAGCAGCCAGAGCAGCCACGTGTGCTGTGAGAGGACAGTCAAGGTGTACTAAAAGAGCTTAGCTTAGTCTGTGGTCAGAGAGGTTTGTGTTAAACCTGCATTACGTGATATTTGCTACAAACCAGGACTTTGCACACAGATAACTACTGCAGCAGAGCTGACAGCAGTAAATTATTAGTCAGAATTAACTAAACTATGCTTGAGCTGTAAGATGATTAGCTCAGTGAGCCAGTATATTTGGGTCATGGTTCCTATGGAGTAAGCATAAAGCTCAAGAAGAGAGAGGCCTGGCAGGTTAACAGAACACTAGCATATGTTTCTCATTCATTTAAGAAATTCAGTATGACAAGAATCAGTCACAGACATCAAACTGGACTCACTGGTAAAGGTATCTGCTGGCTGTAAGCATGGTACCCGTCACACTTTCTGCTGGAATGCTGATTTTAAGACATTCAACCGCATAAAAAGAAACAACCACAGGCCAGCAACCATACAACTCACACACCAGTTTTATCATGTTTTTGTAAGGTCAGCAGTATGGTTTCAAGTTCCATGTAACCCAACATAACTGCAAGCTACTACAGCAGGAGGAGTCTTGCCCACAGTCCGGCTCTCAACCCTCCCCTGGGTCGGGTCTTATAACTGTGTGGCCATAGCACGAGTCAGTTCTGTAAGCAGATGGAAAATTTTTTTATTTTGAGCATGTGTGGTCCTTTCCCATTGAATCAGCAAGATAAGCCAACTCTCCTTACAGCCATTTAGCAGCCAGCTCCTCCACAGGACTGTGGCTGAAGGCACAGATGGGCAGGGCCAGACCTTCCAGCAGCAGCCAGAGGAGATCAGGTGGAGCACAAAACCACACCCCGCCTAGTGCAGAGTCCTTCTGCCAGCATTTGTAAGGTGAACTTTTACCCCACATTACTGCCTTGGAAATAAAGTAGCCAAGTAAGTGATAAGAGGCTATTTTTTCCCTTAAATCGCTCAAGTGATAGAGAAGACAAAGCCTCTGATTTCACATACCTAAGCTACAGAGGAGATAACTGAAAAAACATCGAACCTCCTGCATCTTTGCCTCTGACATCTACTGAAGCAGACAATGACAAATAATTGATAAAAGTGCACTTCAATATGGGAATGCACATTACAGGGCAAAAGCATGATAGACAGCATTGCTCTGCAATGCTTTTGTGTTCATGTTCATGTTCTGAACTGGAGCTCTTACACAGTCTCCGATTCCCTGACCAAAAAAAGGTGAGTAACCAACATTTTGCACATGCAATGTTCAGTAGAAAAGGGGAAAGCTGCCCCTTATCCCTGAGGTCACCCAAAACTCCTGGGCAGCAGAAACTGGTGCAGTTTTCCAGGCTGTCTGAAGACCTGTACCTTATATCCAGAGGCAAGTCAGCCTGTATGAACTGGTATGATGCCAGCAGTCCAGCCCTGAAAAGCACGGGACTTACCAGCTGGCACATACTCCACGCACACGTGCAATAAACCTGACACTTTCTGGGGGAAATTAAACACCTCTGCCCTTGCACAGCAGCTCTGCTGCAGCACACAGCTGTACTCAGTGCTGAGAGCAGTTAAACAGTCTTGCCAGAGGAGCTGGGGACTTTTCTTTGTAACAGTAATGGCTGTGGTAGGATGTAAAATATGGGTACTACCAAATAAATCACAAAGACCAGGTCAATTTTTGTGAAGGAACTCTGCTGTCTGCAGGTGTAATTCTCCTTCCATGTACCACCCTTCTGTGCCTCTCTCCCACAATAAACTCTGCAGAATATCCTGGAGTTTGGGTTCAGTCTTCAGTTCCAGCAGAGAAGGGGATCTCAACTATTAGTCTGTATCACCGAGCTGAACCAGGTGTCCCTCCATCTTTGTACACTCTTCTCCCAACCTCTGCAAATGCCTCACACCTTTTGGAAGTTGTACTCAGCCATCCCAAGCCCAGATTTCACAAAAAGCTGTACAATAAACCTAAGTGCAACAAAAAGTCAGTGTGCAACATCAGAAATCCTGACTCCATTACTAATTCCTAATTTAATTCAGAACATCCCTTAACCATGCAAATGCAGAAGCAAGGCGGTGCCTTCAAAACGCTTTTCATTAAGAACTCAGCATTTAGCACAGCTCTTCATAAACTGCATATAATCAAATTTCTGCACTACCCTGTTTCAGCTTCTCATTACTGCATATCTTTCATGTTTTAATTCACATGACATTAGATTTGCTGCACTAAATGAGCACCTTCTGAACTCCAGAATAAAATGGAGGTTAATTACTAAACCAGATTTTTAAGTGAGAGTAAAACTCTATTAATGCCTAAAGCAATGCTAAACTTGACAACTTAATTGAAGTTAAGCATTGCAGAGTTAAACTGCCCCAACAGCTTTATTCAAGCAGCAGCTCACACAGCGAGACCTCCCAGGATCCAGGTGACAGGATTCCTCCTGCTCCAGAATCTTGCATTTCAAGTGAGATACTCCAGTGGCATTTTGTGATGGTCTTGTAAGCAGATATCCAGAACCTCTCCCCCCATCTGCTTCTCACCTGCCTGGAACACACCACTGAGCCTTAGAATAAAGGAGGGAAGACAAAAGCAATGAAGCAAAAAAAGCTCTCAGTTCAGGTAGTACACCCAGAGGCAAAAACTACTGTCAAGATCTGCCAACATTCAGCATTCACAGGGTGTTAATTTTGTCACCAAAGCACCTAACAGCTAACTAGGCCATAAGCACACTGAGAGTGCAGCTATTGCTGTCCACTGCTTACCATCCAAAGTCATTCCCATTTACACAGGAAAATCCTGAAAGGACTGCATAAATGTAGACATCATCCTCATCTACTAACCTGAAATAAGAAGGACCATTGAGTCTAGTGGGTCTCAAGTTCATCTGGAGCTTCAAGATGGGATTACATAATCAAGCCTCTTCCCCAGAAAGTGCTACTTTGGGAAACCACCTCTAACTTTCTGCTTATTTCTCAACAGTTATTGTAAATGCAAAAGGAACAAAGTCTGGAGCAGTAAACATGGTTTATTTTCTACACTTGACGTTATGCTATTGCCAGTCAACTCCAATCATCCAAACATGTCAGAGCTTGAGAATACAGAGAAATGAATGCAGCCTCAGAAAACACAGACTGGAGACTGTAGCACATGGTCATCTCAATATCTGATACCAAGTAAATCAAGTAAGACTGCTATGGCCTAGGACTGGACTCTTACTTGCTATTGGCAGTGTCATTACAGATTTTTATTTAAGTGCTACACTTTTTTTTTTACCCTGGAAGAAACCTCTGAAGTAAACTTTTCCAGTCATTGCAGTAAACTTTTCTTTAAGCTAAAGAACATATTCTGTAAGATCTCTGATTTGCTGGCACTTGAAGCTGCCAAAAGCAATCTGCACAAAACTGAAAAGTAGTCCTAGACAGTCTAGACAAGATCAGTCCCAACTGAAGATTAGATACTCAATTCCACGTGATATTTATTTAATATACCTTGGCTGAAGTGCATTGTATGCTGTCCTGATGAACAGAAACAGCTATAGGTCACAAAAAGGCACTTTGTGCATAGCACACTGAGGAATCGTTTCTAGATTTATCCCAGAGCATGGAATGGCCAAAGTTCATGTTTACTATTTTAGAAGTAATTTCAAATTCAGTGTATGAATTCATAGCTGACAAGTTAGTGCTGGTGCATCAAAGAGCAGGAATATTTTAGTCACAGCCTCATGGAACTATTATATGTTAAACAGCCAAGATAACATCACAAGCGATGAGCATCTGTCAAATGCTTTGCACAAACAACACCAAGGCATAGTTTTGCAGCACTGGACACAACCTCTGCACTGAAGTGCTTATTAAATGCAACGTTATGTTGAAGGGTGCTTTACATCTATCCACAATGGGGAATGGTAGAGTTGAAAACTAGTCTGTCTCAAACAAGAGGAGTAAGAAAACCTTGAGTCACGACTGAAAAGGACACAGAAGTTTTGCCCAAGAGGTCTTTAACTAAACCTGTACAATCCACTGCTTTTAGGGCAAATCCCAACAGTTTAGATAAGAAACGTAGCCCCCTGTCTTACTTCAAAAACCAAAGCTGAACGAGTGTAGTTTGTGCAGCCGCCTGCATACTCCACACTGTGATACAGAAGTCAGAAAACAGTCTATGTGTAACTCAGAAAAACCCTGCCAAAACACAAACAAAAAACCCCACACTTTTTTTTACTGTGAGGGTCCAATACTGGAGCAGGTCACCCAGAGAAGTTATGAAGCCTCTGTCTTTGGAGATACTCAAAACCCAACGTGACATGCCTCTGAGCCACTACTCAATGATGAGCAATGGAGCTGGACAAGATGATCTCCAGAGGTGTCACCTCAATGACTCTGTGAGTCTGTAAAGCCACTGGGAAAAACTTCAGAATGTTGGAAATAACCCTATTCCAAACCTTCAGATCCTGCCCATGTGACACCCAGTAGCAGACTTGACAGAGTTGTGGTTGACTTTGAGAACAGCCCAGTTTGCATCCAGAAAGCTGTGGTCACATCCAGCTCCTTTTCCAGAGGAGCCACAAAAGCACTTGCTATCACAGTAGGCAAACACACATGTGAGGGCTAAAGGAACTGTTCTTCATGATATAAGCACATGCAAATCTTAATACTTATCTCAAACGATATCATCAGGATATCTGAAACAAATGGGCAGTTAAGTCTTTTGGAAGAAAAACAAACAACAAAACCCCCAGCTGATAGTGCTCATCCTCTGCTAAACAGACTATACGGAAAGTCAGTTAATTCTGCATCTCATGTTGAAAAGATTATGCATTTATCTTTTTCTAGTGGGATTTTTTACTTTTCTAAGTAGTATTTCAATGAAAGTGGAACATATTAAAAGCACAGTGTCAGGCTCAGAAGTACATCAGATTTAACAGCCTGCCATATGCTGAACACTCTTCTCCCAATCCAACAACACGGATTTCAGCTCAAACCAAGAGCTGAAACTGAAGCACAAACAGTCTCAAGCAGCACAGCTCACATGCTTAAGGCCTGTTGGATCAGGGTAGAGCTCTCTTGTGTTCAAATCTGCAAGTACAAAACCAACTGAATTATTAAGTATTCCGAAATAAAGACTATGTGGAAGTGTTGTGTTGGACAGAGGTCTAATCAAGGTGGATCTTTAAACATATGCTTAACTTCAGCTGGCACTGAATGCTGATCTCTTTCAAAATAGCCTCAGCCTGAACACTGGATGCTTTCTCAGCTTGCAGCTCCCACTACATCAAGGATCTAAAGTACATTTGGGGGGGGAGGACAGACAATGTAGGCATTTGCTCAGGAAGAATGCTTTTGGGAGATACTACATATTATTTTAATATTTGAATTACTTTTACAACCTCAAACAAGCCCAAATTGTTTCTAAAATTCCAGCACACAGACACTTCCCTGAATTTGAACTCAAATTCTCATCTTCATCTAAAAAAGATGCCAGGGAACAGAAAAGAGCCTGTTCCCAAAAACTTTGACAAAATTCAGTAAAATTGTCCAGATGATTTTCATTCCACAGAAAATACCAAACCAGCAGTTTGCATAGCACAGCATTTTGTAAATACACAAAATAAAGAGAAAACAATACACAAGTGGAAAGTGCAAATGCTGAGCCCATTATATTTTTGTTCCAGCAGAAATGCAGCACAATCAATACCATCTTCCAGTTCTAGAGCACCCATCTTTCTGCTGCCAGGGGCGCTCTGCAGCTCTAAGTGCCACCAAATAAATTGCACACAGCTCCTAGTGCAACCATTATTTTTTCCTGTGCTACATGCAGAAAGGAGGAACTGCATTCCCACCACTAAACCCCCAAACCCCAGCATTCCCTATAGCACAAGAAGCCAAACAGCACCTACTGAATAACTCATGTACTTTGGATGACTCTGCAAGCAGCCAAATTTAGCAAATTTGCTATTTTCTCCACAGCATAGTCTGATTCTGTGGCTCTTTAAATACAGGGGAAACTGTCTTAGATTAAATAGTCATTAGAGATTTAGAATTTCAAGAGCTGTGAAAGTCCTTGCCACAAAACACGAACCCACTGAAAAGAGACGAGGACAGATACTGCAATTTTCTATGCTGTGCTATTTAATAAATCTCAATGCAAAGGAACTAAATTACAGATGGGAAACAAGCATCACATAATTGTATGACAACACCTGAAATCATTCAAATCCACCGCCAGCAGAATCAGAAAACTGATCAGAAAGATCAGCAAAAGATGAGCCATGAAAAAAAATATCTCTGCAGTTACAGATGGATTCATCCTTTTTCCATGGCATCTCATGGCATCTCACTAAAATGCTTCATAGCAACGGGACAGGAGTTATCCCCTGGCAGAGGAGGATACCAGTACCACATAAACCTGGAGCCCAGAGTACACCTCAGAAACAATAGGAGAAAACAGGCGAGGGAGCAAACCCAGCACTTAAACTGAGTTTCTTAAATTGTAAGAAATCACTAAAGCATTTCTTCTGTAGGTCATTAATGTTTTTTCACACGATGCTACTGGTTTCCCTCATCATCCAGCCAGGAGGGCAGAGACAAGACCATCACCAGGACCTGCTGAACGTTGCACCACTTGCAGTCCTTGCAGACAGCAGGACCTGTCAGCGTCCATGTGTCCCTGTCTCTGTGCCTACCCAAAATAGCTGCCTAGAAGAAGCTCTGGGTATGAAAATGGTGGGATCACCATCAAGGTGGCTTCCTCACTGCAAGAGCCACCTTTTCTCACCAGCCTCCTTTCTCGGAGCTGGCGCCCAGCGCGACACTCGACACAGCATTTGGGAACACAAGATCACTGGACCTGTTCCTCTGTAGGTCTATTTATAGTCTCAAGTGGTGCTGCAAGTCAAAAGCCCAAATGGTCAACAGTTTCAAAGAGCAAGTTCCTAAAGATCCCCACTGAGAGCCAAGAACACACCTGCCAGATCAGAGCAAGAGACCACTGAACATAGAGAGGAGGGAAGTTTTGTCCTGTGGAGATCGTGGTACCCCAGCACAACTCTTACAAGCACCTTCATTAGTAAGGCTAAGTGAGGGATAATTAACCCTCCTCCGTGAACAAGGACTCCTTTGGAAAGACAACAATTACTGCCTGCTCAGAGGGATCTCTTCCAGATGCTGTAAGGAGGCTGATTCCTTTGGGAAATACCAAAAAGGTTGCAAGACCCTCCCTCAGCTCTGCAAATGTGCAGCAGCACCAGGCCCCTTCCATCCAGCCCTGTTTTTGTTGCAGGGGCAGCTTCAGGATCTCAAACAGGCAGATCCATTTCATGATTTTCTACGTTACTCAACACACTCAAAAATCACAAAGTCCTTGGTGGTCCACAGCATCTTCAGGGCTCACAGTTCCTACAGCACAGCTTTGTGCAGCATCAAAAGCTGCATTAGCTGGGAACCAAATTATCACTTGCAGAATAGTTTTGCAATTAGATTGAAACTGTAAATTATGCAACAAGCTAAATCAAAAAACAAGTTTATGATACAGACGTAATCTTATTTCATTCCCTGCCTTACATTACTCCTTTGTAACTCACTTCTACACAGATTCAAGCTTCTCTTGCTGTACCACAAATGATTTCACATTCCTAAAAATTTAAGCATTCCTAAGAAATAACACATACTTGTCGTCACTCTTAATATCCCCCTTTGCCTGAAGCTTCCTCACCAATAGATACCACTCTGAGAGGTCTTTTGGCCATGAGAGTTCATACCACCCTTCAAATTCCTTGCCCTCCTGCAACAGTTCAGGACTCTGGTTCCCATAACCCTAAAGACTTCCTCCCTTCATCCAACTATCTCTGCCCCAAATATCATCCCTCTTATTTCAAGCAGGTCCTCATATTTCATGCTGTGACCTCAACTACAGAGATTTGGAAAACTAATTTTTGAGAAACAGATGGAGCTGAAAACTACCTAATTTCTGAGCACATCTTACTTGCCTCCTGGTAGAGCTGTTCCACTTTGTACAAGTAGCTATTTTCTGGAGGAGGGTGAGAACCATTCCATGCAAATACTCACTCCCTTGTGTTACACCAAGTCACTCCTGCCCCTATCAGGCTCAATCACACTATACAAGGCAAAACAGAGTAGCTTCAGCAAAAAAGACACCTCAAAGAAGTTTATTGGTTTGGGCACTCCAGAGGATGGTGGGCACTTTCAATCCTGTGTCTTGAGCCACAGTCAGGATTGGAACTCCAAACTCCTGTGTGTTGAGTGGATAAAGCTGAGGTAGGGGGATGTCATACTACCTGCTCTTCCTCATTTCTGTAAGAGCACACCTGCCTTGGGCACGTCACTCTGAGGAGGGTTTAGCAACAGCTCACCTAGAACCAACAACCAAATCTTCAAGGGACAGCGTTTGGCACCAACACCAGCCTCTTGCACCCTTCCCTGCCTGACTCAGCCAATCCCCCACTCCACAGGCTGGTGCTCACAAGCCTTCTTTGAATCCACCTTTCCCTCATGAGTTCTTTAAGGAACACAGACAACAACCTCATGCTTGGTTGGTTTTTTTTAAATTCCACTAGGCAGCAGAACACATAAAAATGAGATGATGCAACACTAAACCCAAAGTTCCCCTAATGAATACAGCCCTAAGTGTCCAACAGGATGTGACAGGTGGACAGGCAGGCGAGCTGAGCGGGGGATGAGGTCACGAAATGAGCAGTTTGCACAGCACACTACTAATCTTAAATTCCAAACTCATTATGCACAAGCCCAACAAACAAAGGAGCAGCTTAACAGATTTACAATGTACCTTCTCCAAGGGTGGAATAATTATTTATCAGATAGCAACCTTCGTGTTACAACAGCAGTAAATAAATAAATGGTCTCAGCAACTCTTCTGAGCCATGCCTGTGGCTTCGCTGGACAGACTGACATCTGGGATGTGCCTTCAGCTGCCTGAGCTTGGGTAGAATTGTAAATATTTGGTACAAATAAAAGAAAGTCTGCTAGATAGAGCAGAAACCCAAACACAGCAGTTAATGGCATCCCAGGGGACACAATGCAAGAGACCCACACCCCCCTGAACTCCTTCCAGCTTTCAATGAACAGCCCATAGGAGTTTTTTCCCTTTGTTTTTCTGTAAGATCATTCCCTCCTGCATGTGTACACATGTCAATATTATTCTGATTTCATTCTCTCAGGTTGCAACTGTTATTTATCCAGGCTGAAGTTCACAAACATTATAGAAGTAGTTTGTATTCCTAATTTGGCTTTACAGCTGCATATTATCATGCAGAGACATATCCAGAAAAAGCATTTCCAAAGTCATACTTTATACAATACTTTATTTAGATAAAGCCCAAAGAATCCTGAAAGGAAATAGTAAATGTGCACAAAACATGCTCAGCCAGGCTCTCCCACTCAGATATCTCAATGGTCCTTTTCCATCTCTATGACATTATTCCAACCTCCCAGTTAAGCTCCAGGACCACATGTCCCCGTTGCCCACATTCCCAATCTCTCCCCATCTGACAGCTTCCAAAGTCTGGTCTCATCTTCTCACCCTGAAACAGTTCCCAACTGATTTATCTCCAATCCCAAGTTTTCTAGTTAGCTGCTTCTCCTCCAGAAAGGATCACACTAATTCCTATTTTCTTCATGTGTTTACATGTTACAACAGGATGCCTGGCAGTAAGGCTAGTAACAATCATTGAATGTTCCCATCTCCATTCTACCAGGCGTCCTTCATTTGGGACAATCCAGTTGTTCCCACTTCCTACTACTTTTCTCAGATCTCCAGATCCCAAAATCTCTGCCCTACGAGGTTTCCCCCATTCATTCTGCAGTTTGTGTTGTCACATACTTGCAAAGAAGAGAAGCAGTGTCTCGGCATTTGGGTTACAGGCTATATATTATGTTATCATAGTGCTGCTTCCAGTGCCTAAATACCTCAAAGATGATCAACATCTTTTCAGAAACCCAAAATATTAATATATTCACCTGAATTTCCTCAGAATTCACCACAAATAAACTCTTTAATGTAACAGTAGGCCAAACCAGGCACATAATCCTTGCACACAAAGATTGCCTTTGTAGGTTTGAACAGATACAAATGTCCTTCCAACCCTCCAAAACTTCAGTGGTCTCTTCACAATCAGTCTCACAAGATGGCCTGAGAAGAGCAGACCCCCAGCATGCTCCACCCAGCCACACCAGCCTGAACAGAAGGTCCGGGTGGGTCTGTGCCCACTTTGTGTCAGAAGAGCAGCACAAACGAAGGTGCAACGTACCTGTGCCTCTAGATCACCGTTTTTGGGGGAGCGGTTAAGAAGAATGAATCCAGTTCTTCCCAGAGGTGGGAACAGCTGCATCATCTCCAGTGCAGCTGTTGCCCTCAGCCGTAATGTCCCTACGAAATACCAGCTGCAGGACTGGTCTCCAGCCACCTGACACCGTACCTGTGGTGTTCTAGAGCGAGAGAAAAAGGGTCTGAAAAAAAGGCATTTGGTTGTTCTCAATGCTCATTTCTGCAAGCAACACAGAATTCATAAACTCCACATCTGCAGATGTACGTCTGCCTGCATTGTAAAGGAATAATCTTCATGGGAACTGATTTAAAAAAAAAAAACTTGTTTACTGTTAGAGGCTGTTAATTACAACATTAAAATACTAGCCCGAACCCTACATTACACTTGCATTCTGTTTTACATAGCAGTATACGTAACAATCATCACAGCAAGCAGCTCTGTTGGCTCATGCTGGAAGAAGTAATTATATATCACAGGAACACATTTTTGCCCTTCAACCTGCCAGTCCAGTCCATGCAGCAGCTGCGAGCAGCAGGTCAGGGTGGGGGGAGCCTATGGAGCGTTTCTACATAATCACCACTGAAGAAAAAAAGCTAAAAACCACCAGCCCCTGGCTTGCATGCTTGGCAGAAAGCTGCTAACACAAACATTACAGCAGCCCTTGCAGCAGAGATGTTACCAGAAAAAATGAGCTCAATCCAAAGGCACTATTAGTGGTTGAAGTATTAGCTAGAAGTTGTACTGCAAGCCTTCCTTAGCAATTTCCACCATTTTTGTGCTTGTACCAGTGATACTCACACTATCCTCTTGCACTTGGACACTACTATGACCTGGTGAAGCCCACAGACATCAATGACTGGGGCCTAAGCAAGTCACAAGCTGAAATTCTGGGCAAAGATACTGGGACAGAGCCTTTCAAAAGGCATCCAAAACTGCAAGAGCCTACCCACAGCGAGCAGATCCTTGGGGTGCCTAACACTGAAAACAGCATGGAACTTCTACCTTGAACATGGGCTCGAGAACAGGCTTGATCTTTCAAGACTTAGGTTCCAGTGAGCCTGAGTATTTCAATCTTGACACTCAAAGCAGCATCAGTTCTTACAGCTGTCGCAGATGAAGCAGTTGCATTGTTATATCATGAATATGCAACAATATTCCCTTTCCCGTGCTGTTTTTTTCCCCAGTATGAAATGAAGTGTAAAATTACAAGCAAGCCACTAGTTGTGCTGTTACTGTTTAACTAGAGAAAATTAAAAAAAAGAAAAAGAAAAATCACAGTTCTAGTATGATATGATAGTGATGCAACAGTTAACTGTCCAGAAAAATCTGCTATGCCATGCTGCTTAATCATGTTGTCTTCATTCCAGCAAAAAAATATACTAAAGACAGTGTATTTTTCCGCAAACAAAAACATTACAGTCAGTACATTTCAAAAACTTTTTGAATCCAAAATAGAACGAGACAGACAATAATGGCCAAGAGCCTGACCAGTTTAATGGAAGTTGGACTCTCATTTTGTTCTCAACACCGAAAGAGCAGATCGTTCTCGGAAGACAATTAAAAGCCAACACACAATTTCAATTTTTTTAGCAGAAAAGTAAACAGAAAATTACTCCTTCTGTTTCATTTTCAAAGTCTTAAAGTATGTTGCTTTGGAAAGCAAATCTAAAAACGGGAGGACTGCATAGTTAAGTGTCAGAATGGGTGTCTCCTGTACCCTCATTTTTAAGCAGTTGTACAGATTTCTTCCCATTAAACTTTTAATCATAGAATGTGGTAAGAGGCTGGATTTGTTTGTAAAATAGCACATCTGCAAGTCTCCTCTGCTCCTGCTTCCCAGTTTTCTTCTAGATCCTGACCAAACCATACAGCAGGAATTAGTCATGCTGCCTACCACCATGCTGGGAAAGACCTCTGGTGCATTGCCCTAGGTGCCAAATAAAAGCATATACAGTGCAAAAAAGGCTCTGCAATGACTTGTTAATGACAATGGCTAAGTTCACAGCAGCCCCAAAAATTCTACACCAGCAGCTTGTGAAATTACCTCCACCACACATGGGGAAATGAGCAGTACCAGGGGCAGCCCAGCTATCCATCAACAGGGCTGCACATTCTTATTTTCAGCCATTTAAGAGACAGAATATATTGATTCAAATTATCACCTGGATTCTGTAAATCAATAACAGAATAGACAGGGAAGCCTCCGACAGGGAAGCCTCCTGCTCACCAGAAAGGTATAGATTTATTTCAAGCAGAGTGCATATGTACTTACACACAACTAACGCAGCCAGCAGTCTGATAAATAAAAAGAAAACACATGTGCTTGCTAAAAGATGCACAGTCAGTGCAGCCAGCTCGGCCTCAAAATATCTGTGCCCTCTCTGATCAGCTTGGCAGCCAAACAAAACCCTCCCGAGGAAAGCAGGCCAGGGAAGCAAAAAGGTGACGCTCAATAGTTCGTATCAAAGCAAATGCTGAACTGAATTTCATGGGCTATTTCTGTTTCCTTGCTAAATAGCAAAGGCCTACTGCAAATAACAGTGAGAGTTTTGCAGGAGAGAAAAGGTCACCCCGGATCTCTCACCACGGAAAATGCTCTGCTACAGACATGGAGCAGCACCAGCTCCCTGTGTAAAGAAACATACGGAAATACCACTTATTGTCTCCACATGTTTATACAATAGACACTCCAATTGCAGCCTTTTCTTTTAAGACTGTTTTCAGAAATAAAAAAGTACAAAACGATGTAGCGAGGGTTTCCTTCCCAGTGAAGTGAATTTGAGGTGCAGAATAAACATGGAATTATTGACTCACTCACAAAAATGTTACCGGAGAGATTTCAGAGACATACTTTTGGCTTAGCTCTACTCCCACTGACGTTGGCTAAGACTTTTACCACTGATTTCAGGCAGTGCTAGCCTACGTAGCACTTTAAGCTCAGCTATTATTACCTTTCAGTTTAAAATACGTAATGTTCCTCTCTAACAGACGGAAAAATATTTCAGGAACTTTTTAAATCTGTTCCTCCAAGATACATTTTTATTTTTTTTTTAATCACACTGAGACGCGGTTCCTGGATGCAAGAACATGTGACCTGTTCTAAATAAAGGATATTTTCCACTTCTTGCACAACTGGAACAGATATAAGCAGTAGCTTGAACAAACTGCATTGCAGAACCCAACCAGAATATAAAACACTTGAATAAGATCCATAAATAGCAGTAATATGAAAAGACTACCTCCAGTAGGCACAAACTCAATGTTAAGCCTAATGTAATCAAGTTCAAATTCAATCACGCTGCAAAGTTCATTTACAAAATTAAATTTGATCATCTGCAGGCTAAGGCACTAAGGCACTTTAGAAGAATCCTCTTTGGCTCCAGAGTAAGCCCACATTTCAAAAATATGTGCCTCTCTGGTGAAATTATTATTTCCTCAACAATCACTGTGTATTAAAAGGGAAGTTTTAACTAAATCAAGACTTCAGTGTTTAGCACAGCACCAGAAAAGAGGAAAAAAACAAAAAGGAGTGCTTTATAGAGGATCCTAAATGGATAGAAATGAGGCACTGGCTGACATAAGTAAAATATTGAAGGTTTGTAAAAAAAAAAAAAAAGGCCTTTGGACAGTAGGAATTATGAGAATTTTATAAAGACATCACTGCTTTAATAATGACAAACTCTACATCTCAATGCCATTGCTCATAAAACAAAAATAAGCTTCCTAAGAAACTATCATGCAAATTAAATGCATTTCCTAGTATTTTTTCCACTAAAAATACTTTAGTAACTACATCATTTGGGTGCTTTTTAACCAGTCTGAAAATATAGGCAACAGAAAAGAGCACAAATAGCAGTAATTTACCTGCAGGCTTTATTAAGAGCAAGGCAGTAAATTACAACAATCGACAATAATTTGCTGGCGAGGTCTCACAGACAATCCAAGTGGGCACACATTGCAGAGAACAAAAAAATACAGAGAAAAATCAACTGAATATAGAATTTTTTTGCTGCATTCAGCGCACCTGGGTTAGTTCAGATTGCCCTGTGCAGAGCAGGTTGTACAGTCTTCACCTCCAGATACCAGTTTGATACCCAAAACACCACTACAGTAAGTTAAATGATTTAAAGAATCTACATTAGCAATATGACAGATGTAATTTAAGCCTCCAGCACCCTGCTGACTGCATGCAGACATGTCAGGATCTGTGTTTACTTTTGGTAATAAAACTCCATCGATTTCATTGTACACTGCTTGTACCAGGAAAGAAATCTTATTTGCTTGTTCATTACACAAACACATACATATTTAAGTGTATGTACTTATAGATTAAAACTATTATCCCTTGTGAATGTGGTAGGAGAGGAATAAAGTATGAATATGAGGGGAAAAAACCAGATCTCATTGTCTTACTGGCTAGTCTTAAAGTCCAGTTTCTTCCCACAGTGAAAAGTGACTCTGGAGAAACCAAAGCAACTGAAACATCATCTCAGTTTTCAAAGAGATTTGACCATGGCAAATTCCACAGAACCCTTGAATGTAGGTAGGGCTTTGCCCAAGGAGCCAACTTCTGATGGGTCGAAGGGGTTTGGGAAATATGGGTGGAACTGATCTATCTCAGCCCCATGTATTCCTTCCATCCCCTGTGATTAAAGCTTTTGCTGGGCTTACATTTTAACTTGGCCTCTAGCACTCAATTGTGGCTTGGCCCGAGTTAGTACAGTATTTACTGCAAAAACCTTTTATTATTGGACCCCTTGCGGCTTTGGATTGCAGACTTGAATTATGAAATAGGGATGGAGTAACTGTGAGGGCACACTGGAGAGGAGAAACATTGAACTGGATGTCATGTATTGGAAAACAAGCAATCTGGGAGGAAGCGAATAGGAGAGTTTCACTGAGTGAAGGACAACAATATCAGCAAGGCTGAGTTAAACTGGGCAACAAAAATGTTTTTTCTTGGTTCAAAGCACTGACATTCTTACCTGTTTTTAAGTGGGATGGATTTTCTCTGTATTCACAATTTGGGCTGCTATGGTAAGCCAAGGGTGCTTCTCACCTCTTATAGTTACAAGATCAGAGAAAGCCCTGAATGTTGCTAGGAAATCAGCAGTTCTCACCAGGGAAAAGAGCAGATTGCTGTTTAGACTCAGCTCCTAACATCAGCTCTTGCCTCTGGCTTACTTGCTCCCCAGCCACCTTTCCAGAGCCAGGCTGTGGAGAGGGTAAGAAAGCAATTCCCACGGCCACAGTCCCACAACTACACCACGCTGACCTGCTGCTGTTCCACTCACTGCTCTGCAATTACTCCTGATTTACATCCACAAGGGAAAGCAGCAGGGTGATGCTGGATACCCTCGATAATCATCAGTCAGACTGGTTTCAGGCCTCAGCAAAGCTGAAGGACTACAGAAGTCCTCTGAGATACAATCATGAAGCAAACAGGTTTGTGAGCAACTTCTGCCTCCTGTTATCATCAAGCTTTATCAGCCTGGCTGCAGGGACAGGTTTATACGGACCCAGCAGAGCCCTTGACTCCTTTGCATCTTCATCTCCCACAAGACCAGGAAGACAACTGAGACTCTACCTCGAGGTAAGAGCTGTACGTGAGCTGGGCAGGCTCCATGCTGAGGTTAACATGTCAGTTCACTGTCTGCCAGAAAAACCATGGATTGTTATTCCACCCTCAGGGCTCCCTCTTCTCATAGAAGTGGGTACGTGTGGAGGGACACGAGGCAGAGGGGGGCAAGCTGGTCACTTCTCCTACCCAACATCAGGACAGATGCTGGCCTGAGGCACCAGCAGGCTGTTAGGGTGACAGACACAGGGGTCCCTTTAAACCCAAAGGGTGGGCAGTGCTGGCTCTGCAGGAGAATCAAATAAGGATGTACCAGGGAAATTCAGTATAGGGAAATTTGAAGTGACAACATTTACAAGACAGCCAAATACTCCAGTGTTTCATTACAGAGTTTATTGACATCCCCCTGAGAGAAGAGAACAACGCACTGATACATTCGGGTCCCAGAGCACCAAGTCACAGGAATTAAAAGCAGTTGCAACATCTGTGCAAGGTCAAATGCAGACCTGCCATCTAAGCTCCAATGCAGACTTGCTTTCTATGCTCCACTGCTCACACCAGGAAAGCACAAACTGCTGACTACAAAGTGGACAACCATAAAGGGAGAACTCCTGCACACCAGTTAGAACCCGCAGCTGGTGCAAACAGGGCTCCTGGACCACAGCACAGTTGTCGTGACTGCTGCACTCCACTGGCAACACAGGCACTGAACCCGAAGCCCTGTGGGTCTCCCAGCTGCCTCCATCACAGCTGGAACCCACCACTGTTGATGAACCCTTCTCTGCACATTAGCCTGGCCCCCAGCTAATTACCTTGATAATGGCAACTTCCCTGCATAACCTTACAGAGCAAAGGAGTTCTGGCAACTTTGGTTTGGTTCGATGGCCCCTTAGTCTGTATATCACCACTACCTGCAACATTCCTCAGCAGTACCATAGGTTCAGTGTGAGGCAGGGTTGCTGTGAAGACAGGCCACAGGAGGTGGTCCCAGATTTCCCAGCCCTTGTGACAGCGAGAGAATTTTTAACATCTTTTACTACAAGACTTTCAGTGTTTCTGAAACATTCAGAGGATCATCAAAAATTCATGTATTTACTTTGAAGTGAGTCTGACAAACGGTACAACCTAAAGTCATTCTAGCACAATTTTTTTTTTCAGTATTTACTTTCTTATTCATTTTTCAACTGCACACAGAGGTACAAAGAGCAGTGTTCAAAATATGAATATAGAAACAGGCTAACAACAGACGTGATTACAAACACAATACACTTGCAGCAATGACCTTATATTCAGCAGAGGAGAGCACTGAGGTGAAATGGAGGGTTCGCTGAATGAAAAAAGAGGAGGGAGAAACGTGCCATCGCTGACAAGGTTGATGTTCAGGGCGCGGGAGAGCACTGACTTTCTTTTTCCAGCACTAGGACGGACAGCGGGTCCCTAACAGCCCACAAGGGAGAGAAACACACACAGAAACCGCCTCATTTCCCTTTACAGACCATATCTACGCGACGCAGCCGCTCCAGATAAGCAAACAGGGTCTATCTCGGCGAAAAAAGAAAAACACTCTAGGAAGAAAGTGACCTACCTACCAAAAGTTTCCAATCCCCAAACAATTGCGAGTAACAAACCTACTCTCAAAGTCGGGGGAGGAAAAAAAAAAAAAAAAAAAAAAGGAGGGGAGGGGGAGAAAAAAAAAAATAAGAAAAAAGCCCACCAAGAACGACCTCAGATGCCACAAGCCCTCGCAACCCCCTCGCGGCTCCGCGCTGGCCCCGCCCGGGGGGTCTCGGCCGCGGCGCTCACCGGGGGCAGGTGCGGCCGGCGGGGGCTGCCCCGGGGACAGCCGGGCCCGCACGGCCAACAATGCCCTTTACATAACGCGGGCCCGGCCCGCCCTCCGCCAACAACGCCGCTATTATGGCAGGAGCGCTCCCGGCCGCCCCGCTGCGCAGCAGCGCCCGCGGGGATGCTCGGCGGGCACCCGCCGCCCCGCTCCGGCCCCGCCGCCCCACCTGCTCTTGAGGGGCTGGCTCTTCAGCTCGTAGTACGTCTTGGGCTCCTCGTGGAACTCCTCGCCCACCTCGAAGTCCGGCACGATCCCCGACTCCGCCTGCATCGTCGCCGCCGCCGCCGCTGCGAGAGGGAGAGACGGGAGGTTACGGCCGCGGCGCCGAGCGAGCCCCGCCGCGCCGCCCGCCCCGCTCGGCTCGGCCCCGCTCACACACAGCGCCGCCGCCCGCCCCGCCTGGGACTTGTAGTCCGCCCCGGGGCCGGCCCGGCCGCCTCCGCCCGCCGCGCACTACAACTCCCGCCGCGCCGCCCGGGAGGGCAGGGCCGCGCCGGGGCCGCCGCTGTCAGCCGGGAGCGCGGCGAGCGCGGCCCGCCCCATTCCCGTCCCGTCCCATCCCATCCCATCCCATCCCATCCCGGCCGGGCGCCACCTGCCGCCCCCTCCCTGCCCGCCCCGCCCCCGCAGTGACGTCACGCGGCTCTGACGGCAGAGGTGCCGCGCGTGACGTCACGCTGCCCCGCAGACCCCCGGCAGCGGCGGGCCGGGATTCTCCCTCCGCGCAGCGCTGCGGGTGTCCCCTACAATCGTAGATTGATAGAATGGTTTGGGTTGGAAGGGACTTTAAGACCATCTCGTTCCACCCCCTGCCATGGGTTCACCCTCCCACTAGACCGGATTACTCAGAACTCCATCCAGCCCGGCCTTAAACACTTCTAAGGATGGGGCATCCATAACTCCTCTGGGCAACCTCTTCCAGCGCCTTACCACCCTCACAGCAAAGAACTTCCTCCTAATATCCAATTTAAACCTACTCTCTTTTAGTTTGATGCTCAAGGCGTGGGAGAGCATTGACTTTCCAGCACTAGGATGGACAGCGGGTCCCAAACAGACCACAAGGGAGGGAAACACACACAGAGATCGCCTCATTTCCCTTTACAGAGGGATCCCTGGTCTTGTCACTACATTGCTCTTGTAAAAACTCCCTCTCCCATCTTTCCTGTAGGCTCCCTTCAGGTACTGGAAGGGACCGGCATAAAGGGCTCTTCATCTCCCCTTGGGAACATCTGGCACAGGGTCTCACAGGCAGCAGGTGTCCAGCTGCAAACAACATTCCCATGCAGCTGCAGACTCAGGAATCAGCCTTGCCAGGGTTTCAGTCAGAGGGGAGTGGAGTAACTCGGGCAGAGGAGGGTGTGACAGGTTTGAATGCCAACAGCAGAGATCAACTGATGACAGTGTGAGACATTTATGGTAACTTTCTACGCCAGGTACAAAAGCAATGGGCTTTGCGTCCCAGGACTTTGCACTTTTCCAATTAAGTTCCCAGCACGAGAACCGACAGCTCTAAAAGGCCTCCTTTGAACTTTATCTGCCTTTATAAATAGTCTAAAGCTCATAAACATTGCGAAGAAAGTTGCAGTAAAATGGAACATTTGAAGCCAACTGGGCTTCAGTTATTGGCAGCAGAAATATTTTAGTGCCACCTCATCTTCCAGATCGGCTCCTGGCATGGTTAGGATACTAAGAGCAGATAATCTCAGGACACAGAGGTGGGAAGAGCCTCTGCCACACACCATTGTACCCACACAGATGACAGTCCCAGGGAGAGCTGAGGAGGGAGGGCTGGGTGGGAGGGTGGCAAGGAGGTCTCAGCACAGAGGAGTTTGGGTGGTGTCGGGGATCAGAGATGTCTTGTGCCTGCTCAGCCCTGTGAGCGATGGGGTTGGTCCCTTCTGGGGTTCAAAGACCCTGGAGGGTCCCCACTCAGGGCTCATCAAATGATCCTGTTTGGCCTTTGTTGTTTTCTTCAGTTTGGAGGTTTGGTGCTGCAGGAAGATGGATTTCAGGAATGGGGCTCTGTTTCCATGTTGAAGAGATTGTGTATCAGCACTGACTCTCAGGAGGTTCCCCTTCACAATCCAGAGAGCCAGAAACCTTCCTCAGCTCCGTCCTGTCTCCTTACTTGCTTCTATTTTTCCACATGTGGGTGACAGGAACCCCTCGTTTCAGAAATGCCATAGGAAATTTGATTCATGGCATTTCCCCAGAGCTTTGACCTCAATAAACAAAGGCACGGCACAACTCAAAGGCCCGGGACATTTGAGGATGCTGTTGGTAACTGATGCCTTAATAATTCTGATGCCATCTTATCACTCCAAGCTAAAATCACACCACTCCTGTTGTGCCAGCAGAGCATCACTAACTCCAACAGACCAGATAAGCCAGAAAAGAGGTTTTTCCATGCATGCTTTTCTCTGTCACAACTACTGAAGCTGCTCAGGGACTGATGCACCAGGGACTGCTCGCACTGGGCTGCCAGGACCCCTGCTCATTTCAGGCAATGTGAGATTTAATAAAATAAACACAAGAACTTTAGCTTGGTTTAGAAATTTAAGTCCCAGGTCATTATGCAGCTGCCAAACTCAAAGCAGTGACTTAATATCAAGAGTTATTGCTTTAATGAATCAGATACAATAAATTGGATAAGGCCCTGAAGAATGTTCTTTTGAGCCCACATTGGCAGATGGCTGGGATGGCTCGACAGAGGAGTAGGCTTGCTAACAGTCCTTTGGGCAAAAAAAAAAAGCAACCAACAAACAAACAATTAAAAACAACTTAGAATAAACCCACTGCTAAGCTACATTTATAGCCTCAGCCCCTGTGGGTTAGGAGGTGTTGCTGAGGAACTGTGGTTTCACAAGTGAGAAATCACTCCATGATTTGATGAAGGGAGTAAACAGCAGGACTCATCTCTTTGCAATGACTTTGCTTCTATTTTTCCAGGTGTAAAAATGAGATATTCTCTTCTGCTGTTAGAAATGTGCGGCTCTGTTGTAATTATAGCACTGGTTCTAAAGAGCAAAGATCTCATATGCAAATACCTGTCCTTGGCAATGCTGCTTCACTTGAGATACCACAGCTTCAGCAGGGCCAGGGTGTGCAGCTCCCAGGGAGAGAGGAAGCTGGTTTGCTTTTCAGCAGACACTGAATCTTTTCTTTCTCTTTCATCCTTCCTCTGTGCAACGCATTTATCTGGTGTTCAGGTTCTCATTGCACCTGGGCTAACTGGGACCTTTGCTGAGAAATACAAAGTGCTCTTCCATTCATAATAGAAGGCATTCATGTCTATAATATCTTATTAGAGTTTATCTTTCAGGGTGAAAGAACAATACTTCCACTGTGCCTAAGCAGGATACTAATACATAAGCATGCCCCAAAACAAACATGATGCTTAAAAATGAATACTATTATGCCAATATTGAAGTTAAATTGCCATAAAGAAAATTAGATTAACCGCAAAATACATATTAGGTGAAATTATAGATGAAGTGACTGTTGTGCTGCTGCAGGGTTTAGATTTCTGTAAAGTTACTCTATATAGCTGGAGTTCTGCATGGCTCTGTTGATAGTTTTGCAGTTATGGATGTCAAACTGCTTTAGGGAGGTGAGCAAGAATGATTATCCAATTTAGCAAAGTGAATAACAAGACACAAAAGGGTCATTTGTCAAGCATCAAATCAGTGGCAGAACATGAACTTCAATCTAGTGTTTGCATTATGGGCATAACCCTACTAAGAGTCTTACTAGGTAGTATTTCTGTAGTATTGTCACTCCACTAAGGGCCTACAAGCGAGTCTCAAACACTTTAGGAGGTAAAGTCAGGTTTCATCAGGGATAGTCTTGTATTCCCATACAGGGATCACTGGGAACACAAAGCTTGGTTTTCTATTGCTTGAAACCAGCCTTACTTTCAAGAACAATTTAATGCAAATCACAACCAGAATAAAACAACTGTGTCTATACTGACAACTATGGCACTGGGTTTGTGGCCAAGTTTTGGCAGCAGAGGGCTACAGGACAGGGTTGGAATCTGTGAGAAGCTGCCAGAAGCTTCCCCCACATCCAGTGGAGCCAATGCCAGCAGCTCCAACATGGACCTGCCACTGGCCAAGGCCAAGCCCATCAGTGATGGTGGCAGTGCCTCTGGAATAAAGAATTTAAGAAGGGGAGGAAAAACAGCACAACAGCAATTACAGCCAGAGAGAGGAGAGAGAAGACAACCCACAAGCCTTTCAGGGTATTTTCTCTTCCCTGACCAGCTGAGGAGGGCAGTGATGGAGCTGTTTTGGTGGACACCTGGCATCCAACCAGTCACCCCACCACAACTGCGAGTCAGTTTGCCCCTTTGAAGGCAATATCCCATTGGCCCACATTTATGTTATTTACTATTTTCCCATTTTTCAAATGGAATGAAATTTTCGTGCCTTGCTGAGTCCTTCCCAGAGTTGCAAATCAACATCTTCAGCACTAAAGGCAGTCTCAGTGCTTATATGACACTTTTGTCTTGTTCCTCACCCAAACTAACCTAACACCCTCGAAAGCCATCAGTGACTGCATCTGGGCTCCCCAGTGCCATGCAGACATCTTTGCTCTGGTCAGCATTGTTCAGTTATTTTTCAAGTGATGGGTCTGATTCTGCTTAAGCCATTGAAATGTGTTCAGCTTATTAGGCAAATTCTCCTTTTCAGATTGGATTCTCAGCAAGACTGAGAGAGCAGCACAAAGGTTCAGGAGACTGAAGGACTTTGGTTGTGCAGCTCTCAAGAAAGGTTTATCAGAAGACACAGCTCTTCCTCATTCTGAACCAACATTTCCTGTGATTTCAGCAATGATTTTCAAGATACCATGAGGTGCACAATTTAATGTGCAGCAAGCACATTGGGCAGAGCCAATACTTTTCCCTGTCTTGATTCCTCTTTGAAATTCCCTTATTTGTAGTATCCTCACTTATAATTCTCATAATTTGTATTTTTCTTCTTCGGCACCATTTAAAATGATTCTCCCATCAGTAATGTTACTCAAACCACAGTCTGAGGATCTCTAGTTGACAGCAGAGAGCAACAACATAGATTGATATCTCTATAAGCAGGCAAAAAAATTGACACACAACTCAGTTCCCAGTTTGGAAGAAGTCCCCCGCACCAACTATTTGTGCATTCATGTGAAGAGGAAAGGAAGCAGTCAATGCTGCTATTCAAAAAAATAAACAGACATGTGATTTAATTTTGAAGAAAGTTCCCAGACTTTTGCATTCATACTCTGTATCATACACTGTGAAATTCGTGAAGAGAATGCAATTTACCCCTGCAGACTAAAAGACAAGAAGTTATTGCTCTTTGTCTCCCTGCAAGGCAGAAGACTTGTGTGAAAGCTTTCAGCATTGAATGCAACAGAAAGGGGGCATTTAAGTGGGAACTTCCAGTGCCCGTGGGAGATTACATAGTCTCAGAGGAACATCCCTGTCCTGTTTGCTCCACCAACTGCATATATCACCAGTTAAAATCTTCCATCCCCAATGTCTCATTTCTTGTCCCAGTTTCTTTTTCTCCAGCCACCCTGTTTCTTTGCAGACCCCTCGTCTGTCACCCATCTCCTTCCCTCCCCAGCTGCCACCCCATCTCTTTGCCCAGCCAAGACACATTTCCCCTCTTTCAGATCTCCTTCTTCCTCCCAGTGATACTTTCACACATTTACTCCAGATTTAAATCACAGTTGCTGCCTACCCTGAGGGCTGTTTGAGCTCTGTCTTCAATAGGGTGCAGTTTTCATCCTTTCTGCTTTCAAATCAAGGGTTTTCCTTCTCCCCACTGAGGAAGATAAAACCAAACAAGCTGCTCAGCTCCCTACAGACAGCACCTCGGAAATGTAAGGGAGGGGAAATCCTGCTCCCATTTAGGGTGGAAAATGCCCGAGAGGGATGAAACCCGTGGAAATTTAACTGTTGCATTGCTGTGCATATACCAGGTACAGATTTTCAAAGAATACTTTTTAGCCTGATTGTCACAAGAGCAGCACATGGCCTATCTCTGACATACATGAAAACCAGCAGCCACACGCAGCAAGATAATTTTTCCAAGCTTTGTCACTTCTCATGCAGGGCTTTACTAGACAGGCAGAAGCAACCAGATGTTTTGAGAAGGAATCCAAAAACCATTTTATGAGGGAGAAAAGCAGGCCAACTACCCCACATCTCAGCAGGACAGCCTTGCTCTCCAAGCCTGCCCCACGCGAGATGCTGTTGCCAGCTCTAATAATTTCACTGCAAAGTTTGCATTTGTTTCTCTTAGAAAAAGTTTGGAGTTCTCAGATTGAAAATGAGCCCCCTTGTTACATGAATACCCCAGGAGAAATAAGGATAATTCGTATTTTAAAATATAGATTCTAAGAATGTGTCATCAGTTTGGAACAAAGTCTGAAACCCTGTCAGTCCCAGGGTGGTTTTATCAGCAGAATTGAAGGAGTTTAATTCTGCAGCTGGGGCTCCTGAATGAATTATGTTACTCTAATGAGTCATCCACTAATTCCTAGTCCTCCCTTTCTTCATCTCTGCCATATTTGGATAGGTAATGGAAGAATTCAAGGGGGAACTGGACAATCTCTCTTGTTCAATATCCTTGTTTTGATTTTCACATGTTCCTCTTTCCAGATGCTAACTCATGACACTGGTTACCAACAGCAGCGGTGCTGCAAACAGAAGCTGGAAGAGCAATGTCATTCTGACTTGGCTTTAGGGGGGAAAAAAAAGCCTAGACTGGGGATTAAGTCATTCCCTCTGGTTCTTCATCAAAAGAATAGTCTTCATGATTTCCATGCTGGAGACTGAGCTTGGTAATAAAGGCGGATGTTCCTGGGTCCAGAGGGTGTGTGTGGGTCACAACTGCCTCTGCAGGGAAAAATGGTCAATCTTCCCTGGTCTGGGGAGGTATTCAGGGAAGGGTTTTGCAGGATAGAGAGGAGAGCCTAAAGGACTCTTGCCTTCAATCCATGGCCTGGAGAGTAGGATCTGACAGGCTCTAAACTGGGTTTCCAGCCAGTAACACCCAGTCACCCTCAGAAGTGGTGACTGTGCATTTCCAAGTGGAGAGGTAGGGAGTTGGCCTTTTCTTTAAGAGAAAGCTGAGGTTCTCCTGAGCTAGAACAGCTCTCAGAACTGCTGCCTTGGGAATGACAAATCCAGGGCCAAGAACACGGTCAGAAGAGCTGGCAGCAGCCTATGTGTCATTGGCTCCTCCTGAGGACCAGAGGGTTATTCCTACAGTGAGAAATCATTTGGGTCTCACTTCTCAAAGAAGGCACACAGACTCATCCTTCTGAGTTCTTGCAGGATCTCTGGGGAGGAAAGGCAGCAGCAGAAACAGCTAGAGCTGGACCCCAGCAGGTATTACCGACTGGCACTCAGACATGGCCATGGACAGGCTGGGAACAACTACTTGAAACTCAGTATGAGTCTGTGGAATGAAGTTTGTGAGGGCAAACCTCATTTGGCCAGCACAGCATTGCAAATCCAGTTAATTAAACTGTTGCAAAGGCCAGAGCAGACGTAGATAAACCAGGTTAAACTCTCACTTATGCTGATTTAATGTTAATTGTGTACAGCATCAGTGCTAGTTAAACTGATTAGAGAGTTAACTGGTTTAAATACATTTGCCGTAAGTACTGGTGCTGGTTTAACTGGACTGCTTTAAAATGAAAAGCAAACTGTACAACTCTGCCAATTTTTCCCTGTTGTATTTAAACCAGTACCACCTGTAGAGACATGTAAGAAACTGCTTTTAACCAGGAGCAAAGTGCACCAAGAACAGAGGACTTGGCCCAGCAGCCCTGATCTCTGGTGCCCTATTCTCAGCTTTCCTGAGAAACTGTAATCTTAACGTCAGCAACACTTAGGTCTAAATCTGTTTCTCAAAAATCCTGTCGATAAAAGGTGAGACCAAAATCACAGCCCGTTTTCCAAAATACACATAATGTCATCAATTTAGGGGGAAGGTGTTTGTTTCATTTCCCACTCTCCAATAACAATTTTGAATGGAAAAAGCATGGATTTTTCAGTGAAAACTTTCTAAATCTTTCTGGTTTGATACAGTCCCATGACTGCTTCCTGTGCTTCATCTGTCTTTTGAGAGACACTTCATTACAAGCACTATCTGAAGAGAACAAAGGTTTTTTTTAACATTAGAAATACAGACATTAGTATTCACAATGAGTTCAAACACCAAGACCTTCATATTTCTGCTTTATATCAGGCCCTTATGCACACATCATGAAATACAAACCCTCCCCAAATGTCTTAAATTACTCACTCACTTGAAACTAGAATATCAAATATTATTCTAATAAATACTGAAATATTCTCCACCTGAAGTCAGTCCCTTTTTCCCCTTTATCTACAGCAATTCATTACTGTGTCACCACCTAAGTTTGTCTTCAAACGAAAATTAAGCAGTGAGAGAATCAGAAATCCAAAGCAAAAAAAAAAAAAAAGTCTTTAGTACATAAAACCTGCTGAGACTTGTGGGGTTTTTAAAGCAGAGTGTTTAAGGATAAGGGCCAATTTTCTGAATTTTTGTCTTACCTTTCACATTTTGGATGTGCAAAAAGGATGCCTTCAGCTAGCAAGACAGTGTGGCAAGTATTTTAAATCTGTATTATACAGAGGTAATTGATAGCATCAAGGGCCAAAACTATGTATAGCTGAGATCAAAACTGCCCATACAAAGAAAAAAGCTCCCAAAACTTTTCTTGAGTGATCATTAAATGCTTTACTTATAATGTGTCCCCACTTCAGATCCCCATAGGGATTTAATACTTTTTCCCCCCCTCTTGTCTCTCAGCAGGCTGCTGTTTGATGTGAACATGCAATGTAAGGCTGTCATTGCCTCCATCTACCTGGAAAGGATAATTTGCCAGATAATTTTTTTTCTTTCTTTAAAGAGGCTTTGTTAAAAAGAGGGAAGTTAAACACCTGATAGCCCAGTCCAACATGCTCGACGTGAATCCATCAGACCCATCACCTGCTTGTGAGGGAAGGCTGTTCATCAGCCATGAAGAAAGGATGTCCCTTCCCATAGTGTAAATCCAGGGAGGAGTTTAAATGTTTACTTAAAATACGTGTTCACAAGAAGCAGAAAATGAGGCAGCTTGCCCATAGTATGCCTCTGTGATTTTGCCCATCTATTTACATCCCTTCATCAGCTCTTACCCCACACTTCCTTAGTTCTCTGTTCATGCAGCACTCATTCCCATCAGTGCCAGTCTGTGAAGAGGCAGGGAAAACATTCACATCAGATGTCACTTTGATATTCTCTGCTCACCCAACTAACAACAGGGCACCCAGTGTGGGAGCAGTGTTGAACTGCCCAATGACCCCAGATGCTCTTTGGGAAGGGCCCCTATGACTGTAAAACCATAAAGCCAAGGCCTGGCATTAGCTTTGAACCCTGGGGGAAGCATCAGTGTCCCCAAAACACATAGGCATGGCCCCAGCAGTATAGCTTGAACCACTACTGCTTGTTTGGGAGAGTTCCTTTTGCCAGTCCTTTGGGAAGCACCAATGCTACTTTCTGTATTAGGAGACTTGACAGAGAATAGCACAGCCTGGACCAAACTGTACACAGCTAAGTGACTTGAATACATGAGCAGACACATGCCTTAGCCTTCCACACCCTGCCCAATGATGTAGTGCATGAGAACAGGGTATTCAAACTACTTCAGATGGCTTTAATTACTTGGCACAGCAGCTTCCATGGATATGGCTTAAAGTGAGCTGCCTCCTCTCCAAGGAGCTCGTCAGTGAGAATGCCAGACCTGGAGCTCGTGCTGTCTGCTTTCCCAGCAGTTAATGCCATTACTGTGGCAAAATGAAATAAAAAGCACACTCTGTACAGATGTGGGAGAATGGAAGAAATACTCTCTAGTGATTTCCATGAAAAGCCATTGCCCAGCAGGTCTTAATGTGAAGTTATTTGCAACACAAAGGCCTTGCTCAGCAGGAAGTCAAGTCTAATTGGAAGGGTTTAGTCTAGAGTAACCAAAGTTACCTGATTTCATAACCTTCCCTTGCTCATCTGTGCTGTCCTGGCTACAGACCTCTATTTGCCCATGGACCTCCAAGCAGTACAGAACAGCCACGGCTGCTTTGGTCCAAAACTATAAACCAGTATCAAAGAATCCAGTACTTGCCTCACACCCATGTCTTCATCTAGCTAATTAGCCCTGATCATTGCTAGAACCTCCAGAAGTCTTTTAAATTTCAATAAAGGCAAAGAGAAAGCTACATGTTGTAGCTCACAGAGGTTCCCATATACACCAGCAGGAGTTCCTGTATCAGTTACACCTGATCCTTATCAGGGGAGAGCTATTTCTGAAGTAGATTATACTGTCTGGAGCTGATAAAGCCTACCTCACTTAATTTTCCCTGGCAGTGTCTGGATTTACTGGAACCAAGGAGGTATTGGGGGCTATAAGCACTGTAGGATCAGAGCTCAAGATGTGTGGAAAGCCTGAAGAAGGTGCTATACAAGCCAAGGAACCTAAGTCCTGCTTCTTATAAAGAGATAAATCCTGCCCCGTTCATGTCAGATGATCACAAGACATCCCAATACCTCTCTATCCTTTCATGGAAAATCATCTTCCTCCCCACAAAGAAGGGTTTTTAACCAGCTGCTGCATTTCTCATCCACTGTAAGTGCAAAAGGCACTATGTCAAGCCACTGTGATGTCATCCTTGATGTACCCTGCTGACATATCATCAGATATGTGACTGAGACTGATTCTCATAACCCCCTCCAGAGCAGTACACACAGGGTCAGTTAGCACCTCTGGGACAAGGGTTTCCTTGGGAAAGGACATTTCCATTTGAGGCATGAAAGTCCCTCAGGTCTCTGTTACCAGGGCTGTCCCAGTGCACCCCTTCAGTTTTCACCATTGTCTGCAAACCAATCTGCAAACCTGCAAAGCTCCTGCACCCCTTGCCCACCCCTCCTGCTGCAAGGCACCGGGTTTGACTTAGCCAAACTGCTAAGCAAGAAGCACACAGTCACTGTCACTGCCTGGTGTGGGCATCAGAGAGGTCAGGGCTGCTGGATGTTGCTCTGAAAGGCCAAGGAAAGGCCACCCATTGGTGATGCTAACTTGTCTCAGACAGAAAATAAAACCACATCATTTATAATTTCTACATATTATTAGTAGAAGCAGCTCAAGGTGCAGTCACTGGCACTTCCCTGTATTCTAAGCGTTCATCAAGCTTTCCTTGATGTTAGCAAGTCTATTAATAAAGTGTTGTAAGCAATCAGAACTACTCCACCAGCCTGGAAGGGGGAGCGTTGGTGACATCGTGTTCCAGCTGAAAGTCATGTAAAATCCTCTATACCTTTTTCTGAAAGACATCGTCGTCATCATCATCAAATATAAATGTGCAGTCACAGCACCTTGCAATTGATGGGAAGTTACAGGCCCTGTTAGAACTGCAGATCCTCTCCCACTGGTGGTGAGTGAACAGGATTCTTGCCCAACTTGGGCATTATCAGTAAAATTCAGCAGCATGTCCAAATGCAAAGAAAAAAGATGTAGCCATACATTGACCTTCCCGTGCCTGCTCTGCCCCTTTGGTTTGTTATGTGGCTGAGCATGGGCTGAAGCCTCCATGGCCATTGTCTCCCTGGGTGATGGAGAGGGCTTTGCCCTGGATCTCAGCAGCAGGGTGATGCCTTTGCTGACTGCAGACACATCTGAAACCCCTCGTCAGCACTCTGGGGAGATGCTGTCTGAGCTCATTGCAGAGTGTTAACACTGGAAAGATCCTGTAGGCCTCATTAGGAAATAGTTTTGTTCTTGAGTCTCTGTCTTATTTTTTAAAGCACCCAGGAGACAGCAGAACGACCACATTTCCTCTTACACTCAGTTTTCTGATGGGGGGCCTGGAGTCCTCACTGCCAGATGTTGCCCTGATTTCATACAATCCATGTGACACAGGCATCAATGCCAGCAGCCCCATTTGCCTGTGATGTCAATGCACACAGCAGCCAGGATACAGTTCCAGGGGTGGCTAACAGGGGCATATGGGCAAGATCATATATTTTAGATTCAGTGTTTTGGTTCTAAACGTGTCTTGCTTAAACCACCAAACATCGAGCTGCTTCTGCTCAGCATCACACCACCCCCATGCTTACTCTTTGTCACCATTCTTGCACATGCATCACGCTATTGATGATATTTAGGTATATTATTTTAAGTGAAAAATTAAGAGTGGGAAAAACAAACAGTTACTTCTTTTATCCAAATTCAGTCTGGATTTCTATAAGATTCTCTAGAAAATTGAATTATTATTGTGAAGAAAGAAGTGTGTTAAAACTGTACCAGTGCATATATTTACAGTCTCTCCTACACTCAGCCTGAAGAAATAATTCACCACAAATAATGACATTCTGTTCCCATTCCAGTGTTGCCCACTTTCTCAGATCTCCATGCAGGTGCAGCACAAATCAGAAAGAGACATCCAGACCAGAGAAGGGCAGGGAGCACTTGCTGCAAGGTCTGGGAGGGCACCCACAGCTTACCATGCTCCTGACCTGTTTGATTTTCCCTTCCTTTGCTATCTAAATAAAGCCAAAGGGAAAACCCACCTGAAAAACACTCAGTCCAGCAGCACTACAAGCTGCTGTCTGGTTTTAGACCCATCAGAGACTTGAGGGAACCTTTCTAGTACCAAACCAGAACAGAGCAGCTGAAGAAATATGAGAAGTCTTCAAAGACTCATCTGGGAGACAAAAAGACCTCCTGTTTTGATGTCAGTGGATTAAAGATGCTAAGCAAGGAGCTGGTCCTAGGACCTCACTGAGTATGTTGCCTTGGTCAGAGAAAACTCTGGACCTGTTCTCCTCTGCTAGAAAGGGGACATTAAAAATGAGAAGGAAGCAGAGGGGAATTCCAGGGAACTGAGTCAGGAAGCAGAGAAAAAACTTTGTTTGTTACATGTCTGGCGTGCACCTGATTGACATTTCACTCTTAAAAATGCTCCCAGTAGATAAATTCAGATAAAGGGATAGAGGTCTTATGATTCAAACACGTGTTGAATAAGAAACCACATAAATGAAAATATCAAGGATACACTGACTGATGAAGCAATGAGCTCTATTCTGTAAACATATTTTCAAAGGAAAATCATGTGCCTTGTGTAAAAAAAAAGTTACTTTCTTTTGGCAAAGCTCTATGAAAGTTCAGTAAGCCACATCCAGTTACTTACAGTGGGATCTGAAACTTGCTTTAGGCTGCTTTATATCCTGAGGATTTATTTCTTTTAGCAGCACCGTCACATTCTGTCCATGAAGTGTCACCCTGTGACACAGCAGCACACCAACAGCACCAGGGCTTCCAGGCAGAATCCTGGGACTCTTGGACCATGTACCACCAGGGAAGCTCTGAACTTGAGCTCCTATTCCTGCTGGCTCCCAGCTACAGTTGGAAAGTGAGGCGGGAAAGTCCTTCCAAACAGTTGCTCACTCATCAAAATTAGGTCACTAAGGGGGAAGAAATGTCCCCGCAGATTGTAATAGTGAGAAACTTCCTACGTGAATTATGTGGGACTGGCAGCCTCTATGAATGCCACTCAAAGCACCCTCCCACCTCCAGCCTCCTGTGGAGAGGGCATAGGCAATGGGATTTTTCCATTCTCTTAACAAGGTTTTTCCTTTCACCCATGCCCAGCTTCTCTGGAACACTTCAGAGTGGGATTTATTGAAATACCTGTGGACTGAGTGCTAGAGAAGTCCAAAATCCATGGTGTGGGGGTGTGCCTGCAGCTGAGAGTTGCCACACCTGGCTGCCCAAGATCTCTGCCCTGAATCCCACTGGAGTGCATGGACCATTCTGCTCAATGGGCCCAGGATGTCAAGCAGCTCCTCTGCAAAGGCTTTTGCTACAGAGAAAACACAAGAAGCCACAAACATAACCACCAGAATCATCCCCAAAGTGGCAAAATTAAGCATGGCAGTGTGCTTGACAATTTTTCCAGTCCTCATGTAAATCTCTTTTGCTCAGTATTGCTTTGGTTTTCATTTCTCCCATCTAATACACAAACACCAGATTTGTGACATCAGACTGTACTACAAAGGTGTTGCTTGCCACGCTCAGAGCTGCAAGTATGGGCACTTCCTAGCTGGAATTCAGATACCATGAGGTCTATAAACACTACATTTTGCACATATTGCTTCTACTCCTAACTTTAAAAGATCAGTCAACAGAGCCCAAACAATGACAGGAAGGAAATTGGTTCAGAATAGAAGAAATCTTTCCAACTAAAATCACTGAGATGTCTTTGTCTTCAGCTCTGCAGAAATGTCAGCACAACCTTGAGGACATTTATCTGGAATTTTGCACTAGGGTGCATTTATTCCTAGCATTGCCCACAGCCTTGCAAACCAGAGGACTGAGCAACCACATACATCTCATCACACACATACAGCTGTTTGCTCATGTTGAGCGTTAGTGCCTGCTATGAGCAATCCTACTGCAACCAGTGTGATTACTTCCTCAGAGAGGTACTGCTCAACATGAGTAAGAACATTACAGCTTGAGTGAAGGTGTGCGATGACACCAAATGTCAGCATCTCTCCAAAATGCCTCTCCAAGGTTCTTGAGATCTGTTTGACATCACTGTATCAGCAGCTCACACTCTGGGTGTGGGGCCCCATAGGATGCCCCAGTCATCCTCAGGACACAGTTTTATTCTTTTTCAAGAATTCCATTGTCCCACTGCCAGACACCACGCTCCTTGAGGGGTCTTCACAGGGTCTTAAAGGCAGTGTAAGACTTCCTGCAGCAAGGTACCATTACTCCCCAGTCTGCATCCATAGCCATTTTAAGCCTCTTTTCCCTACAGGTGTAGTCCCAAACATTCAATCCAAAACAGAGGCACCAGAGAACATCAGCTGACTAAAATCAAAAGTGCTGTATCTCAACCATCTGTTAAAAAATGTGGGACCATTGACTCATTAGTTTCATCTAACTGTACCAGCACAATAAAAAACCACATGCCTTCTGGAGAACAATATCAACACGTGTGGGAGGATATCATCTCTGCAAGATGGGGTGGGATGTTGTAGTTAAGAACAACTCCCCGGAATTTGCACTGAACTCTGTCAGGTCAGAGCTGCAGTAGATTGGCACTTGCCATGGCTTTATTGGGTCTGGGCCATTCCCTTCCCTGGCAATGGACAATTTGTTTGGGTCCCTTCCTTTGACTGGGGATTTGGTGGTACAAAGCCAGATGGGAGTTTGTCTACTTTTACCACTCTATTTTAGAGCACTTCTTAAGCAATTCACTTTTGAGCTGAAATTATGCAAAATTACCAAAAAGAAGATGTAAGCAGCAACCTCTCCCACCCCCTGTTGGGCTGTCCCAGTCTCATCTGGCAAGTCCCTATTATCTGGGATTGCAGAAATTCTGGGGGATTATTCACAGGCTGACCACAGCCTCTTGCAACAACTTCTCCAGACAAGGAGGAGTGAAAGCTGGTGAAGATTAGTTTAACAGAGTATGCCTCAGTTCATGGGAGCTGCTGAAGAAAACATAAATAATGAGGGAAATCAGTCCTTGGCCGAGTTCAACATCTGAAAGTTAAAGTCTCCTGCTCATGAGCTCACCATGCTCTGCTGAGCAAGTGGAAGGGAAACATTTTCTCTCTACAGCATGACTTCAAGAAAGGAAGTTGTGTGGGCAGAAGCACCAGGGTGACTCTAAATAAAGAGATGTCTCCTTCCCTGGCACTCAGGCCTGGGAGCACTTGCTTTCTTCCAGTTGGGGCAATTTCAATGGCAAGATGTATGGAGGAAAATATTCAATGCATCCTGCTTTAGAGACATTTATTTCTACAGCCAGTTATGACTCCAGCCATAAAGTTTTTATTGCTACCTCGCATGCAGATTATTTATTGTAACTTCCTTTTTTGAGTGGGCTGTTTATTTTTAAGCAAGTGCTGTTACATTTTTCACTAGATTACTAATAGCCACGTGCTCTGGCTGCTGAAGCTGAATAAGCTGATGTAACTCTAGGTCAGGATCTCAGCTCCTTCCTTACCCTGTCCCCAAAGTAAATAGAGAGGATGAACTTGAGGTTTTCTCTAAGAGTCCTGTCTACTTTCCACTTGGAGGATAAGGCAGAGTCCCACTTCCAGCACAGCCACCAGGCCTCTGGGGCATAACAGGTGGACTGAGACTGAAGTGAAACCTCTACCCACCATCAACAGAGCTTTGAAAAGTGCAGGGTTAAGGTAGAACTTTGCATTTTAAATTACTTCTGCAATAGCCCCTTATTAAAGATGCAGCTCTTTCAGTTAACAGCAGTTTAGGAAATTCTCATCCCAGCTTGGGAGACTGCTTTCCAAAGTCCCTGTGTCTCAGACAGCAGCATGATACTGCAGTGTGCACCCAAACACTCTGCTGATATTGGGGTGCTTTGGGAGTTCCTTGGTCCAGCAAGCCCTTGCCTGTGTGTCATGGGACACCTCAAAGCCCCTTCTCCCCTATGTCCTCCATCACCAGATGTTTTAACCTGCTGGGAGCTTCTGACAACATTTTTTGGGCTTGGTTTTTTTGCGTGCATCTCTAAATGAGGAAATAAAAATCGCTCTGGGTTTCCTGAACATGCCTTCTTCTCATGAGAGGAGCTTACTGGAAACACACATTCCTGGATAGGCCAAACAGCCCTGGGCTGCCCTTGCTGGGTGCAGAGCAAGCCTTGTTGGAAAACAGTTGCAACAATCAGGCTGCTTGGGGTGCCTCCTTACTCTCGTCTGTGGTTTGCTCTTGGGCATTGAGCAAGATGGAGCAGGGCCAAGGACCACTGAGCATCACCAGCTTTGGAGTCAGACCTTCCCTCTGTGCCCAGGGGAGCTCACTGAAAATGCTTCATCTCCTCAGCAGTCTGCCAAGGATCTGGTATTAAACACCCCCACTCTTCCCAGAGAAGAGATTTTAAGGGGACAATATATATGTAAGGTTATTCATACTTACAGATCGCAGAGGAAAATGCCCCTGTCCTGCCCAGGACACCACTTCCACAGTACTTTCAGCTGCTGAGATCAGTCTAAGATATGGTACCCAAATATTCAGGTGATTGGTACATCTGTCTGGAACTTCTTACATGGTTACTGAAAAAAAAAAAGAAAATCAATATTTTCTACTGTTCAAAGTGAAGATTACTGAGATAAGCATGCTCCAGATTTCTCCAAAGCTGATGTTTTGGATCAAACCCTCAGCATATTGCCTAATTTTCCATTCTTTTGCAGGAAAACAGTTTACCAGTTACAGGGTGGAAAAGGGCAGCAGGGAGGTTTCCAAACAGCTCAGCACAGCAGCATCAGTCCTCTCATTTAATGACCTCACCATGTGCCACTACAGTGCTGTGCCCCACAGTTCTTGGATACAGAGGTCACAGCTGAACTTCCTTCTTTCATAAGATCAAATCAGAGGTTTTGACCAGCTTCTATAATTAGGAAAGACATATTTCCCTTTACCCCTTTCCACTTGAAATGCCACAAAAGCTCTGTGGAAACTTGACATTTCTTATTTTAGCAAGAGAGATTTATATTCGAGTTTGTGTTTCTCTCAGAGCACTGTCTCAGTCCGATTGCTGTTCAGTAAGGAGCATACAAGCTGTTCCACTAAGCAACTTGGCTTACTGTTTGTGTGATTTATTGCTCAGCCTGCAGTCAGCGTCTAAGCCCTGAAATCCATATTTAATTCCCAGTCCTGCCGTTCTGAGCTGCCTGCAGCAGATGGTGCTGCTGACTCGCCAGGAGCCGACACACTTCCACCCTGCTTGGAGATCCAGGCACACACTGGGAGTGAGTTATGATGGGGAAAGGGCCCAGAGCACAGCGTCTCCCACCAGTCTTGGTGTTTGCCACCCCTCCAAGGTCTGTCCAGCACTAGCTCCATCCCTGCTAGTCTCCAGCTAGAAAGCAGGCAGATTTTAGGATGAGTCAAAGAAAACACATACAGACATTTATTTGCTGATGTGTAGGATCCATTGTGGGAGTGAAAAAATTACCGGTTTATATAGATGTAAACACATTTGGGATGCCACCCTAAAAAAAAAAAAAAAGATACTTTTGTCCTGATGTTTTCCAATTTCTAATCAGAGTTGCTGCACTGTGCTCATTTCTAATTTAATTAGGGCACCCCCTTCTTCCCCAGGGAGAACAGGGATTGGGTCTTTCCAAAATACTAAAAGAGAAGCTCATTTGCTGTATGGCACCACCTGAGCTGAATCCCTGCCCCTTGTGAGGGGATGGGATAGGAATCCATAATGTCCTGGTTTCAGTTGGGATAGAGGTAATTTCCTTCCAAGTAGCTGGTACAGTGCTGAGTTCTGGATTTAGGATGAGAATAACACTGGTAACACACTGGTGGTTTAGTTGTTGCTGAGCAGGGCTGACATGGAATCAGGGACTTTTCAGCTTCCCATGCTCTGCTAGTGAGCAGGTACACAAGGAGCAGGGACAGCTGCCCAAACTGGACAAAGGGATATTCCAAACCAGAGAACATCAAACTCAATATATAAACTGGGGGGAGTTGGTCAGGAGCCACTGATCATCAGTGGTGAGCAACTGTGCTCTGCACCACTCGTTTCTCTTGAGTTTTATTCCCCTCTCTCTTTTTCATTACTATTATTATTGTTATTACTAGAAATATTAATATTATTGGTCTACTCCATCACCCCCAGGTCAGACCATGTCCTGGGGCAACTGCAGTCTCCATACAGTGGATTATGGCTTGTTTTTCCAAGCTGGAATGGAAATAGTCAAAATGACCTTATGATTTTTCACCAAGTCAATATCTGAGAGCATAAATTCCTCACCACATAAAGCAATGTATCAGTTTCTAAATAATAAATGAGGTAGAAGTGTACGGTAGGTTTAGAAAGACCAAAGAGACAAAGCATTACATCATCTACGTCCAATTACCATCTGTTGCTGAATTGATACAGAGCCTTACGTTACAATCAACCAGCAAATCCTGCTTTTCTGTAGCACAACTCTAAACCCAGGATGGCTTGCTCCCCATCCTCAGAAGGATCTGCATTAAACATTTGATATATGCTCCTTTAAATTAGCCAACTTCGGTACTCCAGCAACTGAGTCCCACTCCAGGTCCCCTCCACCAATCTATCTGACACAAGATTAATTTGGGAAAGTCTCTGTCTCTGACTGCAGTTATATATATATATATATATTCACCATCACATATTGCATCAGCTGGTGATGTAACAGGGTTTTGCACAGGTATTGCTGCCACCCCACTGTGTCTTCCCTTCCTGGGAGGAAAGGAGTGACTTACAGGTGGCTTTAAGCAATATCCCCCACTGCCAGGGCAGCCCCTTGGGTCCATTGAATTATTTTGCCCTCAACTTTTTCCAGCAGGCTGCTGGGAAGCCCTGCAGATTTGGCCAAGCCTCTGTCATCTGGACCAAGCACAGGGTTCCTGCCATCCACTGCCCACCCTACCCTGTTCATTTGGGGCAGCAGGACCCAGGAAGAGAGACAGGATTTTAGAAATAAAGTTCCTGAGTCATCTAGATTTCCAAGAAACAGATATAGCATGTAATATGCAGTTTGAAGGTCCCAGGGAGTGAGTGCACACTACAGAGCAGTGATTGAATATGCCTGCTGCAGGTTACTGTTTTCCAAGCAGATGATTTCTGCATCACTTTCTGGGTGGCTTTAAAGCTGTCAGGTGCAGTGTCAATGGTGTTTAGTCTTATAAGCTCCTCTCCCTAGCATGGACTCCAAAACAGATCAGTCTACATTTGCAGAACAATGGCAGAATCCACAGAGCATGAAAATTCTCATTTGGGGTGAAGATTTGCTGAATTTCTTTCCAGCCCAGCAAACCCATCTGTGTTCTGATCCATGCACTGAATAAGTGTCTCACTGAAGTGCAGTGAGGTTTTTTGCCTGTGCAAAGCACCTTTCAGCATAGGAGATTCAGTCAGCATTAACTGATGAACAGGTAGTTGCTCTGCCATAACAGGATTTAGGAAGAATATTTTCCATGCCTGGCATTATTTTGATCTGTGATACTAAATCACATTCACCTCTCACCCTCACTGATCAGATTACAAACCCCAGCACGATAGCAGAGAGCTCAAAGCAGAAGAGCTGGCACTGCTGCTCATGTCTGCAACATTCCATTTGCAGATAAGCAACTCCTCTGGATTTACAGCCATGCCTTTCTCCTTCCCTAAACAAGCAACAGAAAGGATTTGCTACTTCAAATACACCCATGGAATGGTTTTGGGTTGGAAGGGACCTTACAGATCACCTGGTTCCAACTCTCTGCCATGGGCAGGAGCACCTTCCACTAGACCAGGTTGCTTAGAGCCCTGTCCAGCCTGGCCTTGGACACTTCCAGTAATGGGGCATCCACAGCCTCTCTGGGCAACCTGTGCCAGTGCCTCCCCACTCTCACAGGGAAGAATTTCTTCCTCATATTTAATCTAAACCTGTCCTCTGCCAGTTTAAAGACATCTCCCCTTGTCCCATCACTCCCTCTCTGCTCTCCTGCATAATTCCTTGTGGTTTTGCAGGTCAACGGTAAATTATTATCCCCATCTTCCACTGCTCTGTCATTGTTCATTCCATATTAGCACAGTCCTTATCTGGAAGCAGGCAGGTGATAACAGAGCTCATGTCTGAGCTCCAGTGTTTAACCAGGTTGCTGGATTTAGGGCCTGGGGAGGCAAAAGCAGCTCCAGTGACAGGTGCCTCAGCTCTGCCAAGGACAGCTGAGCACAGCAGGGAAGGTGCTTTGGCTCTCCAGCAGAAACGTTGGCTGGATGTGTTTGCACATATCCATTCTGAAATACAGAGGAGCCACACACAGGGAAAATGAATGTGATCTCTCTGTGAGTGTTATTTGAGAGTGGTGACTTCAATATTTAAAGCGTCCCTGGCTGCAGGTGCAGCACGCTGGAGTTATCAACATTTCCTACACTAGACAGAGAGCTGATGCTGACCCTAAGGCTTAAATTAGTAACCAGATTACTCAGAGAAAAATAATGTACTGAAAACCTTTATGGGACAAGGAAGTGTGCCAAAAGTAAACTTGGCCAGTATACTTAATAGATAGAAAACCATTTGGGTTTTTTTTACAACTTAATTAAATTTCCCATGAATTCATTTGTAGTAACAGTAATAAGCACCATATATGGAAATCTTCAATGAGCCCTTAGCAAGGTAATTTCCTGAATTTGGCTTACATCTTAATAATGTCCAAAGCCAGCTAGACCCCAAAATACAGCTGGTATGCATTAATCCATTCTGAGTATGAGGGTGTGTACGGACTGAGTGTGTAAAATAAATTACTTTGGTGCTTTGACACTGAGTTTTATTGCCTGTAGAATGATGCTTGATCATATTCAGAAAAGCAGTAAGGAGAGAGTGAACATGATTTATTCTATTTAACAAAGAAGCCTTTGGGAGAGCAGTGCACATACTTTACACACTCTGACACGCTCCTCTGGGGCTCCTTGGACCATGGTCAGTAACTGGGAGAGGGAAGCTTTGAACCAAACCACCTGGAACCAAACAGGGCAAGGTGTAACCTCTCCTGTGCCTTCCTGGAGAAACACAAGAGAGAAGGGAGTTAAAGGGAGAAGAGCTATTTCTTATCAAGGATTGCTCACACTCAATATTTGCAACTCTACCTGCCTCTCAGGCTTTTTTCTGTGTTTCACAATGCACAAACCTAGTAAAAAAACATTAAATGGTAAAGAAAACATGTTCAGTACTGACCAAGGCTGATGACTGAAAGCAACTCTCCTTCCTCCGTACAGAGAGGATGAGCTCCATCAGTGGAGCTTTCTCCAGTAGGTGTGCACTCAGAGTCCAAGTGCTAACACAGCAGCTGCAATTAAAACATGGCCAAGACTGCTAAAATATCAGCCTCCCTACAGCTGATCTTGGATGGTATTAAATAAGTATTCCAGTCCTTACAGGGGTAAGGCAAGTCACAGTACAAACAGACATCGGGAATTATCTTGAGATGTGAAGCTGAAATCAGGTGGGTGACAACAGCCATGGCAGACCATGTGGTCACTCTTTGGAAGTGCCACAGGAATGCTGGGGAAGAGCTAGAGCAGAGCTCAGAGAAGAAAAACCCAGAACAGGCTTCTGCTGGGGAGGGTGTTGGTATTTCCCCTTCACATCCCAAACAGGACAGCACACTGTAAATGACACAGAAGCAGAACTCCTGCTCAGAGTGTGCAGCAACCCAGGGACAAATTAAAGCCCATTTAAATCACTGGACTCATCCTTACAGATATCAGCGAGATCCAGACCCAAGTGGAAAGAGTGTTAAGAAATCCCCCAGGGAATTAACCTTGTGCACAAAACACCAGCTCCTAAACAGTTCCCACACCTGAGAAGGAAGTGGTTATATTTTTCATCATGAATATATGATAAGAAACCTTGCTAAGCTTCCTAAGCTCCCACAGTGACTCGGCTCAAAAGCTAAAGACCTGGCAGCACTGCCACTTCATCCATAATCTCCTTTTTACAGTTAAGCCAGTGCTCCTCATGTGGTAACACAGCTGCCTCAGGGGTTGGCTTACAGGTCAATGCCTTCTTAAAAGTGGATATTCCCTCTTCTTCCTGACTCATCTGCTCTTCCTGAGGAGCAACACAGGATGCTGAGGTTTCCAGGGGTGTCTTTGTTACAGGAAACTGCTGCTCTGCAGAGCACTCCTCTCAAGCACTGTCAGGCAGCCTAGTAAGAGCCCTGCCCTCCTCCTGCCTGCCTAAATACCCTGCCTGCAGCACTAGTCAAGGAGAAGGCACAGCTTCTTCTCATTAACTATATAATCACTCCATTAGATTTGATATGTCCCAGCTTTCCAGAGACACCATGGCCTTGATTATCACACCTGCACCAGCAGTGTTTTTCTGCTCTGATAAGCACAGGGAGAACCCCTTTGATTGAGGTGTGTGGATCTGCTACACCCCAACATCCTCCTCACTCCACTGGGAAATTTGCTCTTAGTATGAGATTTGTTATCATTTTAGGGGTTTTATTGCTGCCCCACTCTTTTGTGGACATTTACTCAAGAGTATTTGAAGTTTTCTTTACTTAAAGGCAATGTGCCCACAGTGGTAACCTCTGCTTTTGCCATGACTTCTGTACTGAAGTCAGAGCAATCAACAGTCTCACCGGTGACAGCTTCAAAGCAGAGTGGGACACCTGGGATGCAACAAGGAGGGTTACCACATGTTAATGACTGGCACACTTTGTATAAAGAATTCCCTAATGAAACAAGGCACTTAACCCTGCACCTGTGCCCAGGGAAAGCCCCATTAATACTTGCTCCATCCTCCTCATCTTCCACAGCTCCCTGCCTGTCCCTGTCTCACTGCACTGGTGGAAGCATGCACTGCTCAGTCTGGTGTGTCCTCTGGGTAATCTCCTCAGTCTCACTAGTTGAGAGGAGTGATCTGCTGGTGCAGGGCCACTGCCAGTCCTCAACTGCTTCTTGTTCAGCTGAGCTCTCAATCTACCAGACTCCCCAGACCACTTTGGCAAGCCCTTCTCAAAACACAAATCTCATCTCAAGGCCTCCTTGCTGAAGCATTACTGTGTATTTCTTCTTTCTTAGATCATCTAGGTGAAACTGGGGGAGCTTTTCCATCCTGGGAAGCTCTGCTCTGGACTGGTTTCTTTCACCATCCCTCCAGGTTGCCCTCCCTATCCACTCCCAAGGAGTGGTGGCTGCAAAGTTCTGGCCTGGGAGAACTGCCCTCGCTCCAGGGACAATATTCTGTTACACTGAGAACATCCAGGCTCTGAAGAGAAATAATTCATGGATTATCACTTTGCTTTTGTAAGCAAGAAACAACCAGTAAATGTATGATATTTAACGATCAAGAAATTGCTCTAAACAAAATTGCTGTAGGATTTTGTGAAAGCCTGACCTTCCCCTGCCCATTTGTTCTCAGAAAGCAGCACACGGAACTGAACAACCACAAAATGAACAGGAGCTTAGCAAAGACTTCGTGCAAAAGGGGACCCTTAGCATTTGACATGCTCTGTCACATTGAATTTTAATTACAGCTCCCCTCTGGAGCTGGCACAGGAGGGGAATGCTAATGATGGGTGGGAGAGGGAAGGGAGCAGTGATGGCAATCACCAGCCCAGCACTTGCACAAAGGGCAAGGTCCCCAGCCTGATGGCAAGGAGAGGTGACCTAGATGCAGTCAAATACAAATCTTGATGGTTTAGTTCCCCCTTTAGCTCCTACTATTTCACCCAAAGTGTGGGCTACTGGTCAGAGTAAAACATATTTAAGTGAATTTAATGTATTAAACCATTGCAAGGTACAGCCTGTTTGCGACAAGAAGCCCACTGAAGGAAATCAGGGTTTAGTTGAATAAATATGACCACAGATCACTTCACTAGTGATCAGCGAGCCAAGATTTTGAATTATTATGATGCAGTGATGCTACTTGCTCAGGGTTATGTCTATCAGGATCCTGTTTGTTGAGCTTTATAAAAACATCTTTGGGAAGTATCACTTGAAAAATATATCACCATGGTGGGTGCACAGCTCCAGTAATTCTGGCAGTGGCCATGTGCAGGCTCCTTGCATGGAATAAACATTATACACACATTTAGTGCTCCAAAACAATCACAGGCAGCATCAGCAATATCTATGCTGTTTTCTAACCAGAAAGAGAGAAAACGTCTTAATCAGATGTTGATCATTGCAGCAAACATATGGGATGCTGATTCGTATCTCAGCAAAAGGTAATCAGAACATTAGAGGTCCAAGTAAAGATTCAGGCGTCCATGTAAGGACAGAGTGGAGTACAAAACCCACTTTCAAAACCTGTGTAGATATTTAAAGGCTACTCAGGATGTCTCCTCAAGGTCTGGCTGCAGTCAGTCAGAGACACTCACACTATTCACCTGGGCATCCTGTGCATTGTGAAGATATTTCAGACCTCTTCTTGCTTCCTCCTTCAAGAAACAAAATTTATATTTCTCAAAATGATCGAAAGCACCTTATTTTTTCCCCCTATTTTATTCTACTATTCAAAGAGCAGGCAGCTATCACAGAAATGCAAAGTCTGCTTATCAGGGTGAATGGCTGATCTACACAGATTGTGTGACAATCATAAAATCCTTGGGGATCAGAACAAAGGTTTCCACAAGGCTTTTGTTGTAAGAGCGCGATCTATTCCTGCGGGGAAATTCTGTGTTATATTGCTGTCTGCTTGCACAATAGAAAGATGTTTTCCCTGCATTATTGGGGTTAGTAATGCAATGTTTGCTATCTCATCACTGGATACTCCTGCCAAAAGAATTTGTATTACCTCACATGCTATTGATAAAATGGAGTTACTTGGGAAAAACTGTTTCACCCAGTGAAATAAATCAGACAGGAGTTTCATAAAATTAATATACCATTTAAAGCTATAAATTACCTATAAATTGCAACATGTGTTGCTGTGCTCCATTATTGGTTTCTATATCTTATTTTCTATAGCTTTTATAGTTTATTCTCACCTTATTTTTCTGTCTTTCTGTTCTCCTATTCTGGAAGTAATAATTTATTCATTTTAAATTTCCCAATGGATGAATGTGACTGGTTTATGCCACTTAACAGTAGTACAAGGCAGGATCTGTACCTTCTCTATTGCAAAAACATTTCTTTTAGTCACAGTCAGAGCTTCCTTCACTGTGGTATTGAAGGTGCAAACTCATTTTCTTCAGTAACATTTCTTTCTGCCTGTGGCCAGAGCAGGACACTTTCAATAAAGCAGCAGCTCAAGAGAGAACGACCAGCCTTATTCCTGAAGCATCTAGAAATTCAGAGTAGACAACTAAATTACACATGCACCCTAAAATGTTATAATTTCTACATTTCTTTTGTAGGGTATAAAACATACCCTACAAAAATGACATACAAGTAATTTTATGTATTGCATGATTAGGGGTTTAAGCTTTGCCTGAGAAAGTCTAATGGAATCTGAAGGGTTGATAAAGTCCTTAAATAGAGCAGACAGGTTTCACAGAGCAAGAAGAAGCTAAACTTTAAAAAAAAAAATAAAGTCATAAATCATTTATTTCTCCCTCACGTAAATTTTGGAGAGTGGTTTTCAATACTCTGATATGAAAGCAGAAGAGCTCCTGGCACAGTTCAAAGTGTGACTGCATTGATGTAAGGGCATGAGGGCCAGCTGGGAATGTCTCTGCACTACAAAAGTAATTTTCAAAGAGATTTTGAGTAAAGAATACTCATCTTTCTACATATTTCTATATGTTTATACATATATATGCTGTATTAATGTCTATTTACTTTCCCCGAGCTGCACACTCGGCAGCGTGGCCCCTGGCCAGCCCATGGCTCCAGGCAGGCTGAGATCCTCTGGCTCACACCTACGGTTTTCATGTGAACCCTGCTACTCCCAGGTTACACAGGGAGTGAGGAAGTTGAGCCACTGCCCCTTAACACAGCAAAGTGAGAAATGTGTAATTCTACAGTTGGATTGGATGCTATTTTCTCCTCCAGTATTTCAAATATATCTGACCAGGATGTGCTCTGAGCATCCACCAGCCATCAGTGAAAGAGGGAAAATCAGCCTTTAAGTTAGCACAATTCCCATCAGGCAAACTCCTAATTCTTCCCTAATTAGGCCTGGCAGCTGAAGCCGAATGAAAACCGTGTTGTGTTCCATCCAGCATTCCAAGAGGTCTTTGCTAAATCAGAAAGATATACTTTAATCTGTGTGAGGAGAGATTTTAAGCACAGAACTGTGTCTGGAAAGTCAAATCCTTTATGCATCCCTCAGGCACATGAAAAGATCCCCCCTGGCAGAGCAGGGGAGTGCTGAAATCTCCTATAGCAACTGGCCACTAGCAACGGGAACAAACAGTCTCTTGTCCCACTGTTTCAACTTTCTGAATTATTCTGTCAGAGGCAGAGAGGGCAGGAGGCTGACTCTGCACAAGGTTCAGATTTTGCACCCTGAAGGATTCAAGCCAGAGACAGAGATCATGGAATTGGTACCTTTGTGCCTCAGTTTCCCTTCCCCCAAAGAGGAATAGTTTTGTTTCCTTTCCCACTCCCATATGGGATGCAAAAGTCCAGGGAAGCTGATAAACCAGAGGTCCCACAAATCAAAATTATTGCTTGTACATATTTGTGCTGCATTTGCAAGAAAACCTCTTGGCTTGAGTAGGAATAAAAAGTTGTACAGATATTTCCTGGCATCCTGAGTGAATGGACCTAATATTCCAGTTGTTTTTTATGTTTTGAAACAAAAAGGCAAGGTTATTTCACTAAAAGGGGCTCACAAAGCCAGGCAGCTTCCTAAGATGAGTTTTTTGGGGCTACTGTGTCAGAGACAACAATTTTTGCAGTGCAATCACTAGAGCAGCTCCTGGTGCTGGAACCCATGTGAACATGAAGCAGATCCAACTCTTTCTACAGCTTGGAATGGCCAGATCCTTTCACCCCACACATTTCTCAGGATTATCAGTGGGGGAATTTTCAATCAAAGTTCACATTTTAAAGTAAAAACCTCCTGCCACTCTCAAGCTTATTATTACCCTTCCCCATTTACTGCATTTCTCCTCCTATTTGGATTCTCTGCTTGGGTTTCTCCCCAGTGCTGCCCAGAGCAGAGAGGAGCCATATCCTCATGCTCCTGGAGGTGCTCCCTGCCTCCTTCCCTTCCTCCCACCAAGGGGGAGGCTTGAAAATCTCCACAAGTGCTCAAGAAGCTGCTTTTGTGCAATGAAAAGATTACAGTAGAAGCAGATAACCTTTTTTCCTTGGTACCTGTGATGCACATTACATACTGCCTCTGGCAACATCATGAGCTGCTGCTTGCAACAGGGGCTTAGTCTACAAAAAATAATGGAATTCTGTCACTCGGATGCCTGGAAGGGAACGGACCATCCACCTTACTAGAAATTAGATCTGTATGGCCCTTGAAACACCTGGCTTGGTTTACACTGAAATGCCACCAAAATATTCCCATCTAATAGGGAAACTGTCAACACAACTGTCAAAATGCTTTACCACAAGAAACAAGGGCAATTTACTTTAAAATTAACTACTCAATTGTTTTTCATTTAGAAAGCACTGCGCTGACTCCATCGTGACAAGCTTGCTCATTTTTCATCACGGTTGTCTTCTTATGCAGGATCCCATCACATGTTACCATTTTCTCTCCCCACAGCAAAGCCCAGGGAAAAAAAAATACTCTTCTATGCCAGCATTTTACACGTTGGACTTGTCCAAAAGCCAGAAAGCCAGAATAAATAATGATAAATAATGATAAATAATGCATAGCCAGAGTGGTCATACATAATCTGTGGGGTTGTGAGCTTTACAGCTCTTCTCTCTAATCCTTTCAGTTTTGTTAGTTTCTTCTGACAAGGCTAAAAATAATCTTGTAAGCCCAAAATAGGTGTTTATTTCCTAATGGTTCCTCCTCTGCTCTCAGTGGGTGCTGAGGGGTGTCACTGGTGAGATTTGCTGTGAGTATGGGTGCATTTAATCTGCTCTCAGGAGAAATTCAGAACACTGACAACCCCAATCCTGCTGAAAGCCATGAGGTTCACAGCCAGACCATTAGCATTTGCTGATACCACCCTCTTCCTCAAGGCCATGTGATGGGTTTGATCTTGCACCCAACATACCATGTTCATTTAGCTTGTGATTTGACACCACGATGGACTTTACACACCAGAAAACAAAATATCCTGCTAAAAGCATCCTTTTGAGGCTGAAGGTTGAGGGATGGAATATTTGGATATCTGGATTTATGGTATCCCACTGTCAAGAAAGAGTAGGCATGAGGAAGGAGGTCACAGTCTTTTCTTGGAGACATGGTATTTTGAAATGAAAAGTGAAAATGGTTTTAACTATAAAGATGGAGCTGGTGTGAAAATCCAGCTGCAGAAAGCCTGCTGAGCAATCCCAGTTCACAGGACAGTGAAGCCATGGGGTGTTCAGACTACATGAGGAGCATCACAGTGTTTTGGAATCAAACACTTTGACTTCTGGCATAAATATTGGGGAAGAATGCCTGTGGGGGTTTTTCTTTACCACCTGATGTGTCCTGAGAGAATCTTTTGCAGTGAAGGAACCCAAGGCACCATGAGTCTTTTTCCTGCTGTGCTGTCCAAAGCAGAGCACCAAATATATCAACCCCCTTGCCTCAGGATCCTTGTTGTTCTCATAAAACAGTTTGAGCACACTATAGCCACATCTTTCTCTATGAAATATATCAGAGCAGAAAATAATTATAATAGAGTACCTGCTGTCATAGCTGGAGGTCAACCTGTCTCACACACAAGGCTTATTGCTAAGCTTTCTTAAGTGCATAATCTGATACGCAAAAAAGGAGTAACATATAGGGGAAAAAAAAACAAAAGAGAAGTCAGTGCTTTCTTCTGGCCTCTTCCTTGAGGGTAAAAAGAAAAATGCACAAAGTGCAGAAAAAAATTACTTCAAGCAAGTGACCTGATCTCAAAAGAATTCATATGCTTGTGTTCTCCATCACCTTTAAAAACACGGGAGGAAATCTGATCAAAAGAAGAATGGGATTATTGTCATTTGATGGTAACTTGACGGCTGGCCCCAGCCCCTCTCTCTTTGAAGTCAATGGAGAGATGGCAATTTCATTAAGCCAGTGACAGTTTCATGAAGTTCTAGTGAAAGACTAATACATGTTGCTTGCTCGTCTCTGGTCTAGGCCACAGGAATAATCACAGATCTGTAAGTGATTCACAGCATGTGGAAGGAGGTGCTCCTGAGGCAGGTGCAGGGGCACTGCATAACTCAGAGTGATACAGCACTCCCTCCATGAGCTGCTACTGTGACTGTTTTTCACTACTAAATCACTTTACAGGCATATGTAATCCAAACAAGCCATTATCACAGTGAGGTGTGCTGTGGGAAGCAGAGGGACCTTGCTGCTGGCTGCCTCACAGAGTGCTCATGAATGCTTTACAGTTCACCAAGAGAATTGGACTAGGCTTATTTTACCACACATCTAATGCATACAAGATGCTCCCACTGACTGCAATTACATGTGTATCTCATCATGTTTTTATCTGGAGGGAAGATATGGTGTAACAGGTTTTGGGGGATGCTGAACTGAGGCCATCTGAAAACCACTCCGTGCAGGCTGTGACTGGGTCTTCTTCATTACTGTATGAAGTCTGCTCTTGGTGGCTTCTCAACAAATCTACAAGGAGATCATACCAGGTCAATCAGGTAAATACATTATTATATTTGAAAAGAGAATAAACAAAAAAAAAAGCCCTTCATCAAAAATAACTATTTCCCACGACTGATTACATTTGTTTTCACCCTTATAATAGGGCTCCTAACCTGCAGTGTCCTCAAAATATGCAGGAAACTAAAATAAAAAGATAGGCAAGAAAAAAGAGGTGAAGAAGACAGAAAAACTAATTTTTTGAGTTTTGTCTCCAATGTGATGAAATCAGGATTTGAGAAAATATTCCTGAAGAGTGCTGGGAGAAAAGGCAGCATTACATTTCTTTGATACAGAAGGAAAAATGCTTCTGGAGTCCAGGACCATTTACAACTTAGCATTGGAATTTAGCTTTGTTTTTAATGTCACCTTTTTCAAAGGAGCCCATTGATCTCTGATTTTCAATAAGCCAAGAGCTAAGGCCTGAATTTCAGGTAATATTTTACAGTCTTAAACCAGCAAATCCAGTAGAGCAGTGACCAGTATGGGCAATGGCAACCCCTGTCCCTGTGCTGGTTACCTGCTCTGAGACGTAATTGTAGTGCTCACCTGGATCACAGCGATACCCTCAGAATTAATCTGTGGAAAGGGTTTGGAGGATTATTTGAAGTTCAGTGTCATGTACAAACTGAGGCCAGGAAATGTAGATAAATCATAAAGAAAATAAAGAGGTTCCTTTAAGAGTGTTTCTATCATTAGTTCTTTGATTTAGTTATTTGCCTGATTCCAGAACGCAACCCAGAAACCACTTCTGATGCAAGCTGTTCCCTAAAGTAGCAGGGATTGTGCATGATTTTGATGTATTGATTAAACTGCCACTGAATGATTTGAGATGAAGATTGAATACTCTGAAAGTAATAAGATATGATTGAAGCTGAGCCCTTCCATGGATTAGAATGGACAGCTTTTTCTGCCACACTGACCTCATTTATCAGAACACTAATAATGTTTATTACTTTAAGAGTTACAGCTCACTGGTTAGATTTAGACAAAACTAAAGCTGCATGAGCTGAGCAAACCCATTTACTCTGAGGCATTTAAAGCTGGGCAAGGCAAAGTGTATGAAAAATGCAGGAGAGAAAAATCAGAGCTATTGAGATAACTCTGAAACTGCAGGCACCAGTGCAGGGGCAGCAGGTCCCTTCTGGACCAGCTAATCCCAAACTGGAGCACGTGTCCTTCAGACCCACTTGCTGTACTCCAACCTTTGCACCCATGGACAGGGAGCATCTTCCCAGCACCCAGCTGAGAGCCAGGAACCCACAACTGCCCTCTAGACCTTGCTAGAAACTCGTGAACAAACCAGTCAGAATGGAAGAATTCAGCAACCACTACAGTTTAAAATACAGATCCACTCTGCCTTTTGCTGGCCACACTCCCAGCTGCTCTTCAGTGGACGGGGAAGTCCCAGTTCCCTCAAATCTTCTATTTCCTATACGAGGCCAGAGAGAGATGGATGGAAGTTTGTGTCCCTAAAGCATCTGACAGCTAAAATCCACAGAAAGAGCCATGAGCTGCACTCATTCAAGGCTCATTTTTTTATATGAAAATATGGGGATAGGTTATCTGAAAATATGCTGGTTTTAAATTTTCTGTGCTCTTTCCCCACCTCCTGTGGAGTCTTCTTGACCACCTTCCCTCTCTGATTTCAGAAGATCCCAACAAACCCAATTCTGAGCACTCTTTCAACTAATTACACAGCTCCTCTCCCAAGAATGTAATCTCCGTTAATAATTTATGAAATATGCTTGAGTCATCAGACCAAAGAGGTCATAACAAAGATAGTGACTGTGAAATGGAAAATGTGTTGGTTGGTTACTTAATGAATTGCAGATGCATGCTCATAACTTGGAAAAACTGAAGCACATCACATTTTGGGGGACAATAAAGCCTTGCAGTGCATTATGGATTTATGACCACAAGCAAAGTACTCATAAATCCATATTTTCCATATGCTAAGGCATAAAAAATTATTGTCATTACCTAAATATGCAAATATTCCAAGTGTTCAGTGTGCTAGAGGAAAGCATCTATTTGTCTAGTCTTATAAACTATTTGCAAACTCAGGAAAATGAACTTTTCTGCGTTATATGATCATGGAGCATGCAAAGAACAATTTGTACTTCAATAGTGATACTCTGGATTTATGACTTAAGGGTCTTATTTATCAGCCCCTCTGGCTCTGCCAGGGCTCAGCAGTTCAGATTGTATGTTTTGCAGTTTGCATGTCTAGTCACACCCTGAGCTGTGCTGCCCCTGGCTATGAGATGAAGAAATATATCAAGATTTCTGGAGGAAGGCTGCATTTTTAGTCAATCCTGAGGGAATTTTAAAGGTACTATTCCCTTCCGTAGCTGAACTGTCTACACTGAGAAACCATCTCTGTTTCTTAGCAAGTGCAAGTCTGTAAGGCAAAGCTGTGGGTTTGAAGACAGTCTCTGAGGATGCTCTGTACTGAACACGTGCCTTGTGCCCCCCTCACTGTCCAACATTGCTCTGCCAGCCGAGGGCAGGGATGCGCTACCAGGAGATTCCCAGCTGGTTCAGCTCTGGGTGAAGTGCTCCAGAGATACACCCTTGTTAGTTGTGCCAGGGGTGATCAGGCAGCAAATTTGGCTTTATCACAGTCCTGTTCTGCTTATTGGACAGTGAAGGGAAAAGCATGGCCCTGGGGTTTTGAGGATGAGCAGTTTTATGGAGTGATGAACCCACACCTCTGACCTCTCGTGCCTGCTGGGTGCCCTGCCAGTGACAGTGTGTCTCTCCATTTTGATGAATAAAGCTTTAAGGACACAACTTCACATTATGTAGCATCAAAACTAAACATCCTCTGTGTTCCAGGGCTGTAATTTGTTTAAATTTCTCACCGAAGCATGACACCATAAAAGTCATACACACTGAAGGCCCCATCTGCCGAGGCACTCGGGTGTGCAGAAGAGAGATGGTCACCCCTGCGCTCAGGTGGTCACTGATAACCCATGCCTGGCTTTTGGGGAGAAATCAAAGGTTTTTCCCTGGGTTACTCATTGCTGTGAGCAAAACCCACTCACTATTTGCATCAGGGGAAGAATTTCTACCTCCTAAACCTAACAGAAAAAAATGAGGAGAGCAGCACAGGTTTGTGCCACCTGTAACAGCTTTGGTGGCTACAAAAACCACACTGGCATTTGCTGAAGATGCCCATCACAAGCATCCTGGTAGGAACAACTCTGTCCTCCAAGAGAGTTCAATCCTTTGGGATGAGCATTTGTCAGGCACCCACAGACCCCACTGCTCTGTGCGGGTTTGCTTCTTAGAGGCCCCCAGGCAATGCTGTCTGGCTTCACGGATGTTAATTATTTGCATCTACTGTTAATTAGCTGTCTGCAGTCGGTCATGCTGGAGCCGTGACAGCCTGGGAGCCTCTCCTGCAGCACAGCCCACGGGCTTTGTTCCCCATCCCTCCCATCTCCCCCTCCTCAGCTCCCAGCCAGAACATTTCTTTTTAGTCATGGTGCCAGAGGCCAGGCCCCCGAGGACCTTTGAAATTAAACACGTATGAAGTACAGTGGGGAGGAAAGGGGGGAGAAAGGGGCAATTTCAGCTCCTCAAGCATGCAAGTCGAGAGCTTTTGTGATGCCTCTCAATGTAATTTTTTCAGCGGGCCACAAATCATGTCCTTGGCCGTCCAAGGGAACCTCTCTCTATGATGGAAATTTCCACACTTGCCTCTGTTGCTTTCCTGCTCTTTATTGTTGCTTTGCTGCCTTCAAGACATCGTAAATAATTGAATTTTTACAGAAAGAAGAGGGGTTTTTCGTTGCAGAAAAACAAATTCATCCCTGATCTGCTAAGCTTAGAAACACAACATCCAGAGTAAATTCTTCTCTTGATATTTGCAGTTACAGGAAACGAAAAGTTCTTCATTCAAAGACTCCATAACTGAAGACACATCACATAATTTTCAGTAAAAGAGGTTCATCACGAGACACATTTCCTAGAGGCATTAACTCTGAATCATATTTCTTTTGTTAGGATGCTAAACAAAAATAAGTGGTTTGGAAATTCAGCTAAACAGCTGTGAAATAGCCCAGGAAAAAAAATTCACAGAGAATAATTTATTCATCCCTTTCCACCTGCAAATTGCCTGAGAACAGGTTGAGTTCTTACCCAAATGCTACAGTGATTTTTTAAAACATTACAAAATGATTTTCACAAATGTTTCTTGCTTGGGGATTTCCTGGTGACCCAGACACTGTAGATATTTGACATAAGAAATTCAAATTCCAAGCCCGCAGGAGCAGACCTGTGCTCTGCTGGCTGAACACACCTTGGATCTCTGCTGCAGTTGTCCTGATGACCCAACCATCACTTGTTCAGTGTCCCAAGGGTGGCACAAGCTCCGTCAGCTCTGAGGGCTGTTATCACTGCCCCCTTTGCTTTTCCAACCTTCATCTTTAGCTTCCTCACAACTGCAGGGTCATCTGCACAACCCCTCCTTGCCTGCCACAGCTAAAGGACTGAATCATCCATGTGGTGTGAATATTGTGATCCTTCTGACCACCACTGACAGAACAGTCCCCTCTTCCATGGGGTTCTTCAGCAGCTTCTCCTCTCCCCCATTAGAACTCAAGCTCCTCAGGCAGAGGCTCCCAGCCCCTTTGGCTCATGGAGTTAGCTCCAGGGTGCAATGGCAACACAAGCAATAAATAATAGCAACAAATCCATCAGAGGGTTCTCTATCTCCTGTGTCTATCAGAAACTCATCTGCTGGTGCACTCAACCTGAAGCCAACACACAGGACATGCAAACACATCTCGCGCGAGCTTAAATATTCACAGGAATATTCATGGAGGTGGGATTTTTTTCCATCTGTGGGGGAGAGGTGTGTGTGGTCATTTAAGCTTTCACTGCCAGGACCACCAGCACATGCTCTGACACTGTGGGGTGGATTAGCTGGTGCCAGTGGTTGGAAACCACCAGCATTGCACCCAGCTGCCCCTGCAGCCCCCACACCTCTGCTGCCCACTGCACCCTCCAGCTTGGCAGAGTGGGGCCGTGACATTTCAGAGAGGAAAAACTGAAATGAGATATGCAAAAGAAGGGTTTCAAGGACTTAAAATACGTATTTTACATGCAAGAGCCCAAGTTTTGCTGGTTCATAGTGTCCTGACATTGTGGTAGCTTGGGGCTCTTCCATAGGAATCCAGTGTGATGCTGCAGTTATGTGTGCTCCTGCCCTTCTCCAAAATTAGGCAGTTCTGGTCCTAAATTGTTCTTCCTTTTATGAATACAATTTCTGTTTCTGTGAGGCCTAATATATCTCCTTTTACAACAGCTTTTCCTTTGCCCTCTCCCAGATTTCCCATCACTGCTTCCAAAAGCAAAGCAGCTCCACAGTGTTTCTAGTGCAGATGTTCCCCACAGCCTGGAGTTCCATGTGCTGTGTCATTTAATGCGTCTGCATCCTCGTGTGTGAGTAGGCTGCAGTATTTAGTTGTCATTTATACACTGCATGAGGTTTATAAACCTGGTGATCCAAATGCTTGATGTTTGGGGTGCTGGGAATTGCAGGAGCAATCCCTGCTCCATGGGAAATGGCACAGATAGGATTTTCAGGGCTCCCGGGAATGAGAAGCGACAGCACACCCCAGCACCCCCCTTCCCCTTGCAGTGTAGGGGAAGAAGTTCCAGTTAGCTCCTAAATCACCACATTTGAGACAACCCAAATGTTGCTGTCTTACCCCAAAGTGTTGTGTTATCAGCTACAGCCTCCCAGGAGCTGGTTCACAAGCAGCCTGCAACAGGGTGACATTGGGGGGCTGCAGGAGATGACCTGACAATGAATCAGAGATATTCCCTGGTGACAAATGTGAGGATGTATAAACACCTTTACTATCTGCAGAGCAAAGTGAGGAGCAAGAGCAGGGACTCGCATCACTGCACCTGAGTGCTAAATGAATTACAGGACAGAGTGAGGGAATAGCACTGAAATTAAAAGGCTTTAAGATAAGATGGAAAGTGGCAGCTGAGCCAGGAAGGCAGGCTGGAAGTGGAAAGGTGTTTACATGATGCTAACAAAGCTTGAGGGATGCCAAGAGCAGGAGGGCTCCTCAATGTCTTGAGAAACTGCTGTGTGGAGAGGAAAGAAAGCAGCTCAGCCGTGGCCATACTGGGGATTCCTGCAGGAATGCTTTCCAAGGAGCTGTGGGAGAAACAGGGAGATGTTCCTCTGCTATAAGGTAGCGTAACTCCAGTGTTTTTAGTGGAGCTGTGCCATAACATCCAGCCTGATGCCACTGGGCTGCTGTCAGCGCTGGCACAGGAGGTGGGAGACGCTGCAGCTCAGTGACAGCAAGTTCCCAGCACAGGCAGGGATATCAGCAGCTTTGCTCTGACTAGTTTGGATCAAACTGTGGAAAGTATGGAAATACTAACCTGCTTCAGTCTGAAACAAATCTTAGCACAGCTGGACAGCACAACTGTCCTGGCAGCTGCCTTGGAGGTGTTGAGGGTGCTTGGCCTGCCTGACATCAGAATAAAAGGCAATTAAAAAAGGTAATGCATTGGACTGGGTTGTGCTGATCTCTTTATATAGTCATTCTGCACCATCAGCTGTCAACAAAGGAAAATCTTACTGAACAACATATTTGAGGTGGTTTGATTTTGTGGATTGAACTGTCAATGGCACTAAAAAAAAACCTTCTGTCACAAAATTAGAAAATTGTGTCCCAGCAAATAAAATGCTCAAAGGCCATAATAACCATCCCAAACTTTCCAGTTTGGGCTTAGTACTTATTTATTTCAGGAAGGAGGGGAGAGGTAGGAGGGCAAAACTACTGAGGAAAGGGTGCTGCATGGGTTAATCTTGCATGGAAGGGCAGGTGGATGGTGGAAGGGATGCCTGGGCTGGGAAGTAATCGAGAGTGGACATCCCCTGGGACCTCAGGGGTTAAGGCAGGAGCGGGTGCAGGGACCTGTGCTGACATCTGAACACAAAGTGAAAAATCACCTCTTGCTGAACCTGGGAAGTGGCTGGGGAAGCTCGGCCGTGCAAGCCAATTTAAGCTCAATCAGTCTGTAAGAAATGGAGGGATAAATCAACACCATAAAACATGTTTCAGCCATCCTGGAGGCTGTTGTGGCACTTGATTGTTTGGCATATTGGGTTCTGCTGGCACTCCTGGAGCCAGTGGGGATGTGCAATACAAGGACCTGTGAAGAATGGCTCCCAGAAAGGGAAAACACTGAATGACCAGATGAATATGTCCCACATCAAACCTTTCCATACTGCCTCAAGTGAGGTAACTTTTCCCTGAATGGAATTATTTACAGCACTGTTGTGCCATTTGACAGTGTAGTTTCCACTCTGCTGGCCCCTATCAGAATGCCCCAGGAGCACCCAAAATAGAAAAACAAGGAGCACCCTCACCTTCCAGCAAATACAGCATTGGTAGGACAGGAAATTAAAGAACTCACTTGTCATCTTCCAAGTGAGACATGACCTCTGCATCATAGCAAGAAATCTATCCCATAAGGTTAAATCACTACTTATCTGCTTAACGTCAATCAGACATTAAGCAGATTGACTGGGAGACTCAATTTATTTATTTTTAAACAGGAACCCAAACAACTTAATACTCCTTTCTTGACTTAATCTGCTGGCAGGCTGGGTATCCAATTTATTGTGTTTGTTTGTCTATTTATTTATTTATTTATTTATGCCTCTTTTTGCCTCCTGGGGCCTATTGGTTCCTTGAGAGTGGATGCTCTGTAACTGGGCTGTTGTGGCAATGGATGAAACCCACACAGAGATTATTTTTGCTCTATAGCCATCTGCATTGGCTGCCCTGACTTTAGCAGTAATTTTTAAGCATAGGCTCTCATGGATTATCCACGTGGTCCAGTGAATACAAATCAACTTTCAGTAAAGATTAAGATACAACAATTTCCATAGCTGGAAAGTGTATGATTATTAACGGAAAAAAGTAGGAAAGTGGCACACAGGTTGCAAGGTTAGTCAGCAATTTGAATAAATGGCTATGTGTGAAAAACGCTGGATTTGGGAACCCTTTATGGATTAAGAAAGCAGAAAATGTAGATCTAAGATGGCATTCATTAAACACAAACCAAACGATTCTAATCCTTTCCCATGAAATTGTCATCTTCTAAGCTGTAACATGTCAAGCATACCTAAGAAATAAAGCTGATTTAATACAAGTGTACCCCTGAAATGAAGGGCAGTGAGTTGCCACCTCACTTTTAGTCCTTTGATCCAGGTTCCCTACTAGTTTAGTACAGATAAAGGAGGCTAAAGAGAAACTAGCAAGGAACTGATGACAATTTAATCACTGTGGTGATTATCAGGTAATTAAAGGCTTGCTGCTGTGAGATGCTATCTACTCTCTGTACCTTCCCAGACAAGTTTTCTACTGGTACAGTATTTTCTGAATTTGCAGAGTGGGATTTACAAAAACAGGTGTAGAGACCCAGGTAACTTAAGTTTTAATGAGGCAGAGGCTTGTGGATAATTTCTGGAAGCCCTGACAAAACGTGTTCTAATCAGGGATTTTGTTTGTTTGTTTATACAACGTAAACAGGTGTAAATGCTGCTGCTCTTCTAGACATAAAAATCTATCAAAACCAGCCTTCTGTGCTAACCTGCATGAGCCAGAAAATAATAAAAACTTTCTTCTGGGGTGGGACACCTAATGTATGGTTTTATCTTCATGGAGCTACTTGATATAGAATTATTCCCCATTGAATCACAGCTGAGTTTCATTCAGATGGACATGTTTGTAGGCTCTGTCCCTTGATATATGGAGAGGCCAAGACTCTCCATGAGTGTAATTGCATAGTTCACTCATTCACCAGAAGTCATTTCAAGAGTACCCATGAAGAGCACTCCAGAGGCTGGAAGCTCTAATGGAAGGTCAGCAAGTTCATTTCAATGGCTCAGGGTCAGAGTCTGAGCTAGGTTGCATTACTGAAGAGACAGAGCAAATCTCATGGGCTCAATGTCATTATTCCTCCTTGACACCAGCATAACAAAACCCTTTGGAGCAGTTTCAGCTCTTATGATCAAATAAACAGGATCCAACAAGCAGGACTCTGTTTGTCAGAATTGTGTCCATTGACCCTCTGGTAGTATTTTTAGCTGGTTAAATGCCTCTAGTGTTATGCTGTTTTCCATCTTAATGTGTCTTCCTAGACTGGCTGGTGGAAAGGCAAAACAAAAAGCCCTCACATAAAACCTCCACGTAGCCATCAAGATATGCCTGACACCTACCAGAGTATCTGTGCTTTTGGTTTATGGCTGGAAAATATGCCCAGAGACAGAAGTGCCTGACAGAAGTTCAAATGTGCCTTCTATAGAAGAAAATTAGCCTCAAGCTCTGGCTCTGATATAGGAGAACCAGTATGATGATAAAACAATTCTTTTCTTGATGGATCAGAAAAAAGAAATCGACAGCCCTTCCCTAGTGATCAAACAAAATCACAGGACAATAAAGTGGCGGAGAACAGGCCTGGACACATTGTAAAATATTCTGTAGGAAGAGAAACTAATAGATAAAGTGCTAAGAGCATAAACAGCATCTTGCAAGCAGCCTTTCTCCCCTGCATCTCCCAGAACTAACTCTGGGTGTGCGTACAGTGGCTGTCCTTACATCTTGCCCTGCTGGTCCATGAGTGCTGAGCCTCCAGCAAACCACCAGTGCTTCAGGACTGATGAAAGAGCCCATCAGACCCTCCTTTTATGAGCCTCAAATAGTGGTGTAGTCCATAGTGACCTCAGTGAGTGTGACATGTTTGAGTCTCAGCTGAAGTTCACAGTATGTAGCCTAGCAAGGACTGAAAAGGAGGGTAACTGGGCTTAAGACACAGAGAGGGTGTCTGTGCATGGGAGTGGATTTATGAGGAGGACTGGGACTCATGAGTGTAGCTTTTTTTGCTGGTGAACCTGTTTACTTTCTGACCTTCAGCCATATCCATTAATAAAAAATAAGGGAAGCTGCTAATACTAATCTTATGTGCCTCTGGATCTCTTGAGGACACAGTGAGTAGTGGTTTTTTAATACATGGCAATGTCTCTAGATCCCTCGGCACTAGAAGGCCAGATTTTAAGCTGTTTGGATAATATTTTGAATATGTGGAAGACAACTTGAATCTTTAGGAGCTAATATAATTTCTGGAACAAACTGGGGAATTGTTTTATAAGTGTATTTCTAAAAAACTAATGAATACTTGAAGTCATTGTGGATGCACAGGTTCAGTAGAAATATGAATGTAAAATCTTTCTACAATTTCTGATTAGATATAAATATACAGGGATGCAGAGAAATGCTCAGAAGCAGAATCTCTTCCGGCATCACTGATGCTGCAGATGTAGAGTGGGTACTCTTGGAAAAACTCATCCTTGCTCAGGAGACCTGGAGTGACTCCTGGATGCAATACTGTGGTGGGTGGAGTGCAGGGTGGTTGGACTGAATGGCTTTAACGAGCCACTTTCCCCTTTGTAATCTGCCTTGAATTCTGTGGAAACAGGAGGATGTGAATAATGAAGTGAGAGAAATACAAGAAAAGCCCAGTAGATTGTGCTATCAGCCATCAGAATAAGCATCACTTCTGTGAGAACAGTTTTGATGATAATAGGAGTAACACCCATGGCTCCACCTTGCTTTATTATTGTGCATGGGCAAGGAAAAGGTCTATGAAAGCCTGGGTGGGACCTGGGTGTGTTTCTTATCCTGCTGTTATCCTGCAGAACTGCCTCTTGTTCAGGGACACTTGAAAAATTAGGGACTGAGAAACCTGAACTTTGAAAAATTCTTTGGCTCCTTCTGCAGAGTTTATCTGCAGTCTCTAAGCTCAGGTATTCTCAATTCTGTATGTAGGAGACAGGATCTCATTTGCAATAAAAACAGACAGGAGAGATGGAATAGGTTATTGCAAGCTCAAAGAGTGGAGGCGCAGGGTGATGGCATGGATAAAGCTTAGATTAACTGATCTAGTTTTCATAGAATCACAGAATGGTTTAGGTTGGAAGGGACCTTAAAGGTCATCCAGTTCCAACTTCTTGCCATAGGCAGGGACACCTTTCACTAGACCAGGTTACTCAGAGCTCCATCCAGCCTGGCCTTGAAATTTTAGGCCCTGGAATTTGAGTGGACAGAAAAGATCATCACAAATCTCTCTGCAACATGGGGAGACTAAAACTGGCAGTGGGACATGGAGTGTGTCAGGCCTGTAGGAAAGAGCAAGTTATCAGGACTAATGGTGTTTATGTTTACAGTCATTACCATTTCTAATTGTCTTTATAGTATTAGGGAAGAATATCTCTGAACAGAGACACATTTAAATGCAAAATGAAGATTGTGCAGCAATATTTAAGAGGTTTACTGTTGGACATAATTATCAACCCTATTTTTTGCCCATGTTCAGGTAACATTGTGTTGATATAGTTTAGAACCTTAGAATGTCATCTGTGTATCTAAATTTAAGGCAAGGGATAACTCAAAAATAATTTGACATCATGCAAGTTTGATCAAGGAGCTCTTTAAAGCACCAAAAGGAAGCAGTCTGGAAAATGTGGTTAATTATTTTGGACAACACACAAGAACCTACGCCTGAAAACAGAACAGGAATTGTGTCATGGTGCAGATATAGAAGAAGACGCTTCAGCCCTGCCAGGCATTGTAAAACTGGCTGGTGCAAATGTGCTACTCACATCAGGAGTGCACTGGTGCCCCAGTGATACCCCAGGAGCCCCTGTGAAAGCTGAGATTAAGCATGTATAAATGTGTTTGCTGAACTTGGACCTTGGATTTGAATCCTGACATCTAAAGTTGGCTTTGTAAGGAGTTTCTCAGGGCTCGAGGCTGCTGGTGTATTTTTATAACAACACTTTGTGTGCTTTGGCAGTTAAGGTAAATTACATCATTTTACTCTATCTTTCTGCATTTTATTTACCTCATTTCCCTTTCTAAAAATATACAAAAGTTGACTACTCAATGACATGAATCTGAAAACAGATAGAGAAAAGCCAGCAACCCCTTGTCTTCCATGTCTTTATTTAAACCACATCACACCACAAAAATAGACAGTGCTTGCAGAAGGTCTTGATGAGGAACAGACCTCAGGATACTTTGGAGAAGCAAAGTAAGGAAAGTAGGAAGGATGGGAGGGGGTTTCTTCTTGCTTTTGTTATGGAGGAGGGTTGTGCTCAGGAGTGACCAGGCTGTCAGCCTCACCTGACTCTGTAGCTACCTCAGGCTCTTACCTGTCCTGGAGGCTCCAGTTCTCTTTGGGTTAGAAAACTGGGAAACCAGTTCATGCAAATGGAATGTATGGAGCTAAGACTTTGCTGTCCAGCTCAGCAGATCTGTTCTGAAAGGGGAAAAAAAACCCCTTAAAACTGGGAAAACATCTTGCATGGGAGCTTTTCATATCTGTGCATTCTAATTTTAGATTTGTAACACAACAGGTGGCTTGTGGCATTTCTGGACCTTCTATGAGGTGGCTGTGGGAATTTGGAGCTGACTATAGTCTACCTTGAATTGTTTCTAACATATTGTGTGCCCATACTGTAAGGATTTGTGCACATATTTGAAACGCCACCGCTTGTTTGCAAGGTGAATGTGGATCACATTCAAGCTGTTTGCTGTCATTCTCTTCTGGAGGTTCGTGCTCCACCACAGGTGCACAGCTCCAGCATGTGAGTGCTCATCTCAGCATTAGGATAAAATCAGCCAACTTAGCTGAAACCAGCAACAAAAGCGTCTGGAGATAAGCAGGATGATTTTGCATGAGAATATATTCTGGGTTTTTTTCAGTTGGGCTGCAAGGAAGGACCTCCAGTCATGGAAAGTGGTTTATTGCTGGAGTGATTACCTTTTATTTTTCCAGCTCCAAAGGAACCTGTAAGAGGATTTTTGGTATCAGCTAAACAGCAGCTCTTCCCCTTACATCCCCCGAAATCTGGATACATGCTGCTAGCACCTGCTGCGTAAATATTGGCTGTGTAGAGGGCATGAAATACAGCAACTCTGTGCCTCACCATTCCTCATTTTAGGATCTGTATATGTCAGTGCCAAACTACATAAACAGCTTGTCTTTGCTGGGGTCTCCCAGAAGAGTGCTGTGATGCGTTAGACTCGCCGTCCATTTAGCCTGGCACTGCACTGTTCATCCTAAATAATAAATGATACCCACTCTGGCAGTTTGTACAGATTAGCAGGAGTGGAAGATCTCAGCAGAGAGGCAAAGTACCTTTTAAAACATTAATATTCCTTCCTTGCTATAGAGGGATTTTGGTCACAGCTGGGTCTACCTTTCATGTAAAGAAAGTAGCAGAAATTCAGTCAGTTTTTCCAATCTGATTCTCCTGTCCACAGCCTTTAGAGATTTACTTAAGAAGTTGATATCCAAAAGTAATGTTTCAGGGCTAGGAATGCAGGGGTTTTGTTTCAGATGGCAAACCCTTAGGAAATAGATGTGTTGACTAATTGTGCTGCAACGTGTTTAACCACTGGAGTTTTGAACTGTGTAAATAGCTGGTGGCCATTAAAGCAAAAGGGCTTTATATTAAGTCTTACTTTGTGTTCTGCTCCCCGTTGTGGACTAGAAGTGAAGTTTCTCACCAAACCTGAGGTATTTTGTTGTGAGCTGTAGTTGAATGTGGGAGACATTCTTTGTGACTTGTTGTGAGACCCCAGGCAAATCAAGCCTTCAGATTCCCTTCTGTCCTTCATTTCTCTGGCCTCTCTGCTGTAGAGGGCAAGAGGTGTTATAGATTTGTCAGACACCTACCACAGCGGGGTCCTGGCGTGGGTTGTTGTCTCAGGATCAAGTCTAAAGCCATCAGAGGTTACTCAGCTGAAGAATTTTGCCCTGCATCCCTTCATCAATCACACTGAAGGTCTTCTCTGCTGTTGTACAATGCTATCACTCATTTTCTGTACATACTTTGTTCAGGTGGAGCTGCAGTATTTTCTGCAAGCTCTTGATTTTATTATAATACAGCTATAAACCAGATAAAGAGCATTTATTTCAGCTACTATAAATATTGGCTGACCTTTTCTGCTCAGAGGAAGCTCACTCCTCTGCCTCCAGACTTTGATTTAGGATTATTTGTGGAAGGCAAATGGATGCATACATCACATCAAAATATTTGCCAGTGTAATTTCCCCTAATGAAGTATTACATGCAGGAAGGAGGGTATGGTTGAAGTCGTAGGTAGTGATAGAATTTCTTGTGCTGTAGAACAGTCTTTTTAGGGATATTTGGAGATAGTAGTTGTTCATCTTCTGCAGTACAGAGTCCGCTGGGAGTTGGTGGTTGATGGTGGCTGGAAATCAGGCAGGGATGAGACTACTGATACTGTGGTATATGTAGCTAAAATTATCTATTTGGTATTTCTAGGGAGCAGATAAACTTTCTATCAGATGAATGTGCAAGAAACTTGTGAATAAAACAGGTAGAAAGAATCTGTGATACACAGAGTATACAGGAGAAAGTCTGGGGGGTGATGTACAAGACCTGGTGACCTGAAGTTGTTCTTGCATTGTACTTGACTTGCGTAAACTTGGAGCAGAAGAGGCAAATGTTGCCACCTTCCTGGCAGCAGGAAACATCTGGGGAGCACTTCAGTCCCCAAACCACAACCCCAGGGAACTTGAAGGAAGGAAAAACCCAGAAAAGTCAGATGGCAGCAAAAACCAGGCATGGGGGCCCTCAGGTGCAAGCAGAAATGAGGGAGGAGAGGCAAGAGAATGAGCATCATTAGCACGATTGATGCAGCAAGTACCAGGAGAGCATGAAGAGATCATTGTTAAAATGGCATGAGTGAGATATAGCCAAGGAATGCTGTGCCACTGGAGATGGAGATGAATGCAAAGTACGTGAGCGAGTCAAGCTGTGTTTATTACTCTGCTTTCAGAAAAGCACCAGGTAGTCTGGTACTGCAGTCTGTAGATGTGATAAATAGGGAGACCTGGTATTGCTGGGGCTAATAACCATTATTTGATATAATTCCGTGGCAAAAAAAAAAAACCAAATTATTTTCCTAGGAGGCTCTTGTAAGCCTCTTAATTTTGGTTAAATGAATGAACAAAGATTTGTGTGATTTCTCCAAAAATAACAGCATACTTCTTCATTGCAAAGTGTTAGATGGAATTTCTTCACTAACACAAGTGCTGTTTTAGCTGCAGTGATTTGTTTTGTGGAATATACAGAACTTGCTATGCTGCTGCTTATTGCAAGCGACAAACCTGGTTTCTAGCATCGTTTGCAAGCACCTCCAGTTTATCTGACACCCCCCCAAACAATAGCCAGGCTGCGATTCATTACTTTAGGCAGCCCATTTCCATATGGTAATTAGAAGCCTGTTTGTAACATACCAGCATGGGTATTCCTGAACTCATCTCATTGTTCTGTTTCACATCGCGAGGATGACAAAGGGTCCTTACGAACAGAGGTATCTGGGTTTAGGCAAATCCAGCCCCTTCCCATTGCCCTGGAGAAATCACCATCCATCACCTCGGAGGAGATGACACACGTCTTGTGTCGGTATTGTGAGTTGCAGTTGGGAGCACAACAAAGGCAGGGGAGGACCCGCAGCGGCTCGGGGGAAGCTCTCCCAGGGAATTGCCGGTGTTGACCACTCGTGTTTGTGGGGAGCTGGGCTGGACCTGTCCCTCCCTGCTCCGGCTCCTGCTGAAGTTGGGGACCAGGATGCTCTAACTTGCCCGTGTCCCCTCTCCAGCGCGGGGAAGCGGCTGCGGCGCTCCGAGGGGTGAGACCGCGGGGGTTACACGGATGTAAACACGACCCGAGCATCCATCGCTCCCGCTGCCGGGAGCGGCCGCGCATCTCTGGGTCCCCCCCTGAGCCGGGGCGGGGAGCGGGGTCCCCGCAGCCGGGGCGGAGCTGCCCCTCGCCCTCCCCCTGCTCGGGGGGCAGCGCTCGGGGGGAGCGGGGCCGGCGCTAAGCCCAGCCCAGCCCCGCCGGGGCCGCGGGGTGGATGCGCGGGGAGAGGCGGCGGGGCCGGGGGCGGGCTGGGCTCGGCCGGCAGCCCCCTGCGCTCGGCGGGCGGCCGCCTCCCGGGCTGCCCGCACCGCGGAGCCCCCGCCAAGGTAAGGCCGGGCATTGTTCTCCGGGCGGGCGGGGATGAGGAGGCTCCGGGAGGTGATGGGGGAGCGGCGCCGCGGGGTCCCCCCGCAGTGACAGCCAGAGGGGGACGCGGGGACCGCGATGCGCCCACCCGCCCGCGGCCCCGCAGCCGCCTGGTTCAAGTTCGGGGTCTCGGAGGAGGAGTGAGGGACCGCCAGGAAAAGCTAACCTGGAGTCGCTCGGGGAGGGTGGAATTCCCAGGGGGGCGCAGTGATGGGCTGAGAGTCGCCGCTGCGACCCGCTCTGGCTGGGGCGATGACCACCGTCTGGCTGGGGGGGTCGAGAGCATCCTCACCCCCGTTCCGTGGGGCATCCCCAGCCTCTTTGACTCTGCCAAGCAGGGGAGACCGAGCGGTGCGGGCATTTGTCCTTTCATTCCGGTGGAGAAAGGAGCCGAGCAGCTCTGGGCTCAGCCCCGGCACAGGGGCGTCCGTCAGGGCAGCGCACAGACGCGGTCAGACAGAAATCCATCCCTGCGGAGCGAGGAAGCCCTTCCTCTGCCTTTGTTACACTTGTTTCCCTGCCCGGCTTGGCCTCGCATCCTCCCTCTCGCCCAGAATAGTCCCTTTCCCAGTATTGTTCTCCGTGTGTTTCCTCTCGCCTCTCTCTTCCTCCACCCGTCCCTTAGCACGGGTTCTCTGCAGATGTGATACCCTGAAGTGCATTTTCCCTCTCCTTTACGGAGTTTTTAAGTTCAGACTTACCTATTTTGAGAAAATTCTCATTTTCCCTGAGCGTTTAAACGTGACTTAAACTGCCATTCCATGGGTTTGAACTAAATTGAAATAAACTTCACTTTGGACCTGCTGCATAGAAGGATGAGGTTTCTGGCTGCTTATGCACCACTTGATATCAGTTTCATTTACACTGATGTGCTTCTAGGCTGGACCTTCTAACATATCATTGATATGTTGTAAGTTAAGATAATGCTTTACGTTTGACCTCACTGCTCCTTTTTTTTTTTTTTTTTTTTTTTTATATACATGGGATTAGGTGAGTCCTTGGCTAAATGAGTGTAGCCTTTTTGAAGGCAGTTGAAAACTGTTATGTTGAGCGCATCACTCCTGGAAACAAGTTTTGGAGTGCCTGTAGTGGCCAGAGGGTGAGATATAGGGAGAGGCCAGGTTAGGAGCTTTCTGGAACAAAGCTGGAACAGTGTCTCCCAAAGGGTCCAGTCCTTACCTTCTGTAGTGTTTTGGTTTTCAGTCACAGATCCATTTGAAAGTGTTTGTGAGTCTCTGCTGGAACAGGGCAGTGAACAGCTGCTGCCTGGGGGGGCTGTTGATTTTTCCTTTAGGGGATTGTGTTCTTTAAGCTCTGCCTTTGTTTAGAGTTTTGCCTAATGGGAAGAAAAAAGCAGCTGAGCTCTTTCTTGTAACTTTTGCTGGATTCCCAATAGATGCAGTGAAATATTGAGTCTTTAGTCAATTTTTACTTGGCTATAACTTGGGAAATCTTTGAGCAGCTGCAGGGTCACTGGCTGGAGAGCCATGTCTGCAGGCTAGGGAAGACTGCAGTGCTTTACTTATGCCTGGTTCATACAGAGGCTTAGAAAAATGTACATATTTTCACTTGTGTTCTCTGCTTTTTTTAAAATTACTTTATTGAAGCTGCCTTTCCCCTCTTTTTGAAGAGCTTATTATGCAGAATGCATGGAAAGACTTGTGTTTCCTGCAATAGCATGGATTTCAAGGATTGGTCATTCTGTTATATGTAGAGATTCATCTTTCTGATTCCCTTGGACTTGCATGGGTACAACCATATCAGACTTGATCTTTTTAGTTTGATTCTGATGTACTGAACATATAGAAACCCCTGCTAAGAACGTGCTTCTCGGTCATGCGTGTCATCATAAGACTAGGATTGTACAGAAACCTTTCAGTGTGTCAACAAGCCCTGGAATTCTGTAATTTTGAAAACATGACAGGAGTGAATGGATTCCTGAGGTCTAAGGTGCAGGTGACCATTTTTCTGTGGTTTCCTGTGAGAATGCTGAGGTTGTGCTCTCTAAAGCTGGGTGTCTTCTGGCCAGTGAGATGAAATTGCTGTAGAGTTCCCCAGAGTAAAAGTTGTGAATGCATCTCAGCCATAGAAATTGGGTCTCCTTCTTAGGTTTAACATAAAAAAACAAAACTCCATGCACCACCTATAACTTATTTTCACTGTGTGTGTTATCTGTCTGAGTCCTGTGACTGCATGGAAGTGAAGTGTGGCATGAAAAGACTCTTGTGAGCGTGGCTTTGCCACTACTGTGGGACTTGGCTGATGTGGCCATGGATGGGCATTCTTAACATAGGCAAGTCTGCTGTAATTTCTGGTAATGAAAGCAGCAGAAGGTAAAAAGGAGGCCCACTGCAGGGCTTACATAATTTTGAAAGAGCCCTTGCATATTTTCTGTATCCCATTTTCTTCCTCCAATGCTTCTTAGCATCCAGTGAATGGCAGGGAGGAGGGAGGGAAGGACCTGAATAAATGGAGTATTCTGGGATCCAAGGACTCTGTTCGTGCCTGTTGCACCTTCCCAGGGAAACGGTGGGCCAATGTGTCAAATCCATTTGCAAGCGGTAGTATAAATTAAAGCTGGGGGATAAGCAGGTTAGAAGGTTAATGAGATGTCTGAACTTAATTGATTTTCCATACAAATTGGCTATAATGTCTTTTGTTTGCTTTTTTCCCCCTCCTGGGATGCTGTGTTACAGCAGTTACATGAATATAAAGAGTAGCAAAAGGGGTGGGGGGAGTCATGGCTGTTTGGAAAACATGGCTGGGAAACCTCGGTCATGTTCCCTAGGGTGGGCTGGTGTGGGATTTTGGACACAGTAAGGTAGCTCTGAATTAGGACCCTGCACCCCTTGTGTCTCCTGGGACTCAGTGTCATGGACTTGGTGGTCACTGAGCCATGGACTGCAGTGTGCCCTGGCTGTCCTGCAGAGCTGAGCAATCCCAGGGTTCAAAGAAACAGATGTGGTGTTGTACAGGCTAACCAGTGGAGGAGAAGCTGTAATAGGGTGTCAGGCAGTGTCCCCATCAGGGTGGCACTACTCTTCCTATAAGCCTGTCCTAGCTTTGACATCTACAGAAGTGAAGCTGAAGGGGGAGGGTGGCTTACTAAAGATGTTGACTCTATTCATCTGATTGGAAGTACCTGGCTTAACAATTGGATAAATGAGAAGGAGATCCTTTCAGCTCATGTGGTTCCTCAACAGTACTGGTGTTGTCCAGTGCCCCTTCTAGTCTGTGTTGGTTTCAGCTGAAAGTTCAGCTCAGGAGCAGCACCAGGCTCTGCCTTGCTGTGATCTGCCCAGCCAGCCCAGAGAAGTGGCACACCAGGAGAGGAGCCAACTTTGGAAATGTTCTTGGTCACTCCTTCCAAGCATGCTGTGGGGAAGGAAAGATATTGTGTGTTTTGGTTACATGGCAATGAAAGTTACAGCTTTTCCTGAGGTCATTTACTATGAGACCCTTGTGGTTAAATCACATTTCAGATTTTTCCCCTTGGATTATATAACAAAACATAAAGAATAAAATAGCAAATTTTCTAAGGGGCTAGTACTAGGTTTTTACTCATGTTCTGTTTATTCCTAACTGGAGTACCACAGTGAAACAGCTTTTCTGCTGCACTTGGAAGTTGATTTCAGAGTGAATGTGAAGAGTTGCCTGCAGACAACAGTTTTCATAAAAGCAGCTGTGTTTTGATATAAGGGTTTCTGAGCAGCCGAGGACAGTTGCAGAGCATGTGAGATAAGGAAAGATGGAGGTTTTTAGAGCACCATGTCATCACAGGAAGGACCAATGGGAGGCTTGGGCTTGGCACCTCCACACTTATAACCAGACTTCAAACCAGCACATGCCATATGCTGCAAGATTGGTCAATACTTAGAAACTCTTTGCTGAGAATATGACTAAGCCAAGAGTCAAGGGCAGTAAGTAGGTCACAGGACATTGTTTACAAGAGCCTTGTCCTTATCTTGTGTACATCACCAGTGGTGTTGTATGACAATGTTTAGTTGTAGGAACAATTCCTTGGCCAGCTTGGAGCATGTATATCTTAGTTTTTGAACAGGCTGAGCAGTTTGCATCCAATGTAATGGTGAAAAGCCACAGGCAAAGCTGCTATTGTTTGGTTGCAGCCATTTCAAAGCATTAAGCTCTCCTCTTGCCACAAGTCATAATGCATCAGTGCTGTCAGCAATGGTTAACAGTTCTGTAGTTAAATGATATAGGTTAGAGAAAAAAGAGATTTTTGTTTTCTTTTGCTATTTAAAGCAACACAACAAACCATTAGACCATAATTCTTTCAGAATTCCAGTAATTTTTGAAAAACATAGAGTGCACATTGAATACATGTGAACTGTAATTTTGGTCCTTTGTTTTCTGTGTAGTTTGTTTACAGGGCAAAGTCAGGAAAGGATATACTTTTATGCAGTGGCCTCTGTTTAGAGACTAAGCTCTTGGTAGGTCAGCTGTACATAGAGCTGACAAGAGCTTCAGATTTTCTGCAGTTGTCAAAACTTCAGAGGAAGGGGGATGCTGAAGAGGGAGAAGAAATGAGTTCCACAGGGGTTATCTGTCAGTTTAAGAAAGTATTATAAAAACTATTGTCCAAGAGTGTTTGCCAAGATGCCTCAGAACTCAAATGTACGAAGGCCCAAACCACCAGAGTCCTTTCGTTCCTCTGCCAGGACAGGATTGATCACTGCTATGCTCCTCTAGCTCAAAGCTGAATTTTCTCAGACCCTATAGGTGTGTATTGAGATTGTATGGTGGAGTTACTGAGCCAAAAGAATCGTTTCAGCCACTGCTTGTTGGTCTTGGAGAATGCAGGGGATCAATTATTGTGATTATTGATCAGCAGTGATCAGTTCCAATGGCCACAGCCTGGTCACCCTCTACTGTGTGGCCATGCCTTTGCTGTGGGAGATGGGCATCTAAAACCCTTTAGTATGTGTAAGAAATGTAGCCCTACAGTTTTTCTCATGCTAATGTCTGGGCTATCTTTAGTTCCTTTGAAAGAGAGTTCCATAGGCTGGTTAATCTCCCCACGTATAAATCTCTTTCATACAATTAATCCTTTATTTTTTTTCAGATCCCAGTGTAGGGGAGTGATGGGTTTAGAAACAAATCCATTTACCTCGTGTTGCATTGGAAACAAACCCCTTGTACTTGAAAGCAGAAACAAAGCACATATACAGACACATTTTTCTGCACGTTCCTGGTTATTATTGCTGTATGGTGTCAAAATAAAAGATTTCAGGGAATTGTTCTCTCTGCAAAAAACTTCCCAAGAAAGGTTACTTTCAAGGGTTTTAATTCTGAACATTCTTATGGAAAATCAAGCGACAAAAGATGCAAAATTGACGATGAAATCTTGACCCTCTTGAAGAGAATGAGAATCTGAAAGCTAGAATTTTGCCTGGAGTTTTTAAATGAGTATGTCCTTGGAATACTATATTTATGTGCTTTTAGAGATGTGAAATTGCAGTTTTACTGAAATACCAGTTCCCAGGCGTTCCAGCTTTATAAATAAATGATCTGGCTGATTTTTTTCCCCCTTTGAAGTGAAACATGAGATTAGGAAACAGACACCTGGAATATTTCAGTTATTTTTAAACAGTAGGTGAAACAGATCAGCAGAAGTTATACATCCTTTTCCTTCTTTCCCAACAAGTCCTAGAAGAACTAGGAGAGATGTTAAAAGTATCTGGGGACAGAGAGCACTTTGTCTAGTTTAGAAAGAAGTCTGAAAGTAATAAAAATAATAATTGGCTATTTTGGGGAGTCAGCCTTCCCTGGCCCTGAGAACACAGCAGAGGCTGTTGCTTTTTAGTCAGACCTTGTGGAGTAGTTTCACATGACCACGTTCAGTGCTCTCACTTGGGTTTAAGACTCACATGAGGGAGAGGTGGAGGATGACAGATGTAGTAGAAAAACGGAAGGTTGCTTTGGAGCAGGGAGAAAACCCAGTTTGGAAATGGGGACAAGAGTCTAGAAAACCAGGAGGAAAAGAAGGAGAGCAGTAAGGCAGAGTCACTGCTTTGGACTGTGCTGGGCACTGCACAAAAGGCAGCTGCCCTCTGAAATATAGCCTTGGGCTGAGATCATAGCACGTTGATGTATTTTATGTGACAAAATACCTCTAGAGGCATTGCAGTGCTGAATGTGTAGGTTGCTAGAACACTGTTACTGCATCTGCCTTAACAGTCCTGCTTGCATGTTATGGAAAGCAGATGTACAAATGTTTGGTAGCTGTTGTGCAAGGGCTGAGTCAAATCAGTAAAGAAAGAAGCTCTCATAAAGGTAAAATGGCTTAAGTATCAAAAGATTTTCTTAAAAAAAGGGGGGGGGGGGAATGTTCATATTTAAGATTGTGACATGGTCTATTCAAGCTTTTTGTTCCTGAAGGTGATAGTGATGGAAAAAATAGGTACCTGGAGCTTGGGAAACATCTCTGAACTGTCCCCAGGGCACAGACCACTGCAGTTGTCTAATGGTCTTTCTTCTGGCACTTTATCTGTTAGTTTAGGCATCTGTCTCTAGTTTAGAAAACAAACTACAAACCCCTCTGGATTGCAGACCCTGCAATTCAAGCATTAACTCTGACACCGACTTGTGCATAATACCAAGGAAATGTCTTTGTTTGCAGGAATGCTGCCTGACAGCAGGGCCTGGCTAAAAAGCAAATTTTAAATTGCCTGAATCTTCATAATACTGTTTCAGTAACATGACTGCACCACATACAATAACTGCACATGGAGCAGAAACGGGAAGCGTGGGAACTGTACAAGGATGTGCTGCAGTAGGAGTCCTTCTAATCAATACCATATTACTCAATTTTACAATAAAATAGACTGTGTTTCAAATAACTTGTTCCTCCTCCACTGTCAAAAAAGCTTAGCAGAGAGTTCACAGAATCTAACATTTTAGCAGCTGAAATATGATTGGCATTTATTGTAAGGATACTTGTTAGTGGGATGGAGATACATGTGTATATATATTGATTGGGTAGCTAATGTATTAGATTCTGAATGCCTGGACTTGGTTCATCCTTCTTGCTTTCAAAAAAATTTTTTTGTTTAGGTAACAGAAATTTTTCTGACTTTGCTGTTGTCTCAAACACCTTGAAATTCAGTTACATCTTTATCTGATTTAATAGTCTGCACTCTTGTGCAGAGGAGAAAGTTTGGAGAAGGAACTACTTCTAATCCTTTCTCCAGCCCCACCTGATTTTGCTTACATGGGAGGCAGAAATAGGAAGCTCCAGGAGGTGTCTGCTTGGCAGCCTGGAGGCTGATGCATTATCTGGCACAGAGTGAGTGGTTATGTGCTTATCTGTCAGTATTTCCTAATGCTGACCGTGTGAGTCTGCCTCTCTTGGCAACAGCATAACTCTTTTTCCATGTTTTTGCCTTCATTGCACTTGAAAGAAAAAATTACTGTGAGGATTGGATGTGAGTATCTACTGGAAACCAAAGAGAGGAGTCATCTAATGATGGGTTTCCATGAGACAGAAGGTGGAATGAAGTTGAAAGCTAATTGTGTTGTGTTAGTTTAGGGCGTTCAGGAGACACCAGCAAACTTGGACAGCTGTTTCCGTAGGCAAGAGCATGAACCTGATAAACACAGCAGTGTCAAGACTTCTTCAGTTTATCACTTAGATGAGTTGATTATCACTGAGGGAAGGAGAAGAAAACCATGGGCTTTCTCAAGTCGACCTGACGGTGTGCTGGGGGTTACTGGTATGATGCGAGATCCTGCTTCTCCCTTACAATCCTTGCTCCTCTTTAAAAGTATTAGTGGCCACTGCTTCAGTGCTATGCACTTCCACGAAAATCTGTCATGATGTGCTACTTTACTTGTTTTAGTGGTCTTTTGGGATGGGGTTTTCATGATTGTCCACCTCTGGTCAAGAGAGGATGCGAGTCAAAGCCATGTAGGTACAATGGTGGGTTTGGAAGGGAGGGGAAGGGTCTTGGGGTGTGTGTTTATCATCTAGACCCTAGTGTGGAAAATCAGTGGAGGAAGAAGAAACCAGGAATTAAAAATGGAAAAGGCTCTACTGTGCTACCTGGTGTATCAGATGTCAATTTTTCATTAAACAAGTTTCATAATAAATGTTGTTGGGGAAATCTGTAGGAAAAACTATTCAGTCGGTGAAATTAAGTGTGTTTTTAACACTGTTTTGGCGTACTTTGAAGTATTTTGCAGCCTGGAGTTAACTTTGCTGCTAACTTGGTTTTTTCTACTTAGAGCACTGGGGAGCTGGTGCTTAGACTAATTTTAACCCTCTCATTCTCAGCCTGAATCTCTGTTTTAAACCCAGCTTTGATGCTTAATGACAGAAGGTTTTGTTAGCAGTGCATTAACATCTTGCCTTTCAGAAGTTACACCCTGTCACAGCATCATGTGCTTTTTTGGGGGGCAAGCTGCACCTCTCCTCCCTGTGTGAGAAATCCCTTTCTTTCCCTGCCCCAAACTCCTCCACAGTACTTGAACAGAGCCTGGGCTGTGCGGCAGCTGAGAGATGGAATGTTTATTCCAATACATTTGAGTGTGTCATCTTTGCTCTCATCTAAACTGTAGCTGCGTGGGATTTTAGTGGCACCAGGAGTCAGACTTCCAGTTTGCTTGTAACAGTTGTTGTCTCCAGCTCTGCTGTTGAAGTACAGAGTGGCGGGTTGTGCTGTGTGCCAGACTGTGTGTCTGGCACTTCCTCTGCAGAGTCGCACTTGTTTGGTTTTGTTTTTGCATACTAGTGGTGTTCTGTAGTCCTGTCCTAAAATAAAATGGGGGGGGGGGGGACGGGGACGGGGGTCAAAACCCCAAAACAAAACCAACAAGCAAACAAGTAAGAACAGCTAGCCACGGGTGGGACTGAGCTGGGGAGAGCAGCCAGAGGAGGGACTGAGGCCAGCAGTGTTCAGTGAGCAGTGAGGGTGGAAATGCTGCAGGGAGTGAACTGCCTGGCAGTGTATCCTTAGAAAGCTTCACCCAGTGAGTCCAGGCAGGTGGAAAGGCAATCTGAGGTTTGTGGTCTGGCCATTTCTGTGCTTGGTGTGTGCAGTCCTGCTGCAGGCTTGGGGAGAAGAAATGTGTTTGCTTTTATGGCTCTACGTGTCAGTCAGGAATGTTGTGTCATTGCTTTACTTGTACAAAAACATGAGGGTGAGCTTGGGAGATGGGTTCTCTTCTTTCAGCTGAGACCTGAGTTGTGGAGGCTACAGGGAGAGATGTGGCTGCCTGGAGCAGGGTGGGAGGCTGCAGCCTGGGACTCATGGCACAACTCCTACATGATGAGTCTTTTAGAGATGGGCCTTATGAAGGAGCAGTGTGGTTGCAGGCTCAAACCCCTACTTTGAGGTGCCAGAAGTTGCATTTAACTTCCTTTTTTTTTTTTTTAATGTGCCAGTAATTTCTATAGTTGCAGTCCAGCCTTTTAAATCTTAGGCACTTGGAGTCCCTGACAAACACTTAGGTGTGTTGGCCTGTGTTGTAACAGCTAATCTCAAACAACAGTGGGCATACTTTACTCAATGGTGGAGCTGTTTAGTGCCTATAATGCACAGCAGGGAGGAAGTGTAGGTTACTGGGGGAGGAGGAAGGTCAGAGACTACAGTCTGACCTGGCTGTGTTGTCCTCCACAACTCTCCAGCTGCAGAGCAGTGGGACTTGGCCCTTACACACCTGGATTTTAGGTACAAGCTTTCAATGTGGCTTCATATGCTCGGGCTGCCAAGTAGGGCTGTGCAGAATTGCCAGATGTAAAGAGGAAATGGCAAATGAAGCTATTTGCAAAAGTTTAGATCCTGGTTCCTTTCTCACAGGACTAGTCTCGAAATCTGGAGGAGGAAATGGAGCCAAAGGTATGAACTCCAGTCACTTCCATGTAGAAGAACATACTGGTGGATCCAACACAGTGTCTATTGGTGGTACCACTGGCTGTGCTGCTGAAATGTTCCTGCAGCAGCCTGTTGACCCTGCTGAAAGGAGTAGTCAAGTATATTGTTTTACACAATGAACTGGAGAGAATAAGGGGAAAATGGGATATTTGGTTCCTCTGAGCATCCTACAGGACATCAGGGCATGTGGTTAAAATACACCTTATGTGTTTATGCTTTATTTGGTACTAAAGGGCTGTCAGTGGTGCTTCACCAGGACACCAAGATCATACTGTGGTTAAAATGGATTTTCTTGGCAATTTATCACTTGTGCCTGTCACCTTTGCAAAACTTGTCTGAGTAAAAGCACCATTCTGTGTACCATGTGACAGTAGTGCTGGGAGTGTCAGGGATGTGCTGCAGGAGTGTGTGTGAGTACTGGATTCACAGGAGGGGGATCTCTGCCTGATGCCATCTCCAGCTGCTCCACCCAGCACTTCCCAATCTTCTATCCTGGAGCCATCAAATTCCAGGGTCTCTCCCAGGCCTGGGGAGGGGGTTCAGGGCTGCTCTGCCTCCTGGGGCAGGTGGGAGTGGAAAGTCTTGTTGTAGAGAAAAAGATGTCTGATAACACTCTAGATACTGCTCTGCCCAAAGCAGCTGATAAGCTTCTGGAAAAGAATAAAAGGTTTGGGAGGAGGAGGAGGTGGTGTCTGATGAGGAAGTTTGTAGTAGATGAATCAGAACACCTGTGTGTAGTCTACTTTCTTCCTCTGAGGCTAAGACAGGTGTAAGAGTTGCTTTCAGCAGCAATGCTGATCACCTCAGGCTGGAGGGACTTTTGCTTTTAAGGCTCCATATCACATTCAGTCCCTGATATCACTGGCTCTTGTGCAGGCTTTGGGCTCACACAACTCACACCATACCCCCTCTGAGCTCTGGATGTCCTGAGGTCAGTTCTGATGCTGGCTATCATGCTGCTTTAGCATCATTTACCCCCCAGAAAAAGAAGGAAAGGCTTTTGGGAATTATCTCAACTGGTTTCTTTATCCTGAGAAATTCTGTAAGTTTGCAACTCATACCTTTGTTTGTGGAATGTGAGAGGTGGTCCTCAAGGCTTGTGACTTTAAATTGAGATTTTAATTCTGTGTGGAATGTCAAAGATATTTGTGCATGGAGAGAAAAAACATGGAAGTTAAAACCAGAGCAAAATCTGTTTTTCTTACATTTTTCAGGAGTTGGGAAGGTCTTCTTGAAATATTTCCGTGGTTTAGTGGTCTCTCATGTGAGCTGGTTGTTCTAACTGGTGTAGAGTAAATGAGTTTAAGGGCTGCAGTTCTGAGTCGAGGGGCTCTTTACAGCACCGGCCAGGGCTGCAAATGAACATCAAAGCAAGAGGGGTTTGCACAGGACAGTGCATAAAAAACCATGACAAATGTTGGATGGGGGCAAACCTGATGGCAGGAGAACTTGGTACAGTGCAAGGAGTGATAGCACAGAGAGCTGAGGCAGCAGGTATGAGCCTGCTCTGGGGATAGTCCGTGTCAGGGAATTCTTCAGATAAAAATCCCTGCCAGGCCCCAGGATGTTGGCTTGAAAAACGAGCAGAGTGTTTAAGGCAGAGTAGAGGCTTTGAAGCAGATTAATATTGGAGCAGACATACTGACGGGATCCAAGGGGGTGGACTTTTTTTGTGACTTTATGCAGTTCCTCACCATCAGCATCTCGCTCCTGGTAATGGGCCAGGGCTGTAAAACATATTTGTAACAGTGTCCATTTGTAACTGTGTCAGTTATTTTCTGGTTTATTGTCACTGTTTCTTTTGCTTGAAACTGTGTTGTTTTGGTTTTTTTGTTTTGTGTTTTTGTTTTGGGGGTTTTGTTTGTTTGGTTTGGGTGGGGTTTTGTTAGTTTTTTTGTTTGGGTTTGGCTTTTTTTTTCTGTGCTACATCCTAATAACCTGGTATTGTGCCTAAGTGAGGTGTTGGGTAAGGCCTGGTACCTTACTCTGTTGGGAAGAAGGACTCAGAGGGATTTACTGATGGTGCTTTGCGCCCTTTTCAAGAACAAAAGGTTCTGAAAGTTTTGTGTTTGCCTTTTCACTGTGTAATTATTTCAAGCCAGCTGTGGCACCCATGTCCAGTGGGAGGATGGGGCAAGATAGGCAGAAAAATTTAATTAAATTCAAATTTACTACTGTCCAGTAAATTCTCCGTACTGATATGACACTAATACATCATTAACAATGACTTCAATACCATAAATTGTAGCTCTTTATACACAGGATACTTTTTTACCTGCAAGAACCTCCTGGCATTGGTTACAGCTACCCTTTTGTCTAAATGCAGTTTAGAGTAACCATTTACTGGGATAAATGTGTCCACTTGTGGAATTTAATTATATTGATTAGCAGAGGACAAAATCAGTTCAGTCCTGTCCTTGGTTTTAGTCAGAACCAGCAGCAAGGCAAGAGCTGTTCTTTCAGACTCTGCTCCTGGGATTAGAATCCAAACTGTTTGTGTGAGCTGGGCAGGAATGTGCTGGTATTTACCCAAATTTTGAAGAAGACACTTAGGAGAGGAATGTGCTCTGCATGCTCACCATTCCACCAGGGAACTCTGCATATAAAGCAAACCTCAAGCAAATATTTAGAGGGCTGGGGGGGGGCTTCAGAAGAACAGCATGTCCTCCAGACTTTAGAGAGAGTAACTCATCCCCGCTAACTCAGTTGTTTCTTGTCCTCTCTGCAAGCTCCATCCCAACCAATGCTGCTGCCTGGGTGGTTACAATAATCCTCTTTATTTTATTTTAATATGTGTCTGTGTGAGTACCTGATATTCAGAATGGGATTAGGAGAGATGAATTGCTGCTGAAATTGGTAATAACAGAAAGCAAACCTGTCTGACAGCATCTGCCCTGTGATCTTCAGAGAGCAGGTAAAAGGATCCTTAATTAACTTTTTGGCAGGGTGGGGTAGTGTTTTTGTGAAGAATTCATTTTGGAGAGTTACAGCATGAATTGTTGCTGCCTGACTTAGAATAGCCTAATGAATTGTCATAAATTAGCTCCTAGCCTATAGGGAATACCGGGTTTAAGGAAAAAGAGCTGGAAGGTTTGCTCTAGGCTGAAGGGAGGCAGCTGACTCAGAGAAACTTGTTAAAGGTAATGCAAGAGTGTGGTGGTTCTCAGCTGTGTTCAAAACACTTCCAGAAGCTCTTTGCACTGCTCCTGTTTGGCTTTTCTGCCTCCTGTCTCCATGAATCATCTCCAGGCTGGGCAGAGCCTCTGGTGTAGGCATGATGTGGCTATCACAGTTGTACAGGTCCCAGGCCAGTTACTCAGTGAATATTTTATCTGACTTGTGTTGGATTGCTGCAGTTTCCTTATTAAAAACTAGTTGGGTGATGGAAAATTGGAGGTCATTATAAAGCAATATAATTAAATATTTATCTGGGGACTACATCCATGGAACAAGCATGGGGTGGATGGAGAGCAAGTCTGGAAAAGCAAAGAAGTTTTGTGTGTGCTGGGATGGTTTTTCCCGAGAAGTTTTTTCTCAGCTCAGTTAGGAACTGGCTTGTGTCCAGAAGTATCCCAGTGACTTTGAGTTCTGGTAAAACTCCAGTTTACTTAGACCTTACTCGGAAAAAGGCCAAATATTGTCATGCCTTTATGCTTTGGAGGTGCAAGAATTTAATCATCTGTGTGTTTGGCTTGCTGCAGGAAGTCTGAATTACTGAATTCAGGGAGGTGGAAGAAAAAAAGCTGTAGCATAAATTTAAACATAGCCGGTATTTCTAAAGGCATGATCTCTTGACTGAATGGTTTTAATCAGCAGCATTTAAATACTGTCATTGCTTTGCAAACAAAGTCCTAGTTGGCTCACAGAAATAATGAAAAACTAAAGTAGGCAATACCACTGCTGGGGTAGTCTTATCTTCCCAATTTGGTTTCTGTCTGTGCACTCAAGTAGAATGAAATTGGCGCATGTGGGAGAGGAGGTAAGGGGAGCTTTTCTGCATGAATATGGAGGTGTCTGTCCAGAAAACAGCTGCCTGTCTGCAAAAGGGTTTGAGGCTCCACTTCTAGAAATAGCCTTTGGCACCTCCTGGTTTTTGCTGTGCAGGTTACTTGGGTTTAAGCTTATTGTGAGCAGGGAGAGTCTGGTTTGAAGCAGTTAGGCAGAAACCTCTTCAGGTATATCTTAAGGGTTCATTTAAAGAAGAAACATTGCTAACATAAAGCTGCCGGTGTGTTCTCTAACTGCATGCACAGCTCTGTAGTGTAAACTACTTCTTCTGCCCCTTGTTTTGACAGTCTCTGCATGAAAACCTGGATGCCTCACAAAGCCATTAAGTTAGGCAGGGAGATGTACTTGAGCTCGCTCTTCCTGCGGCTCTCCTACTTGCTCAGAAATAAAAGGGAAGATGGCAAATCCTGGAGGAGAGGCGTTACCAGGAGATATGGCTCATGACCTCCTCCAGTGGCCTTGGAGACAGGTGCTGTATTCCTGGCAGACAAGCCTTGGCTTGCTTTCCTTGGGGATCCCAGCACTCCTAGAGGTGTTGGCAGTCTGTTCCCTGGCCATGTGAGACGGGTGCAGCTCCTGGATCTGAGTGTGGTAAAGCAGGAGGTTTGAATGATTTGGTGCTGCGTGGAATGAATGCAAATAGCAGAGGAGATGGAGCAGGAGGAATCCCCATGTCTGTGTTGAACTGACAGGCTGGTGGTACTTGGGCAGTGCTGCTCTGTAGCTGCAGTCCATCCTAGCTCTGAACAACAGACCTGGTGGCCTCGGTCCTCCCAAAAGGGGATGTGTAAATGTAGGCTCTGAGGAAGGATGAAGCCCTGGAGTTTCTGACAATATCTTTCACTACCTCAGTTTAAAGGTAACTTAGCAGGCAAACACCTCCTGTTGGTGTGTCCGAGGTGAAGGTGCCCAGCACAGCCTCTCCATGGGGTGTGCAGGAGCATGGCTGTGGGCAGGAATAACTGCATGGCTGCTCTCCAGGAATTCCCATAGATCCAACCACTCTTGCAGGCAGTTGTGTTGGTTGCACAGCCTTGTGTGTAAGCAGACTGTCATCTTCTCATGTCCCTGTATTTCTGAAAGCCGATCACTGAATGCCCGTTAGTGTTAAATGGAGTATTAATTCTCAAGGCTTTCCAGGATGCTGTTGTGCAGGGATGTGTGCCAAGGTGTTCCCATTCAAGCTGTTAGTTAAATCTGACACTGTTTGGAGCTGTCTAGCTTTCAGGGTTGCTCTGAACCAATGAACCTGGGCTGCTACTTGTATACAAAGGTTGCTTAATCCAGAGTTTTCTGATAAAAAAAATCTAAACCAGCTCCAAAATAACCCCAGAAAAAGTGATGCTGCTGCTTTGAAGGAGGAGAAATATGACAGACCAGTGTCTGTGCCTTTGCTAAATTACACAGGGAGCAGGAAAACTGCCGTTGCTGATGCTTCTGTGAGTTATGACCACATTATCCTGGTGCTTGTGTGCTGCCAGGCATGGCAAGTGCAGCTGTGGGGATACAGCCTCTTTAGTGGCTCTGCTGTTCTGCAGTGATCCACTCACTGGAAATACTCCCATTTATTTTTCTTGCTGCTTACAATCTTTGCTCTGGTGTCGCCTTTTGCCTCCCTGTTCTAGGCACTCTGTTTTGGTGACTGTCACAAGGTATTTGCAGAATAATCTGCCTCCTCTCCCCCTGCACCATCCCCATCGTGATGTGGTCTCTGGCTCTTTTCATAGCTGTTTTGCTTCCTGCATTGCTGAGACAAAGGAAAACCCACCTTCTGTAGGCTGGTTTTGGGCCAAGCCTGCCTTATTTAAAATCGGTGTGGGCACTTGCCAAAAAAGAATCCCAAGTCACAGTGTTTGAATTACCATGGCACTGCCACTGGCTGTAAATGGGAAGAGTGAAAGCATACACAAAATGAGTTTATACTTTCATATCTAGCTGTGCATTTATATTATGTGAAATTTTATAGCCATGCCATGGAAACCAGCTTGGTTAGGTATGATATATTCCCAGGGAGGTCTCTGCCAAGGGCAGGTACAAGAGCAATATCCTGCCTGCATTTCTCGGGCCACTGGCAGGGAAGAGCAGCAAGGTCACTGATTTTTCCCAAAAGGATTGTGTTTTATGAGGATGTTTGTGGCACATGTTCTCCCCATGTCAGTGGATGTGAAGAGCAGGTCAGCCCTCTGCTGAGGTCCCTTTGGCCAGGGAGGAGTTTCTGTGCACATGATGGTGCAGGGAAGGAGGGAAGAGAGGGGCTCTGGGGTTGCAGGGTATGTCCAAAAAAGCATTTAATAGCCCCTTTCTTTCATTTAGGATAGGGTAAGGAATATAAGTGGCAGACAAATCCTGGAGCTGTGTTTTTATTGAAGGGATAAATGTGTTCATTGGGACACAAAGCTCATTGCTGCTCTGATTTGTTGCTAATAAGGGTCCTTTCCCTGGCAGGAACGTAGGTCACTGTGGCAGGAAACAAGGCACATGCTGCTGCTGTAGAAAATGTACTTCTTGTTCTTATAGTCTGTCTTCTGGACATCTATGGCTGTCTGCACTGGGGATTTAACAATTCAGGTCAGGCCCTTTTTCCTGGTTTGGAGGGTGAGTGCCTGGCCCAGATGGATGAGCAACTTCAGAGGCACTAGATGTTGCCCACTCTAGCTCCCACACAACCTCCCAGGGACAACTGGAATCCACCCTGCTTTGGACAGTTTGTGACATGCACTTGCTGCTGTAGCTCATCCCCAGCTCCTTGTGGCAGTTGTGCTTTCTTCCCCCTGATTTGTAAAGTGGTAGCTTTTGTTTTCCACTCTGGAGAGCAGCCTTGTATCCCCAGGAGCCCTGTCTGGTTTGCCTGGGCTGTCCCTTAAACATCCCTTCTTTAAAAGACATTGCAATAGATATTGCATTTTCAGCAGTGCAAACAGCTCCATACCTTGCACCTGTGTGCCACCAAGGTGAGCAAATGCCATTTCTTCTGGGATCCTTGCTCCTGGATCCATTCATGCCTCAGCAGGAGCACAGTGAGCATTCACTGCCACAGTCTTTGTTCCTGGTTTATTGGACCTGTCTAACAGCACAGCTGGGATTTGCTCTGCCATGTTTCTTCTGCCTACTTAATATAGGTGCTTGTGGGCATCTAATAATCAAACCCAGAATGAAATGCATGAGAAGGTGAGGCTGCAAACAGGAGATGTATGAGCTTTCAACTGTGTCTGCGAGGGATTTGCATCCCTGGGGGTGTATGTTCATAAAGGCTGGATTTGTTGATGGCACAACAAAGACATAATTACAGGTCTGTTCTCTGTCACAGCTGTGCTGTCCTCTTGTACAGACCAGGCACAAATTTGGGGTTCCCAGGGGAAAATCTGTGGAATTATGTATGTGTGTGTATTTTAATGTTACCCACGTAAGCTAAAATGAAGAATTTCCCACCTTTTTGCTCTCTATCACATGTCAAGCCTGCCTTTTCCCCCTGCTCCTTTGCCAGTAGCTGTGGATTTTTAATATTTTACACTTTTTTTTTTCCCCTCTCCAATTTGATGTTCTGCATTTCTGAACTTTATAGGGTGCCTTTTTCTGGGTCAAAGCAGCAGGATTTGTATTTCTTGCTCGTTGCATCTGCATGTCTCAGAAGTCACAAGTCATCTGATGCTTTTTTCCCTAAAAAGTATTTTTGAAAAGGGTCCTGTAACAAAATTTCCTGCAGTAAAAAGATGGTTTAAAATAGAAGCCCCCCTTGGAGCTACTGAACCTAACAAAGCACAGTGGCACCCAAGACAGTAAAATAAGGAGGTGGGGTGGGATGTAAATCTCCATCACAGTAAAGCCAGAGTCCCTTGAGTATCTCTAATGCTATGTGATGGATGAGAACTTCCCAGAATAGACATTTGGGTGGTTTTGGTTTTCTTGGGTTTTTTTTAGAAGGACTTTCTGTCACCATGAAATTGCTGACAGTGATGCAGAAAAGTAATACAGGGAGTGAGCTCTTCTCTTACTTCCCTTCTTCTGGTAGAGGAATAAAATAAGTAGTTGGAAAGATTTGAATTCTTCAGAGCATGTTAAAAATGTCACTGTTATTGATATGCAATACAGCAGCCTAGGGAAAGTGCTGTGTCTTGGTGCCTACTAAGTTAGTGGAAAATAAACAGCTTGAAGGCTCATGTCAAGTCCTAGAGAGGTTAAGAGATGCCCAGTTTTCTAAACTATTCAACAAAGTGCTACATCAAAGAGTCCCTTGTCACAGTGTGTGCCCTGAATTCATGTCTCTGGACTATAAGTGGTGTGAGGACATTGACCATCCAGCTTGAGCAATTAATAGTGGAAAATTAAGTAATTTTTATTGACTGGAAAGTGGCCAGGCAGGGGAGCGTGGACCACAGAGTTTTGAGAACTTCAGGTAGAGAGAACCAAACTTGGCTGTCACTCATCAAACTTACAGGAGATTTAGAATACAGGCCCTGGTTCCATTGAAATTAAAATGGAGAAGCTTTTGTTCCTTATGGAAAACAGGGAAAACTTTTTACTGTGATAACAGGAGCCTGTGTGTTTGTGTGTAGGTGTCATTTACATAATGCACCATATCAGGACATCTACTAAATCAGAAGTGGCATCCTCCAGCTGCAGTCAGCCACCTTATTTTCTGCTATAAATAATGAATCCTTTTTTTTTTTTTTCTGCAAAAGTAGTCCCTTTGGGGAAAACTGATCAAGGCCATATCCAGGGTCTTGAAGCTTTTAATGTGTTTTCCAGCTGGGATGCTTTGTCTGCTGTGCTGGTCCTCAAGCCCTGGCTGGCAGTGGCACAGCTAAAGGTGAGCTGTGCTCCTGTCAGTGTGACAGTGAGTCACCCCATAAAGCTGTGAGGGACTTGGTTTGTGTCACACCTTGGGCTGAGGACTGGAGAAATCCGTGGTCAACTTCCCATCCATTGCTTCTAGTGGGACAGCAATAATCTGAAAACCCCTCACTTTGCCTGTGTAAGGTAAGTTTTATCCTTTTAGGCTCTTGAAAGGATCGTTATTTGGTTGGAGTTTGGTCTGTGAGGATTCACTGATGATTGTAAAGCAATCTGTGATCTATTACTAAAATGAAATCATGTTTTCTTACAACTGTGAAAATATAACTGGTGTTGAGTTTGAAAGCAATAAAGCTTCTGCCAGGGAAGGTTTTCCTGACTCTGTTCTGAGGATAAATTACTTTTTAGGAGGACTCTATTACATGGGGTCATGTGGGTAGGAAGACTCATGACTCTGGTGCTGCATCAGTCTGAGAAATTAGAGGTGCTTGAAGGTGCAGCAATTTTAAACACAGTTCTTGGAGGGAAGATGTGGTGTTGGCTGGTGGCTCTTGCTGAGAGACAGTTGGAGGCCTTTAAGTCATTTAAGTGTCGGGTTTCATGTGAAAGGGTAGCAGGGCAATGGGGCAGTTTGGGGCTGCAGTGATAGGTCCTTCAACATGGGAGCAGCTTTCAAAATTGGAGCACTTTAGTCTTCATTGATACTGCTGGAGACAGCAAAGCATAGCTTAAATGATTAGAAGCTCAATTAGCAAAATTCAGATGAGGGAGAGCTGTTTTTATCATGTGTTGTGAACAGCCTCAGCCAATAAATAGTGATTTTGTAGTCATATAATGGTTTGGGTTGGAAGGAACATTAAATATCATCTAGTTCCAACAAGCAGGGACAACTTCCACTAGACCAGGTTGCTTCCACCCCTGTCCATCCTGGCCTTGGACACTTCCAGGGATGGGGCAGCCACAGCTTCTCTGGGCAACCTGTGCCAGGGCCTCACTACCCTGACACTAAAGAATTTCCTTCCAATATCTAATCTAAGCCTGCTCTCTGTCAGCTTGAAGCCATTTCCCCTGTCCTGTGCATCCCTCTGTCCTGGTCAGGCTGCAGAGCTGTGGTTGCTCATGCTGGTGGGTGCCATCAGTACTGCTGCTGTTCTTATTTTAATTTGCTCTCCTACTCCAGCTCTGGGCTTTAAATACTTGCAAGTGGAATGGGGTGGATTTTGATTAAAATAAACATGATACAGCTGTTTTGCATGTGTTCAGAGGATTTGTGCTCCCACCATCGCTAGGTGGGTTAAGCAGAAAAAGGAGTGTTTAAAAGTGGAACTAGCTTGAATTAAAAAAAAAAAAAGCTGAGTACTTGTCAGGGATGTAAATCTGTTTGTCAGATTTCTTAGTGCTTTGATTCAAGCAAAGTCCATGAGATACTGAAAACCAGGCTTTCTGTTGCTGCCCTGAAATCAAAACGAAGCCAAAAATCACAGAACTGAATTAATCATCTTTGAGTTAAATCTTGCAAGTAATGCTGTATAAACACTTCAGATCCAAAGGGGATTATAGGCAAATACTGAGCTGATGGAGGAGTTTAGGGATGTTCTGAATTGCAAAACAGGCATTTAGAAAGCATTTCTGGAGCTGCACCTCTGGGCTGGGAGCACATGGCAGGGGGGATGAAGTGGTGCTTAAGGCAAGCAGCAGAGAGGAAATTAGACTTGGCTGAGCCTGGAGAGACTGAGTGGGAGCAGAGGACACAGGCAGATGAAAGAGAGTGGCTGAATGTCTGTGGGTCAGCCATGCCTCACTCTCTGCTCCATCCCATCTCTTCCCAGGTGCTGCCAGGAATGTTTCCTATGGTCCATTTGCTCAGTGGATTTTGGGGTGTTTTCTGTCAGGTACTATGGCTGAGGAGGATGGGTGGAAGCTCTGGCTGCTCCTGGCACCAATGATCTTGGGCAAACATCTTTTGTATGGATCTGCTTACTCATCTGTGAAATGAGCATCAGCTCTAGCAGGAAACTCAAATCAGCTGATCATCACTGAGTGCTTGGGATGGTATTTTGCTTTGGATCACTGTGTAACAGAGGAATATGAAATTCTGGATCACAATGATGTAGCACAGATCACCTCATTGTGATGGCAGGGGAAGGGGAGCAGAGAGAGTTTGTGTAATTTTTTGTGATGAAGGAAAATAAGTAGTGTATTGTGTAGTTTTTAATGCTCTATCAGGATGGGTATCAAGTGCCAGATTTTTCCTTGTAGAAGACAAGTTCTTTATCCTCTCTTCATCTGCAATAGAGTACACATGATTAACTAACGGCTTCATTTCCCAAAGAACAGCAAGTGAATCCGAAGTTTTTGTTATCCTTCCCATACAGGCACCTACCCAGATTTTGTATTTATTAGAGAAATAATTTGAAATAACATACTTTGTTTTCCTAGCATTTTGGAGTTTTTCCTCTGTTTGAAATGCTTTGACTTCTCTGTTCTCATTTTTACCTGCTGTGACTTGTGGTGCAAGCTCCCTGCACAGTTAATTTCCTCGGATGATTTATTTACCAGTGACACTGCAGAGCCCTTGACATAGTAATTGTGATGATGTGATCATATAAACATCAAAGGCCAGAGTCCCTGGGTTCTCATCTCCCTCATGCTGCTGTAGTCCTCCCACCTCTCCCTTTGTGCTCCCTCTTTGTTGCTTTAATCCTTTTGGGGAAGGAAAAAATTATGTCATAATTGGATAAACACTGGGTGAGTGCTGGAGTAGGTTTCTGTACAAAACTGCTTCCATGGCTGGCTTTGGTCAGAGGTACCAAAATGCTGTCTTCACACTGTTTGGTGGGATTTTTCTGTCCCCCATGTCCCCTCCTTGCCCCTGTGCTTTAGGTGGCTGTGTCCCTGCAAAGATGGGTTTTGTTGTAGCTGGGCAGAGAGCAGGAGTGTCACCTGTACTGTTTTTCCTGGAGATGAGGTGGGAAAGTGGGGGTAGGTGTGTGGGGAGAGCCCTGGTTTGCTTCTTCACCACCTGGTGAGGAACAGCTTTGTTTGCATCTTCAGGGATCAGCCAGGTCTTGTGGAGAGGGGAAGGAGCTCACCCCTTGATGGCCTGAGCAGGACCTGGCTGTGCTCCAGTCCTCCTCCTGCTCCCTGAGACTGATCTCATAGAATCACTATGTTTGGAAAAGCCTTCTAAGACCATTGAGTCCAACCATTAGCAAAGCCCTGCCAGGTCCACCCCTAAACCATATTCCTAAGCACCACACCTGCATGTTTTTCCAGGGAGAATGATTCTACCAATTTCCTAGATGGTCCCAGCCTGGGCTCAGCCTCTGCAGGAGGCAAACCTCTGCAAAGCCTTCAGTGGTGGCTTCTTGATATCTGTGCGTAGCTCAGACCTCTGTCCTTGTCACCTCTGCAGTGTGGAGCCTGTCCCAGGCAGGAGTGATGTTCTCCCTGGCTCTGAGAGAAATTTGGGTCTTCAGAGCAGTCACCAGTCTGCTCCAGTGTGCACAGCTCATACTGGAGTACAGTGACTGCTACAAATCAGAATCTGAGCATGCTGGATAAACACAACTTCATAGCTCTTAGAAATGTTTTCCACTTTCCCAACCCACCTCTCTTTACTCTCTTCATATAAGATGAGAAAATATATCTTGCAAGAGAAGATGCTGGTTGGATGAAGCAGAATCAAAACAGGCTTTAGCAGGGAGGAATTTAAGTTTTAAACTTGCATCAGTAGACACTTTGGTACCTTGAAAACGAGTCTTCAGTGGTCTAAATGGGAATTAGATGGAAAGCTCACCTCTTCCATGCTCTTCTGTTTATCTCTCTGTTGGTGTAAGCAGATGTTCATCCCTTTGCTGTCAGAGTGCTGTGCTGGTTCCCTCTAAGCTCTGCAGGTTGCTCCATCTTCTAAGCTTAGTAGGGAACCTGGATGCTTCTATCTTGAGAACAAACTCCCAAAGAGCTTGAGGCTTGGAAGTGGCTCCTCAGCAGGCAGCTAAATGTTAATATGAGGGATTAAAGACCTCTTGGAAGGTGAAAGTCTGGCAGCCAGTGTTGAAGTGCTAAATCATTGCTCAAGGCATGCTGATTTCACCAATTTGGGCTGAGACCATTAATTAACTTGTTCTGAGTGTGCACATCTCATTTAAGCAGCTCTCTGTTACTTGGGGGAACTACAAAAGGGGACAAAGCACTAGGAAAACATATTGATAGTTTTTTTTTTCTTCATCTTCTGAAAAGCAGCTGAAAGCTGCAGTTCCTGCTGGGAGCAGAGGATTTCCCACTCCCAGGATATGTACTCTGGGATTCAGAGGGACCAGCTGACCCAAGGCAATGCACTTACCCCTTGGCACAAACTCTTATCTCTTACCAGACAGCAAGAACCAAGGCTGCTGCTGCTCCATTACATGCTAATAGCCTGAGAAATAAAGTACAATTATTACTTGAATTGTTAAATGGACCTAGAGCCTGCACCAGAAACCTCTTTGCAACAGCAACTGGAGCATACAGTAACAAAAAAAAAAAAAAAGCTGTAAAAGCAGGATTAGTGCAGGGTTTATTTTTTATATGCTTCTCAAGTACAGTACAGTGGACTGTTTGGTGGAGGGGATGCAGCTCTAGATTGGGCTGGAATGTTGCTGCACTCCCAGCTCTGGTCTGTGCTTCAGTTCCTCTATGAGAAGGGAGTGGGGTTCATGAGAAGATTGCAAAGTATATCAACTTTAATGTGTTTTTTTGAGAAGCACCTTCACAGATGCACTGAAGTTAAATATCACTGTGTGATTCAGCCAAATACATGTCAAGTCCAGCATTGCCATCCTGGAGTAAAATGGGTTTTTTTCTTCTGCATCTGACTGCTGAGTGCTTCAAAACACACAGCAAATCCTTGGGTCCTTTGGGAGGTCTTGTGGGCAAAGCTCCCCTCTCCCAGGGGACTACAAGAAGATGGGATGGGATGGAAGCAGGTCCAACATGGAAAAAGCCTGGGACTTTCCTAGGTGCTGGCTGGCTTTGCTGCAATTCTTGTTGTGGGGCACATCCTTTGATTCTTAGTGAAGGTGGTAGGATTCAGGGAGGATCCAGCCTCTGCTTCTCCCTCTGCAACAGGAAGAAAGATTATGTTGGGAGACAACTGCCCTCACCCTCTCGCATGCTGCAGGAAAAAAAAAATGAGGCCAGTAGTGTTTAAGCTTGGCTGCAAAGCTATAGGTCAGCATGGAATCTGCTCTTCCCAGCAGGGAATGCACGGTGGGGTGTGGAGAGAGGGGATGTTTGGTTGTAAGAGTTTTGTTTATGCCAGAAGCTTGGCTGGGTGAAGGCAGATGGAAGTAATTTTAAGGGACAGGAGCCAGCTGACAGTTGCATCTTGATTCAGAACAGCTATGGGTGAGCCAGTCCTTAGAGGAAGTTTTTATCCTAACCCCTGTCATTTAGTGGTTGGTCTGTGCCCCAAGAAGGTTTTATACGCCCTTCTGTCTGCCCAGGGTGTTTTTAGATGCTGCTGCAACTCCAGCCCTCTCTGGTAATCACAGAATCACAGATCACAGATGATGTGGAATGATGATTTCCATGATGTTTACAGCTCTTGAAGGGTTGTGGCCCTCTGCTTTTTATTTCTCTTCTTACATCTTAAATTCCAGACTCTTGGAGTAGCTTGCAGTAGCTTCTCTCCCTTCGGTAGGTTTTTGTATCTCAGGGCAGCTGAGGAGGTCCTGGAGATAGGAACCTCAGAAGGCAAACAGAAAGAAGCCCAAATGATGATAACTGTATAATGCATTTCTCACTGCTTTGTGCAGTCTTATCCCAGACAAAGCTTTATCTTTCATCCCATAATTATGTGATTCCCTGTGGGCGACTTAAAATTATTGACTTTTCGAGAGCTTGCTTTATCTATTAGATGTCTCGTATGATCTCTTAAGTGTAGACATTGGTACTAGAAGGAAGGTTTTGAGGGCAAATTCCTGTAGTTTCAGTGAACTGCACTATGAGATTGAACTGCTTTGAGCCTGTTTAACAGGATTGTCCACATTTGCATTTGTAAGTGATATGTTGAGTAGTGTGCTGCTGGAGGGGGTGCTTCTTCTTCCCACCTTCCCCTTCAGTTTAAACTTTGAGTGCATTCCTCCAAGATCCTTTTCTTTTACTGTACTTGTCCCAGAAAATGAGCAGAACCAACAGCTGACATTTTTTGCTCTCAGAACTAATATTTTGCATTTGATACGCGTTTTATAATGTATCCACTTCTATTTTGCTTGTCATGCTCTAGATCCTACTATGTGTCATGGTTCATACTAAAAGAAAATAAACTTTGATAGGTGGTGAATGGAATAGATGTTTTTCCAGGCTGAATTAAACTGTAGCTGTGTAGGACAACACTTGCAAAGAGTGGCTCAGAAATGTAATTGAGGGCACAGAGATAGCTCAGACCAGTAATTACAGAGCCACGTCCATTCATGCCTCCTTGCTGCTGCCTAAACCCACAGCCCAAGCTGGTACGTGGCCTTTCCTTAAGGAGAGGGAGGGGGGGAAAGAACAAACTTGTGAGCTGTAGGCTAAAGCAAACAGATAAGAAGCTTTGAAAACAGATGGGACTGTTTTGAATCAAATCGTGGAAGGGGGAGCGAAAGGCACTAGGGGCTCCTACGCAAGGGGGATGACTCACTGCTGTTGTCATCGAGGTCTCCTCTTACAGGATTAGTGATTATTACCCAGAAACATAATTTATCAGAATCCAAATTGAAGACAGAAGTCTCTAGCCTGAGATCCCTTAGCTAAGGCACAGGGTGCTGCGTGGTGTCAGCTCATTCCTCCAGCAAGGCCCTCCTGGCTTTTGCTCCAGGGCTCTGGCAGAGGGACCCTCAGGATGCTGCAAAGGGTCCTGCAGACTGTCAGGGCTGGAGACTTGCCAGCCCTGCTCCTCAGAAAATTATAAGCACCAGGAACCCCATGGAATTGCATCAGGGACTTATTTGGCTGGTGCAGAGATGAAGTGAAATTGTTGGAGCTGTGTTTGGAGAGGAGCGTCTCTGATCCTAAAGAGCCTGACGCTATGGGAAACTGCATTTGGAGGATGCTGCCAGCTGAACCTCTGCACCCCTCTGTCAAAATATTTTCCTTCCTTTTGGCCCAGTAATTGTGAGTTCAGATTCCTGGTACCCTGCAAACTGCTCCACACATCTGGATGTGTGTTGGGGTACCCTAGTGGCATCTCCTCATAATCCCTGGTCCTACATCAGGCCCCTGCTTTGCTGGAAGTGCAGCACAGCTTTTAGGCACAACTTGCCATTGCTTAGTCTTTGTTAGGTCTAAACCTTGGTTTTATGGTGAGCTTTTATTTAACTATAACAGAGCAGAGCAATGGTTTGGTTAAAAGGACGCTTCTTGATCAGGGGGGGAAATCTGAAAGCACGAGCAGTGGGCAGACAGTGGCAAGTGAGAAAATAACTTGAAGTCACCCAAAATCACTTGAGTCCAGTTTTTTTCCTTGTCAGGGCCTGGTTGTCACTGCCCCAGCAAGCTGGGTGTGCTGCTGCAGCCTCCTGCTCTGCTGCTGCTGAGCCTGGGTCTGTCCCTGTGCTCACACAAATTCCAGCTCAAATGGATGGGAACAACTCATAAATATAGGGATGCATCCCTGGGCAGGAGGTTTCCAGCCACTCTGGCTCCCCACATTAAATCTTCCTGTGCTGGGAGTAGATAAGCATTTGAAGATGCAGGGCCACAGGACTCTGAGAGCCTTCTACCAAGCTGCAGCATTTGCATGCCCTTCCCTTGCCTTAATGTTTAGGACAGGGATTACTGGGTGTAATTTCTTCACTGCCAGTGTGTGTTAGCAGGAGTTTTTGAGGCCCCTTCCTGGCTGGTAGGTGACAACTGATGGAAAGTGGGACTTGATGAGACATAAGAAGAGCTCTGAACAGCTTGACCACAGCAGCTACCCTTGTGTGCCCCCCAAATGTGGGATTTGCCATGGGGTTACTGCCCCAAGGAGGAGTCTTCTCTAACTCTTTGTGCTGGGTGCACAGAGGATGTTTGTCTTCTTCCATGTTTTGTGGGGCCTTCTCGGAAATGGCACAGCCACCTGCCCTGGGAAGGACAATCCCAGGCCTCTGACTTCTGAGCTTTCCTGTCCGTTGTGAAAGGAAAACCTGTCCTCTTACTGGGGTTCCAGCATGTCCCTGTGGGCTCTGTGCTGTGCAGGCAGGACTGTGACCAGCTGAGGTCTCCCATGCTGGGACGAGTTGGGAGCAGCTGGGAGATGGCATTTTCCAAGGGTGTTGAGTGAGTCTGCACATGCATAAGTGCTGTAGATTGCCCTCTTCTCCCCAGCTGATGCAGGATGCTCATCCTGAGCAGAGGTAACTTCAGTACTTTTTTTTTTTTTAAACACCACCCCCTCTCTCCCCCTCCCCATATCCCCCAAAACCAAATCACCAAACCCCAACCCTAACTCTGGATGTGTCATGTAAGAGAACAAAGGAAGAGTTGCCTTGTTAACTTCCTCATTGCTGCACATGTGCCTGTTTGGGCAACATCACCTGGGGAATATAACAGTGCACGACACACAGCAGAGTCACAGCTCCACAGGACCTGAGGTGATATGGCAAGGACTCCAAACTGTGCTGTGTATCAAAACAGCCTCTTTAGAAACTGTGCTCAGCAACTCGAGCCAAGCCCCTTGTTGCCTTGCAGGGCGCTCCAGATTAGTGCTGGTGCAAGATTGGGCTCTTAACCACAATCTCAACCATTTAATTAAAATCGCGTGGAACAAAAAGGGAGAATTAGTTAAAAATAACAACTCTCGGAAGCCCAGCTTGTCTTTTTATTAGACTTGTCCTCACTTTCTCTGCTGCTCTGATAAGAAGGATGTTCTCCCTCTGGGATAGAGTGAATAAACCGGGATGAAACTCATTTGTTGGGGCATTATGTGTTAATTAATTTTGAACACTAATCCTGTCCCCATACACTGTTTCTTTTTTCCTCTGGTTTTAGATAGTAGAATACAGTTCTGTTCCAAGGAGAGGATGGGCAGCTTTTGTTGTGTTACAGAAGGGAGAAGGTTGTGTTGTCCCCAGGGCTGGGGGAGGGTTTGCCTAGCCCTGTCATTTTTGGGAAGGTGGGAGGTTTTCCAAAAGCCTATCCAGAGCATGTGAAACTTAATATTCACCTCGGCTGATGCCCTGAGCCTCAGCTGCTGTATTGCAGCCTTTCACAGGTGTGAGTCCCCAGACAGCAAGGTGAAGGGGCTGATTCTGTGCACTGGACAGGAAAGCACCAGAGTCACTGCCAGGTAATGTTTTTAGTGTGTGGGGGGGAAAGAAAATATATATTTTCTATGAAGTTCTCTTTTTATAATAAACTGAAATAATCTTTGAGCCTCTGGGCTTGGTTTCCTTTTTCTACCTGGATTTCTGATGGAAGACATTCTGTTTTTAAGTGGTCTCTTTAATCTGATGGGAAGTTTGCCATTCAAATGGGGGAAGATGTGGACTCCTCCTTTAATCTTTTTTGATTAAGTGATTTTATTTTTTTCCTATTCTCTTTAGTCCTTTCTCTGGCTCAGCAGTTATTCCTGGCTGCCCCTGCATCCTGTTTACTTAGCTATGCTCATTCTTTCAAAATCAATATGTGCTGCTAAATTACTGGAGCTAGAGAATAAAATAAAAATTTTAAAAAATCCAATTTAATGTTTTGGCATGTAAGTATTGCTTATAAAGTCCTAGGATGGTGTTTAATACAAACCATCTTGCTTTCTCATTTCTAGTGTATACATAAGTGTCTGAAAGTGAAAATTCCTGTTCAAGGAGAGGAATAATAATGTTCAGCAATACTGGAAAAGGCCTAATTTTTCATTCTGTCCAAGTTTCTAAGCTACTGCAGGTGTCTTGAGCAGTGACTTCATGTGCTGCCCAGCAAATTCTTTCCCACAGTGTTATTCCTCTGGGCTCACTTTCTAGTAACAAAGGGGTGACCTCTGTCCTGTCATCTTGCTGTGATTTCAGGTGGATTAAGGGACAGACTGGAAAAAATGTGTATGAAACAAATTCCAGCTTGCCAACATGCTCTTAAAATATACAGAGCAAGAAAACATTAATTACACAGTGGCTGTGGAAAGGACTGATATCTTATATGGCAATTCTTGGATACAGTGTGTTTCACTCTTGGAAAGCAAGGAGACATTTGGGATCTGACTTGGGTCTGAGTGTGGAATTGGGACCATGGTAGCCTTGGAGAGCTGAGAGCAGCTTATAAAATAAGGAGGAAAATTGTCCTCTTCTTAAAAATCAATGTTCTTCTTTTTGAAGTGTATTTTAAATTGTTCTTTTCTAGTCTCACAGCAATTTTAACACAGATCAATTTGTGAAGACTTTCATCTATAATAAAACTGAATTTGGTTGGTTAAAACATGGAGCAGAACTGACTGAAGGGGAGCCCCTGCTGAGATGAGCTGGGGTCATCCATGGGGCTGTGCTGGGTTCAAGCCCCTCCAGAATCATCTATTGGCACTGGAGGGACTGATCCAGCGTGGAAAGGCTCCAGTGAGCTTTGGATCAGGTTGCTGATCCCTCACATAAATAACATGCCATCAGAAAAGGGTCCATTGGGAATATTTGATCTGTTTAACTATTGATCTAAGCAAATCAGTCCCAGTGGAGGTTATTAAATCCTGGTGAGAACTTATACTATCTACCTTAAATCCCTGTTCCCATGGTATTTCCTATTAGGATAACAGATCGTTTCCATACAAAGGCAATTACACCATGGTAAGAATTTACCATGAGAATACTTAAAGTGCAGCGTAGACCTCCCAGCAATGGGCTGAGATCTCACTGTATCTGGCATGAAGGAGTTTAGCAGGTGAGGTCATGGGTATTCCCATTGGAGAGGGGAACTTCCCTGGGAAAAGGGGGATGTGTTGGTGGTAGGTGGTGCTGCTGGTTCATTGATTTATATTTGTCTGGTATAAGCAAGAAAACAAAAATATGGCCTGAGTTTTTTTTTTTTAATTGCTGTTTTTTTCCCCTCAGTAGGTAGCTGAATAACTCCCTGCTTCTATCTACTGGGGTCATGGAGACAAATATAGAGGTTTTGCTGAAAAGTCTGCATTGTTCACTAAATATTGGCACTTCTGTGGAGAAAACCATCAAAAGTAGGGTTGATTATTGGAGCTGCTGATTAGATTTTGAGCAGTCATGGCATGGGGAGCAAGGTATGTGCCTCTGTTTGAGAGTATCTTATCCACACTAAGTGCACAGATTAGGGTTAATAAGGTTTTTTACTCCTCCCTCATTATGTTGTCCCTTCGGAAATCCCACTGTGCCGTTCATATATTTACCCTGGAGCCCTCCAAGGCCGAGGCTCTCTGCTGTGGAGGTTTGGGGTGTTGGAGTGGAGCTGTGTGCCGGCTGCCCTCTAGTGAGCCACTGCCCAGGATAAATCCCTGTGGGAGCAGAGATTGCTGCTCTCCATCCGTGGCCTCCCGAAGGTTTTGATCAGCATAATCCTTTTAATGTCAACCTGATGATGCTTTGCCTTCCTGCACTGACCAATTAATGTGTGTTAAGTGAAGGGGGGTAAATTTTGCTTTCCTGAAGAGTCTTGCTGCTGCAGGAGGTGGGAACGTGCCTGTTGGGATCTGGTATCCATATAATAAAATTCAATAAAATTGTAGGGTGGCTTTTAACAGCTGCAGGAGTGAATCAGTGGGCTTGGGGCAGTGTGTGCCCTGTGTGCTGCTGTGCCTGGTGGTGACAGCCCTCACTGGGGCTGTGCCCCATGTTCCAGTCATGCTGCCCTATGGGACAGGCTATGAGCACTTCAGTGTGCTGGTATCCCTCTGTGCCAACCACACCATGCAAGCACTGGGAAAGGTTTTTCTGTTTCCATAGGGCTGAAGTACTTCAGGATGGGCTTTTCTATGCTGTATTTCTCTAGCTGTTTGTGTATTATGGTAATCATGGTGTGCATGTGTGTGGGGAGGGTCGAAACTGGTGCAAGTCCTTCCAGCTGCCATCATCAGGATCACTAGGATTCAAAATACAACTTTTGAGATGAGGTTGGCAACCCTGAAATCCCTGGGGGCCAGGGGCTGTCCAAACAGTGTGGGCACCTTCTCCAGGCTTGAGTTTTATATGTGAGGGTCCCCCAAACTGTAAGCAATGCGTGCTGCAGCTACAGGGGAGAAAAGCCAGGGTGAGCAGGAGATTTTGGCAGTGTTGGGTGGTTTTAGTGCTGGAGCTGCCCTCTCTAAGAGCAGGTGTGTGGATGCAGGAGGGGAGTTGAAGCAGAATTCACCCAGGAGGTGAGTTGGATGGATTCCCTGCATGAGAACAGGCTTGAAACAGTCGCTGGTGCCCTGGGCCATGGAAAGACCGGTCCTGCAGCAGTGAAGTGCTGCTGCATTTTGGGGATACCCAGGGGCTGGAGGGGAGAGATTGGGTAAACAGGGTTGGAAGAGCTTAGTCAGGATGTGTTTGTTTAAGGGATCTGCTCCAGCCTGACTCCTGTAATTAGGTAACATATATATATTTCTGTTCCTTGGAAACACTTCATTCATTAGGCTAATGGAGGGAAGGATTATGCAGGGGTGAACATAAAAGATGCTAAGCAAGGTGGGGTTTGCATCTGCAATGAATCAAGGCATGCAGCAGGCATAGCTGCTGGACAGGGGGGCACAGAAGTGTCATCACAGAGCTGTGCTGCAGTTCAGTCTGCACCAGTGTCTTGGCTGTGTACCTGGTGTCATCTGTAGACCATGTCTGCTATTAGCAGGCAGGGACAGGGAGGTTGTTCTACATGATGGTAGGTAAAAATCTGGAAAAATGTTCTCATTTAGCATGTGTGAGATTTTTGTAAAGGAAAATAGATATTCTGCTTTGTAGTGTCTCATGAAGACACTGCATAAAAGAGTGAAATAATGATAAGGATGAAATCCATACGTGGTGTGTAAAACTGAGGATAAAAAAGGCTGGACAACTGCAGGTGTGAATTGACCAGGCTTCTCCCAGCAAAGCAGACCAATAACATGCCAGAGGTGCACTCATGGAGATGCTTCAAGATGTTTTACATCCCGAATATCATAATCTCCAAGTGGAGCATTCTGGATGCTGTAGGCAAGGCAGCAGCTCCTCTGGGGGTGCTGATTTCACAGGTACCCTCTAGGATGGACAGTGAAGCAGGTGAATCTCCCCCCAGACAGCAACAGGTCTCTACTAGAAGGCTGAAATGCAGCAAAGCACAGACATTCACAGTGCTGCAGTGATGAAGAGGCATCTAAGAACTTGATTTTCCCCTAGATAGTCATGTTATTGAGAGAAGTGAGGAAAAGTGACCTGAAGTCCTGAGCTTCTTGGGCTGACCTGAAGCACTCAAGTGAGACCTGTTTCTGATGGTGTGGAGAGGGAGTCCTGCAGCCACAGGTGGGCCAGTGGCTCCTGTGCTCGGGTCTACCCACCACAGCCAGGCTGGCTCAGCTTGGAATCAGCCTTTCCTTTGGCACTGTGCTGGCTCAGAGCTGCAGCAGCCACTTGCTGTGTGTTTTGGTGCATTTGTATGCTCCTGTAGGCAACAAACCAGCGACTGAACTATGGGAATTGAGATATTTAAGGTATAAGAACAGGTTGTACTTCTAGATCAGATGCACCTTTACTGAAGTGTTGATGGATCCTCTCCTTTCATTTCATGGGAGATGTGGGAGATGTTTGTAAAGGGATGCTGGTTGTCTTGATTCCTTGCAGCCTGTGAGATAGGTGAGGCTGGAGGGGAGAGAAATGGAAACAAGACTCCTCATTCCTGACTGAACAGTAAAACTAGGGCTGCAGAGGAGGAGGTGCATATATGTGAAAAAAAAATCTGGGAGGAGAAGGAAGGGTTTGTTTTGCTACAGCTTTGGTATTGAAGTTCTAACTCCTGTTTTGTTCTTATTTCAGTCATCAAATATCCTCTTTGAAAGTGGTTAGGTGAAAGTCTTAAATCCTATGAAACCACTTTCTTTTTTTTTTTTTTTTTTTTCCCTTTCCAAGTTGGGCAGGAGCAAACACATGACTTAAACACCTCCTGTGCTGAGCTGGCCTTCAGCAGAGGCAGCAACAGGCTGAACCAGTTTGCTCTTTGCTTTCGTCTCCTGACAGGCGCTCTCTTGTCCCGGGCGCCCTGGGAGGTGCTTGGCCTCTCCTCCTGGTGCTGCAGGAATTCCCCTGCCTCCAGCCACCAGCTCGGGTGCTCTGGTTGTGTGACCAGCAGCAGCCCCACAGAGGAGGCTGTGCAGAAGACCCAAGCCAAGGTTGGGGGGCTGAGCGGAGTGTCCAGATACAGAGTCAAGGAGAGTTTTATGGCGTGTGGCAGAGGGTGAGGTGTGTGAGCAGCTTTCACTTCCAGAAGGTGCCTGTCTCCTGAGTCTCAGGTGAGAGTTGACAAGCTGAGTTGCTTGAGCCTGGGAGACTGTTACTGTGTTATGAGTTGGGGAGGGATGTTCCTGTGGTGGGTGGAAAATCCTGGGAGCTCCGATCAGAAGTGACTGAGCGTGAAGGGTATTCAAAGGCTTCTCCCAGGTTTACTTTGCATGGCTGTTGCTCATGGCAGACTTCTGGTGTGGTTCCTTATGCTGGGCTGGCTTGTGGGTCAGGCATTCATTTGGACATGATGTCCACTGTGGGTGTTGAGGGGATGGAGGCTTACCTATGTGGGAATGCTGCCCTGGCTTGGGCCAGGTGCTGGAGCCTGTACCAGAACCTCACAGGCTGAACACTGAAGCAGCAGCAGCAACCAGCACTGCTGAGCACAGAGCCCCACCAGCTGCTCCACAGGCAGAAGAGCAGGAATTTGGGTAGAATTGGCAGAGAGTTTTGCTCTGTTGCCTGCCAGGTCTGCCCTTCAGCAATAGCTCCATACTCAGACAAAGGAGCTGCAGATGGGGCAGCCCAGCCTCAGCTGAGCACTGGGAGGGCTCTGCCTCTCCAGTTCTGGGCACCCACTGAACCCCCTGGGGGCCAGTCACCTTTGGGGGCTGTACTGAGCTCCCTGATGCTTTGGCTGCTGTCTGAGATCTGCCTGAAACCAACAAACATGAGAAGTTAGAAGCTGCCTGACAAATGTCTGAGGCTTTCACAAGTACTTGTGTACGAGTCCCTTATATTTAAATCCAAAGACGTGGAAATGCTGGCTGCTTTTCTCCTTTCACTTTATTGTAGTGGAAAAACTTGCAGCAACCCTGGGAATATTTAGAAAAGAAATTGCTGATCTAAACGTGCTCTGGCATAAGGCACAAACAGCTGGAAAATGTGCCATCTCCAGCAGTATTTTAAGGATGTGTGTAGCATCATCAAGGGCTATTCACTAGAGCTGGCAGTGTGAGCCTGTTCTGTGTGACAGAAAATAAATGATCTGTCCCCACCTTTCAGTAGGTTGTATCCAAAATCTGCAGTGAGCAGGTGACAGATCCCTTTCTCTCGTGACAGACGTTCTGCCCATCAGCTCAGCTGTACCTCGGAAGGGAGATGTGAGTAAATCCCTGCAATGGAAGCTGGCAGCAAACATATTGAGGAACAGATGGTGCTGTGCTACAATTTTACCTGCTATAAGGCCAATGCCTCATTCAGCAACACAGAAACAGGAATTGTATTCCAGTAGCTGTTGCATTCTTGTGGGCAGGGATGGGGGCTTATTTAACAATCAGCAGGAGAAAGGGGAAGAGGGAAAGGATGTTATATGTAACTATTTATTTTTTTTTCTAACTCCCTGAGAATTTGGAAAGGCAGCATCCACTAGATTTGTTTTTTGAATCCCTGAATTTATTTTCCCCTTGCCATTTCTGTGTGAATCCTAGCAGTGAGTTAGTTGTGTGCTGAAGGAGCTTACTGTCTCTGTGTAGAAGGGACAGGTGTCCTCATGTCCTGCTGAGGCCACTTAGTGCATGAGGAGGGTGGGAGGGACAGGGCTGTGTAGGGGAAGGACAGCTCCTTGTTCTGAGCCCCTAATGAGCAATGTTATTCTGTCTGCAGACAGCCTGTGGGACATTGGAGCCCCTCTCAGCCTTCAGCTGTGCTTTCTTTGCCCTTCCAAAGAAAGGATGTTAGGATGTAGGGGCAAGAGGCACACTGCAACCTCAGCTTTGGTGGATGCTGAAGATGGGGCAGGACCTGGTGAGTGACCTGGTATCCTGTAGTTCCCAGTATCCCATACTGAGAGGACCAGGTGCATGTAAGGACAAGGAAGTCTGTCCCTTCTGTTCCTTGTGTGGCTTTTCAAGGACTTGAGGAACAGGTGTGTGGGGCTGGAGGTAATGAAGTGGGTGTAGCAAGGTCCAGTCAGCAGGAGCTGTAAGTTCTTCCTCTTGTAGGACTGGAGGAAGAGGACCAGGTGCTTTGGTTTCCCTGGGCTTGATGTCCCCTTCCTTTCCAACCATGTGCACAGGATGGGATCAGGGTTCCTGGGAAGCATCCTCCAGGAACAACTGGGCAGGACTGATCATACAGGCAGGCAAAGGGCTTTTTTGTGCTACAGTTTTGCCCAATAATGTGAATGAGAATAGCAGATTTTTTTTAATTTTTTTTTTTTTGAATGTCAGTTTGATCCTCGGACCTCAGATAAGGCCTAGTATGAGTACTCCAGCTCTGTTTCCAAGTATCCCCTTCCTGCTCCAAATGGCTTCCTTTCCCTGGCTAAGCTCTCATGTCCTCTCCAAGGAGGAAGGGAAAAATGCATTATAATTCTGCAGTCTTGGCAAATGAGGAATCACACCCATGAAAATAAATACCCGTTAATTAGGACCACGAAATGCTGATTGAATCACAGCTCCAATAATGGCAAGGGCAGTTTTCAAGCCTGCTTTACATTCTAAGGAGAGTGAGGAGGGAGAAGCAATGGGAATTTTTCTTTAGAAAGCAATTTCAGCCCCTCTTATCCATCCATTTAAAAACTTCTTTGCCAACAGGTACTACTCAGTTCCTACACTGTTTCCATTTGAAGTAGGAAGGAAAGACTGAAGTTATTGCCTGGGATAATTGTTAACAAATGCTGACTTCTCGTTTGTGCCCATTATAGCAGGAATAACTTTTTAAAGTATATGAATGGTCTCAGATTGACCCCCATTGGGGAGTTTATGCTGTTACAGGATGGCCAGAAGAGAGATTAGGAAACTGTGGGGAGCCTGGCTGGGTAAAGCCCCACTCCCAGCATGTCTGTTGTGCTTCTCTCTCTGCCAGTGTGACGAGGGAAGAGTTTAAAGGAGTTAAAAACCAGAACTAAAAATTGGATCCAAACTATATTGAGTTTTTAACAGTAACTCTTTAGTAAAGTTCACTCTTCTGCTTTGCCATCACCTCTGTCTTGCTCTCCCCAGACAGCTACAAATGAGTGACTCTGAGTCATGGGCTGGGGTGACCCCCTCCCTGCACCCACGTCCTCACCCTCTGCAAATACCAGGATAAAGGGCTGCACAGCTTTTACCTGCTGGATCTGGCCGTGGCCACCAGCCGTGGGGACAGATGTGCTGGCAAGAGGGGAGCTGTGCCCTGGTGCTGTGAGATGTGGGTAAACCTCACCTGGCAGGGACAGGGCTCTGTGTCCCACACCTGCACCCTGCTTCCTGAAGGGGTGAGGTCCTGCTGACCTGAACTGACTCAGCAGAGGCCACAGCACTGTGTCCATCCCAGCCGTCCCCTCCGCCTTTCCCTCCCGCTTCCTGTCTCATTGTTTCTGTTTCTGACATTTCCCAACGTCACTGCTCCCACCCTGCTGGCATCAGGCCTTTCTCTTGGTGCTTTTATTAAAAAGGTAGGGAAAATTGGACCAAGACTCCTTGCTTTTGGAGGAGCTCTGCTCAGCTTCAACATGCAAAATACATGTTGTCTTAACTTGACCCATCTTTCCTGGTGAGAGGAACTTTGAATTTCTATGTGGTATCAGTGTGGATTTCTTGTCCAAAGAAATCTGCTGAAAGCTTCAGGGCAAATACAAGGCTGGCAACTCGGGGGGGGGGGGGGGGGGTAGGACTGACCTGTGGGGTGGCTCCAGAAGGCACCATGTGAACCACAGAGCAGAGTTATGGTTCAGGTTTTTGGGGTAGATCTTGTGGGCCACAGCTACGTGAGTGATTGAACACCCATGGGTGATTGAACACCTGTATGTGTTCCTGCATTCCTGGGGCTGGGTAGGGAAAAAAAATTATTTCAATATATATATATATTTAATACAATATAATTTTGGATGGCTGGAGTAGCTAATGATTGCAGAATGCCTGCAATTTGGGGGCCAAGGAGAGCAGAACTGAGCAGTGGCAGGAGGAGCTGTGGGAGGTGGTGGTGGTGGAGAGTCCCTGCTGGGGTTGGTGTGTTGGTGGGACAGCGTGTGGAGCTCCCGTGGCATTCCCGGCCTCACCGAGAGCCTATTGAGGGCAGCTGGAGGCTTTCCATCGATTTCAATGGGCTTTGGATCAAGCCCATGGTGTGCTGCTTGTTTGTTTTGGAGGCCTTCTGAGCATGAAAGCATCCTTTCAACGGCTCCTCTTTCTCCTTCTCCTTTGGTTCAGCTGTTCCTTCCCACCCCATGGCTGTGATGTGACCCCTCTTTGGGAAAATGCCATGAGCTGCTCAGCTTGTTTCCTTCTGCACAGCCAAACACCCGGGACCCAGGCTCACCTTCAAGAGATGAGCTCTTTACACTAGAGCTCATCTGGTCTAACAACAAAACATACCGACCTGCCTCCTTTCATCAAATTCTAGATGGTTATTGCCCATTTATTTGTCCAGAGCTGGCAAATGAGCACTGCACAGGTACTTTGTTAGTATAATGAGGCACTAATTGCTGTAGCAACATATGATACATTGTGAAATGATGTTTTGCTTCCTAGCTTGAGAAGTGTAGTTGCAGCTGACCTGTGTTTTCAGAAAACATCACTCTGTCACACCAAGAGTGCTGGTTATTTATTATATAGATTTACAGTGCCACTTTCTTTTTGCCTCTTCTGTTTACCAATGCTGTCTCTTTCCCCTGGTTTGTGATTCTCCTGTGGCAAAAATTGTCTGGGAAAATGCATTGCTCTGCAATGCATTCAGTTTTTTTCAGCTTTGCTCTGCAAAGCCTCAGAAGGCTTTGAACTGAGCTCACCTATAGCAGGTGCAACAAGATTTGTTGACTTCAGGGTGTGCAGGATCAAGTCCCAGATTAAAATTTACACAGGACCATTCTCTTGAAAGTGCCAAGAGAAGAAGGGAGAAAAAGCACAAAGGCATCCAAGATGATGTCTTGGTTTGTGTAGGATGGGATTCAGTGATCTAAACTCTGTCATCTAAGCGTATCAGGAAGGGCAAGTCCTTCTCTGGGTGTACACCTTTCCGAGGCTAGGCATGACCCATAAAGTCTAATCAAGGGCAGAGCATTGCTCTGAGTCATGATTTTTCTGGAGGCTACAGCATCCTGGGTTACTCATCCTGAGAGAATGAATGCACTGAGGATATAATTACAAGAGTTAGACATCACTTATTCTCACTCTTTAAAAGATTCTTGTCAGGAGACTGATAGGTTTGGGTTATTTTTGTCTTCATATATATGTGTCCTCATATATATCATGTGAAATGCTGAAACTTTACTATCTCATTTATGCTTCCTCTTACAGTGCTGTAGATCCTCTGCCCAGTATTTAGGTTATGTAGTAATTCTACCCCATTTGCCACAGATTAATGAGGCTATAAAATAATCATAAAGCCGGGGCAGCCCTGGATTTTCACGCTCCTCACGTACTTCTATCTACTGCAAAATACTTCATCCAGAAGTAATTACCTGGCTTCTTCAGGCTCCCTTTAATGCTCCTTGACGACTCAAAATGAAGGAGACGCTGCCCCATTTTTGTCTGGGACATCAGCAGGGCGATGCCGACATCCATCGTGGTGCCTGAGGGGAGCTGAGCAGGTTTGGTGCCTGTTGGGGAGCACAGTGTCCATCCAGGTGACCAGACAGCAGGGCCAGGGGAGAAACCCTCCTGCTGCCAGGGAAGTGTTGGACAAACCGGTGGGGCTGGATGTGTCACCATGCCTATAACTCCAACCCTTTGGTCCTCCAAGCTTTGAACCTGCCACTCCTCTGATAAGACCCCAAAGCATTTCATGGCTCCAGTGAGACGATGGGCAGGAGGAGTGTCAAACCACAGAGAGGGATGTGGTGTTGCTTTGACCTGCTGGGAAGCTGCTGCAGCAGGTCTGGGTGGGAGGCAGAGGGGACTGTGTTGACCCACCTGAATATTTGGGCATGGGAGGTGGAAATTTTGTCAGAGTGGTATGGTAATGCACAGAAGCTATTTCCATTTTGCTTCCAAAATTAGGATGGTAAAAGTATTTGGTGTATTTTTTACTCCTCTGCCAGTTTGGGGGAGGTAGAGGTACAAGATTGTAGGGGGAAAATGTGGGTTTGTCCATTTCTGTAGTTTATTTTTAGGGTGTGTCCCTTTGCTCTGCAGGGTCTCAGTCCCTCTTTGGAGGATCCTTGTCCCCTCTCAGACTTGGGGGCCATCTCTGAGGGCTGGTTATGGGGTAGGAGGCACAGCACAGCCTGAATGGGTGTGAGAGTGACCTGCTACAGGGCTGGGCACTATTTCGGAAGCAGTGAGGTGAAGTCGGCAACTTGCAGAGAAATTGCTTTTCCTGCTGCAGCTTCCAAAGGCAGCCACAGCCCCTCTTCCCTGTGCCATCACTTCCCTTGGATCCTTCCCTGAGAGATGGCCCTGAGTTGGGGGTTGAGGTGTGCCTTTCTCTTGTGAGGGGCTGATAGAGGTGAATCATTTCCTCGGAGCAGAGAGGCTCTGGGCAAAGCCCTCTCCAGGAAGGCCCCAGCAGTGCCACTCTCTCTGCATCTCTGAGGATGCCCCATGTTTCCACCCTGTGCTGTTTGATCTCTTATTTCCTCCAGATGTAAGTTGGGAGTAGCACCAAGTGCAGGATGATTTTCCACGTCATGGGTGGTGACTCCCCTCCTGATGAAGCTTTCTTTGAGAAGGAAGCCCTTCCCATGAAGCAGAGAACAAGAGGGTGGTTTTCCAGGCTCCTGACCCATCTTGATAGCAGTGTCACATCCTGACCTGAGGTGGGTCTCTGTGCCTGGAGAGTTGTAGACAGTGGTGCTAGTGACTGGGTAGAAGTCAGCTGGTCCTCAGCCTGCTCCACTGACCATCACCCATGATGCTGAGAAAGGGCATAAAGGTGTAGCTTGAAAGCATTCACAGACTGTATGTGATACAAATTCTCTTTCAGCTGGACATCAATTATTTTCTCACCTTTTTTCATCCTCCTTTCCCCACAAGTCTGGGGTGGTGTTCCCCCTTGTTACATATCTTCCCAGTGCAAACTGACCTTATGAGACTGTAACTCCTACCACCTTAGAAATATGTGTATATAAAAATTTAAATACAATTTGTATGTAGGTGTGTGTTAATAGTGACCTGCTCTCCGCTGCCAAATGGCACGTAGGCTCCTTGAGCATCCTCACCTCATTACATGTGTTTGGGCACGTGAGGTTTCACTGAAGCCAGTGGAGCTGTGCCAAATTATACCCCTGCTGCACTGGCCATGGGGTACTGGAGGAACTAGATTTGTGTTACAGAAACTGGGTGACGTGTTCTGATGGTGATAACACGGTAGTGAAAGATGATAAACCCGGACTCGTGAAACTGGAGCATCTGCTACTTGTTTTGAACCTGACCTGATTTTGTAGTTCTAGGGATGGCAGGTATGAAATTTGCTGTTTGAGGAATCAGACAGCAGCTGCTTAATCATTTATAAAGTTAAAAGACAGTGGCATTTCATTTCTGATGTGAAGTGCTAATTAGTTTACCATGGGATCCAGGCTGCAAGAAATTCATGTTTCTGGTACAGCGGCTGTTCGTCTTTAAAAATGTGTTTATCTGTCACGGTGTTATGTTTATATTATTCATGTAGAGCAATACAGTACAGCCCAGGCTCTCTGAGAGGAGGGAAAACATCAGCATCTCATTTACAAGTATGTAAGGCTGTTGTTAAATAAACCTGTTAGGGGCTGTGCCTCACCCAGAGAGGAGGCACTAAAGCCTCCCTCTGCAACCATGGATCACTTTGGGTGTAGTTGTGGCTTTCAGCTTCATCAGTCAGGTGCAGCTCAGAGGACAAAAGATGGGAATCAAAATTCCTGGTATAGCACCTGGGGAGTCATCCAAATACCTACATTAGATGCTGTTGTTAGCATTAAAGGGAGTGGCATGGCCCTTTCATGCAGATGAATTTTGTTTCTAAATTAAAGTTTGATAATGTGAATGACAGTAAATAAATCTTTGTGGAAGTGTAGACTTATTTTGGAGAGGTCCCAAATTTGTGCTAATACAAAGGATTAAGTAGGTTAGTTAGGAGTATATTCCAATTTTTTTCCCCCAGTAATCTTAAATAACCAAACTGGTTTGCAAACACCTTTTACCAGATGTTGAATCTTGCTTCAAAAGCTCTTGATCAGGGCAGGTTGGATTACAGGCTTATCCTCTGCACTGGTGCTGCTACTTAAGCATCTTATGTACTGAGAGGTTTGAACATCAAAGAGAGGGCGCCCAATGTCTGTATTTCACTTTAAGTTGGTAATTAAGGGCCAGAGTGTAGCAAAAATGGTTTTTGAAAAGTCACTTCATCTTTATTTGGGGTTAATTGTATTAATGCTCTCAGCTTGACAGGCTTGGTTCATGACAGGAATTTAAAAAAATGAAGTTGTAGGGAATATGCAGCTTCAGCATTGTCTGAGAAAGTCCTAATTCCCAAGTAATCCTGTTGTTCGTGCTCATGAAACCTATAAAACAGCACCTTTGAGCAGTTTTTAAATTTATTTTTAAAGACTATGTAATCGTGTGCTGTTGGCTTCTAACTTGAGGAAAATGGGAAGATTTTGATGAAAATCTGCACACAGACCTGTACAGAGCAGAGAAACACGTCCGGGTGAAGCAGGGTGAGGTGGGGCTGGTGGGAATTCAGGGGACAGGGTGGTACCACGTGCTTTTGTATCCTAGCGTGGACCTCAACAATGCTTATGGGTTTGAGCCCTTGGAGTTGAGGTAACACCAGATGTCAACAGTGATGTGCACCATCAAACAGAAGTGTCTCTCATAACCTTGTGAGGGCGCTTGGTATTTTCGTTTTTTTTGTCTTCCCTGAACTTTACTGCTTGTGCTGCAGAATATTACGAATATTGGTTGCAATCATATAGTCAATATGAGTACAAATTATGAATTAAAGCATGTTTTAAAGCATGGGTCAGGACAGACATCTGCTGGCCCATAGAATTAGGCATTTTGTGCATCTGTACAATAACTCACTTTTTATAGTTGAAGGTTCAGAGACCAAAAATGATCAAAGCTTTAATTTCATTAGCTATCACTAGGGACTGTGTGTGTACTTTTCTGTATGTCTAATCAAAAGTCTTATCTAGGAGCAATACTGCTCTGTAGGTTTTAAAAAAAATTGATGGTCTTGTCCTCTGGCCTCACAGGTAGATGAATTTTTTATTCATATGAACTTTATATGAGTGTCTTTGAAAACAGAAGCAGCAATTCAGCTAAGCCTCATTCTGTTCATTTTGGCACAGAATATAACATGCAAGGAAGCCTGAGAATCCACTTGGGATCATCTTTTCCTATTATGTTGGTAGCAAACCTTTGTTCTTTTTAATACTCATTATTCTGGACCTACAATCAATAATATAAGGAAAAGCGTGAATCTGCCACATATCAAGTTTTCCGTCGCCTTTTAAAGTGACATTCTCCTTAGATCCCTGTGGTGTAGGCTTATTCCTTATCAGAAATGAATGCTGTGTTGTTCACATGGCTGTACATCAAACAGATCTGCAGTAGCTGCCTCTTGTGTTCTCTTGACAGTGGTACATATATCTACAAAGACCTTTCCTGAGATCTCTCTCTTCCCCCTCTTTTCCTCATGGAATAGATATCTGGATATTACAGCCTTTGGAAGCCACCTGGGTATTTGTGCTACTGACTTTCCCTTGCTGAATTTTGTGATCTCTGTTCTGATTCTTAAGGAGCTTGGATATTATTTAGGTATTTCAAATTAACTCACTTGCAACCAGGTTCTGAAAGTGGAAGTCAATGAAAGACTGAGATTGATGTGCACAGGTAATTAATCAGCTGCATATAAACCCCATCAAAATTACCCTAATATTGCATTTAGCTGCTCTTTGCATCATAAACTTTCTTTGCTCTTTTTTGTTCTGTTCTTTTGGGTGTTCAGTGTTATTCAGGTTCAAGGGACAGCACACTCATGTACTCAGGTCAGCTGAGAAGGTGAAGTCCAGATGGCACTTGATTCATATCTTTCATCACCTACATCATCTGCTGAAAGGATGACAAGATGTGTGAAGTTTCTATTCGTGAGACTGGACTTTAATTCCATGTTCCCTAAGAAAATGTGGGGAAATGGCTCTTGTTTGGCTCAAGCCTACTCATGGAGCTGTAACTTTACTGTACTGAGGAGGGAAGGCTTGAGTACTCATGGTTCTGTCTTCCAAGGTGGAACTGTCTAAGGCCATCACTTGGGTTCACAGTAACTTGTGAAGCATAAAGAATAATTGTGCAGAATATGTAGGTTCAATTTAAAGATACAATGGATTATAGACCAATTGAAAACAAACAATAAACATGGGAAAAAAACCCCCACAAACAAAAAAAACCGCACCAGAAATCCCTTGTGCTCTGTTAGAGGAGGGGGGAAAAGCCTCACCATCCTTATTTTTCAATCTACTTAGATGATGGGGGGGGAAGAAAAAAGGCAAAACAAAAAGGCACTGAGGACAGCAGGCGCAGTGCAGAACCACGTAAACTTTTCCTAGTGGGTTGGTTGGATTTTCCTGGCGCAGGACAGGGGGCTGTTCCCTGCCCTGTTTCTTTAGCTACAAAGCTCCTTTTCTTTTCTTTTAGAACTGCAACTTGAAAATTGTATTTTCTTTTTTTTTTTTTTAATCTGTGTTTAAATTTGGATATGACTTGACCACAGTGCGCAGATGCCACTGGAGATCTTCCCAACTGGTTCCTCTCCAAAGCAGTGTTTTGTGAGGGAATGGCAATCACCCACTGCCAAGCTGGTACTGGCTTAGGTTAGTGGAATAACCCTGTGGATATTTGTCACCACTCTCTCCCAGTGGAAGATGGAAATTTTTTCTATTTCATACATGTGGGTTGATGTCAAAGTCCTCTAAACACAGAGCAGTGTTGGGCAACACTGGAGGAGGAGGATTTCCTTGTGGCTACAGGCTCTAAGTAATTCCAAAAGGTGATAAAACCCTTGGGGTGGGAATATTGGTGCTGGATTTCATTGTAGAGCCCAAATCTTTACTTGATTCTTGTTATAAGAAACCATATCCTTCTCCGCACCAGGTCACTTTGTAACAGCTTCTAAAAACATTTGAAATATAGTTGTTGTTTTCCCCATGTGAAAAAAAGGCTCAGAGGGATTGAACCTACCTGGCAACAGCATAGCCAAGGGATACCAGCACCAAGAGGGGCAGAGTGGCTTTTGCTCCGTTATGCATGAAAGGAAAACGTGTGATCTTGTAAACACAGGTCCAAAGCCTGAATGAAACAGGCTTTCATTCTGTCTGCAGAATTACATCACCCCAGCTACGGCACCAGAGCTCACTGTGCATGAGCGTCGGCTCCTGCAATACGGAGAAGGTTGATTAATAAGGAATGAAATGGGATTTCTGAATACTTGCACTGTGCTACAGGCAGGCAGGTGTCTTCCTTCCGTGAGGAGCATTTGGGACAGGCAGGCAGTGCCCTTGGGGAAGCAGTGCCAGCAGTGCTGTGGGATTTACCTCTCCCATCCAGCCTTTATACAAGCTGTTCCTGCCCCTTTCCGATCATTTCGTTGCATAAGAGAGTTTACTCTTACAGGTTTGTCCTGCTGATGTTTTTAGCCAAAAATCTGCTCTTTGAGTAGTTTCTTCAGCAAGGTGCTGATGGTGGCATGTGGGCTCCCCAAGGCTTCTGTCCCAAAAAGCTTAGGAAGTGTCAAATCCTCTGAGGCGGTCTTAAAAAAGATTAATCACGCTTTGACTTCCACCCTCCCTTAGCTTGTCCTAGGAAGGAGCTCACAAATGAAAGGTGCGGCTTGGCAGCATTAACATTTTAAGCCCCAGAAGGGCAGGGTGCTGCTTAATTTTAAACTGACTTGAGGCAAGGCTGGAGTCTCTTGTGGGTTATTATTTCAGTGTTTATTTGCTGTAGGTTGTTTTCAAAGAGCTCAACTAGAACATGCAGCTTTGTTTTTCTCATGCAGCAAGTGCTGTGTTAATGGAGTTAGTCTGAGCATGGAGCAAAATCATCACTTTAGCAGGTGTCGTGTGTTTAACCCATATGATGCAATAACTGAGAGGGAAGTGTTGAACAGAGATGGCTCTGAGCTGTGGGTATTTGCCACATTCTGAGCTGGAAGAGAAGTTAGTGCTTCTGTGAGGTGATTCTGAGGGTGGTGAGGCTCTGGCACAGGAGCCCAGAGTTGTGGCTGCCCCGTCCCTGGAGGTGTTCAAAGCCAGGTTGGAGCAACCTGGTCTAGTGGAAGGTGTCCCTACCCAGGGCAGGGGGTTGGAACGAGATGTTCTTTAATGTCTCTTCCAAGGTGTATTCTATGATTCTGTTTCTGCAGGACTATTCTGAGCTCTTTTTATTTCCCTCTTTCCTCCACTTGCTGGCTCCCAGAGGTGCTTTTTTTCAAGTAGGATTTCTAGTCTATAATTTGATCACGGGCTCAGCCGGGAGAAAACGATGACAGCTTTGTTCCCTGTATGGCAGATAATGAGGTGTCGGAGGCAGATAGCGCCGGGTGTGTGTGTGCAGCGCCTGCCCAGCTCACTCAAGTGCGGCAGCGCTTAACGCCGGCGAGTGGCTTCCTCTCCTCCCGCAGCGCCTAAATGGGGTTGTTGTCAGGGCATATGGCAAAAGGGTTAAAATTTAATTAGAAAACATAGTGGCAGCTACTGGAGCTTAACAGAGCTTTATATAAGCTGCTAAGAAGGACAAGGCTGCTGTGTGAGCTGCTGGTAAGGCTGAGCTACTGCAGCCGCTGGCTGGGCGTCAGGCGCCGGGGCATGCCTGGGAATCTGCCCAGGAAGCGCCGTGAAAGAGGAGTTTGTTTTAAGGCTTGACCCTGGCTCTGTGCAACACTCCTGCCCGCCGCCCGCCGTATAAAGCCAGGCTGCCGTCATGCCAGGCGTCTGAGCGAGGCAGCGGGAGCCAGCCGGGACGGGGGGTTTGTTTTCCCGGCGGAGCAGCTCATGGCTTCGGTGTTCATGTGCGGGGTGGAGGATCTGCTGTTCAGCGGGAGCCGCTTCGTGTGGACGGTGACGGTGGCAGCGCTTAGACGATGGTACGCGGCCCGGCTGCGGGCGTGCCGGCAAGCCCTGCGAGCGTGGTGTGGCCTCCGGGATGTCTACCAGGTAAAAAAAAATCCCCACCCTGGTCATCGCCCCAGGTTTTGTTTGGAAAAGCATCGTGGCACCTGAGGGGTGCGTGCTCGCCCTCCGGAGCGGTACCTCTGTGCGCACCCCGCGGTGAGGCGGGGACGGGATGGGGTGAAGAGCATCGAGGCAAAAGCTGCGAAAGTACTCAGCGTTCCTAACCTGGGTCTGAGCTGATGCTGATGTCCGGTATTGCTGTGCCTGAATTCAGGGTTTGGGAGAAATATTTTCTGTGCCAAATATGTTTTATAAGTCAGTTTATCTAAAAGTGTTTGGACAGGCAGCTGCCCCCCGTCACAGCCCCTCGGAGCCCCTCTTGCTGCTGTCACCATCTTTGCACTCGGATCTGGGGGACAGAGCTCAGCTCTGGCTGTGCTGCCATCGGGCACTGGGAGCACAATACCCCCTCCTCCATGGGAGAGACTGACTGTAGCCTTTTCTGCTGTGTTTGTGTCACTGAATAGTGGCAGCTTGTAACGTGATAGTCTTTTGCATTGCAAAGTGGTTCTGCCTGGGGGGGCTGCAATGAGTCCTGGAACAGCAGTTGGGGGCTCCCCTTCCTGCAGGCAGGAAACACAACCCATACTTGCCGTGACTGTGGTATCCAGTTGCAGTGAGGGTGGTGTCACTCTTTTTGGAGTCTGTTCTTGCTGGCAGTTGTTTGTTTCTGTGTGTCTCTATATCTGTCTCACGTGTAAACTAGTGCTGTGTGCCGGGTCCCAGTGTCAGTGTGCGTGTTTGCTACATTACTTGAATGTTTCAAAGCAGCTTCTTCCCTCCTCCTGGTGTGTTGCAATACAGAGAATGACACAGCTCGTAGCAAACAGACACAGCTCTCCAGAAGCATCAAGATGTAACTTCCATGGGAAAGTCATGCTAACAAGACATCTGTGCCTATTTAATCCTGAAGGGATCTGTTGCTATTTAGCTTTAAGGTGTGCTCAGGAATGGGAGAGCAGCTTTACAGTGACAGAACTGCTTCCAAGTGCTGGAATGCATCTTGGCATTTTGTACAGGTGATGGATGTAAGCACTTTGTGATGTGTCTGACACAGGTGTCACTTGAGGAATATGGATCATGACTAGTTAGGGAATGCAGGAGTAAAGGTATCATTGCTCCTCATTTGCCCGTCTTTACTGAGCTGAAGGAATGTGGTGGGATGAAGTCCTGGTGCTCTGCTATCTCTAGAAATAAAATCTAGCTACATCTGTACTTAATGGGTGTTTATTTTTGGAGTCCATCACATAAAGAGTGTGGAGCTCAGACTGCCTTTGCTCTCCACTGCATCCCCATAGAGGCAAACCCCATCCTTCCAGGGCTGGAATAATGGTTTGGTGAGGACCAGCTCTGACAACAGCTGTATTCAGCCTGTTCAGCTGCCATTCTCTGATGATTGGTTTGAAGTGAAAAGAGATTTTTTCAAAAACAAAGTGTGACTGTATCTGTGCCCAAACTTACTGTGTCCTAGTTGCTGTTTGTAGGTTAATCTTGTCTTTGTGAAAAGCATCACTGACTTGTGTGCGTGTCCAAAAGTGAAAACGGGAAAAGAGAGGAGATTGGTCTTTCTGTCATCTTTTCAGGCAGACCTTGAGCCAGGGGAGTGGACAGGGAGTGCCTCTTCCCCTCTCCCCTCTGCCCACAGCTTGTCACAGCCAGATTGCTGGGGACATACAGGGACCTGTTGCTCCACACTCACTGCTCCAAGGGTCATCCCCGGGAGATGAAACCCAGCAGGAACAAGGCAACTCTCACATTTTACCATCAGGAATTTCCTAGTGGTAATTTGGGATGTATTAAAGTGAGATGGCTGAAAGAATGCCCTGCAGCTCTTCCTCGCTGGGTTGCGTAACACTTGGCTTTTTGTGCTGGAGTCTTGACTACTCAAACCTCTGGCTGAATCCAGCCAGTGCAGGACTGAGTACACAGCATTAAATGTCACCCAACTGGTTAGATACCAGAGCCCTGCAAGAAGTTGAATCAAATATATGTTTTAATTTTTTTTTTTTAGGCACTCGAAGCTATGGAAACAGCTAGAGATTGTAGCTGAGTGGCCTTTACATACAGGGATGAACTCTGAACTGTTCTGGGTTACACTTGTTCACCTTGGGCTCAGTGGAGCAATACAAGTGCAAAACATGCAGTGCAGAGCTCTCTGTGGGGTTGTTTCTCTGAATAGGTGGATTTTGCAGTGTCTCTGGGACTCAGCTCTAATCTTGGGCATGGGATTGTGTCCCATCATTACCATAGATCCTGCATTGTCTTGGGCAGACTTTCTTCCTCCTCTGTGCCCCTATTCTTTGTATAATGGGTATAACAGCACTATCCTACCTGCCAGCGATGTTCTTTGTCCTCTCAGATATTTGCTACAAGTCCTGTACTTAGTGCAGCCACATGAAAGCACCTTTTTGCCCTGTGTTCTTATTAAAATTGACACCTGGACAGGTGGTTAACCAAGTCCTTTCCCAACCTGGCTTTTTGGAGACCGCTTATATTTCTGTAACTCCTTGGCATTCCTATTCCAGATGTGAAACATAACATTGGTTTTATATGCAGGCTCTTCTGACTAAAATTACACTTTTGCCCTCTCTGAGGACTCCTTGGGCTGCACATGGTATAACTGATCAGGAAACAGAGCAGAACTTGGTCACTGAGCTTTACTCATCACCTGCAAGCAATGAGCAGGGAATGGTGAGGTGACAGGTGCTTGTGCTGCTGCTCAGCCCTGGAGACTTCAGATGGCTTTGATCTGTATTTGGAGTTCATGTTGTTTTGTGGGCAAGTGGCTATTTTCGGGTGAGTTGGACACTGCTAGCAGAACTCTGTTTAATCATCAGTACATTACTGTGGTGAAAGGAAAGCCAGCAGAATTCCTTCTCCCCAGGCTGCTACATCTGTTGTTCTGGTGAGAGTTTTTTTTTTCTGGTATTTTAAAAATATACTTCCTAGCCTTATGGAAGATCTGAGCTCGAGTCCCAGCTGGAGAAGCCACTAACACCTTCATGTGCCTGTGCAAGGCTCCCACCTCTGCCTTTTGAAGCCAGCAGGTGCAGAGGTGGTCACGGGGCTGCACCGTCTGGCCAGGGGAGGCTGAAATCCTCTCTGCCAGCATAAAGCCCTTACCTGCCTTAGCAGCTTTAAGTACAGCTAAAACCCACCCCAACGTGAACAAACCAGCCTCTGCCAGTCACCTTGTCCTTACCCTTTGTATTTCTGGCATGTGTGTGTGGGAAACACCTTCCAAGGTCTTACCTGGTCACTGGTGCAGGGACTTCAGCCCCAGCCCTGCAAGCCAAGTTCAGGTGCTTCCCTGGTCCCTGCTCCAGGGTGCTTGCCATCATCTGTCCCACCTGCCAAAAGAGAAGGGATGTCCTGTTTGCCCACAGCCTATTCATCTGGAGGGGCCTGTGAGCCAGAGCACTGCTGGGGTGTCCTGTTTCGCTCTGAAATAACCCCTGAACCCAAGCAGGGCGAGGGGCTGTACAGTTTGTGAGTTTATCCTCTGAGAGCTTGGGTTGTGTGCCAGGGAACATTGTCTTGTCCGTGGCAGGGAGCATTTGAAGCCTGTCCTAGAAATAACAGATTTGCAGAGACAGCTGATGGAAAAGCTGGCACAGATCTTCTGTCTAACAGCAGCAAGTCAATATGAGTTATTGGGGCTGTTAGGGCTTGGAAAAAGTCCTGGGTGACAACTCAACATAAAGCCTTCACACAAAGGTTTCCATTTCCTGCCAGAGAAAGGAGTTTGGGCTGTTTTTTGTTGTGGAGCTGTGGCCTGCAGCTGGGCTTTGGGGGTCATCCCAGAGCCCCTTTTGATGCCTAAGATGGGACAGCATGGCATTTCTAGGTGTTCTGATGCTCTCCCAAAAGAAAACTTTCTTCAGGGCTTTCCACATGCTAGTTTTATAGGCCACCTGTCTTAGATTTAATTATAGAGCAGTAAAACAAAGTGAAACTTTTATATAAATGAGGTTAATAAACAGTGGCAAAGCCAAAAACTTTGAGGATTGACATCCATCCTGTGTTCAGTCAGCTGTATTACTACTGGCCTGATTTTTCATTGGGATGTCAATGTGAACAGATCTGGGTGCAAGTCTTCCCCTGAGGTGTCAATGCCAGTTTCCACCTATACAACCCACAGCACAATGATTCCTCATTATGTTCTAAGCATGAATGAAACTTTGCATGAAAGTCTATATGCAACTAACTCTATAAATTAAAAACTGGTCAAAGTGAATGCTTTAGTGTCAGGGTTAAATGTGTGTCAGTCAGTCTGCTCTACACAAAGTGGAAGAGAAACCAGGCAAACTGTCCCCAGATTCCCTGCAGAATACAATGGCATGTTGTGATTGATCTACTGGATGTGAAATCAATTATGAGAGCATCTCTGTGACTAAGCAGTTTACAAATAACTGTGATTACCAGTTACACTGGTAATTTGACTAATAAATTCTGGTGTAAAAGTGTAAACTTTTCATGTGGGCCTTTTGGACAAAGTGCTTTTTAGCCTCTGAAAGGTCACGTCCACTGTGTGAAGTGAAAAAATTTTGCTGATGAAGCACAATAAATCAGCTTTGTACGTGGGTCTGGCCCATAAGTACCTGGGGTGGAGGAGCAAGAGAGGAAGTGGCTGACTTCTGTTTCCTCTGGTGCTAACGTAGTTGGTTTGGATAGTGAGCCCCATGTTTCCTCTGCTACCACACCTTAACTTTTCATTATAAAATATGCTGACATCAAGTCGAGGTGCCTTTTTTCCTTTTCTTTTCACAGTGATAAAAAGCAGTGCTGGAGCAGCAAGGGGGAGGATGGAGTGGGGGCTGCATTGTCAGGGCAGAGCTTTCCTTCTTCCACACCAGACAGACCCCAGGAGTGATGCTCAGCAGAAAGATCTCTAGTGTCCTAATGGGTCAGAACTTTCCAGAGGGAACTTGAAGTCCTTTTTAGAATATGTGCCTGTGTCCCTCCAACGATTTAAACTTGCACACTGGGGATTACCGGTTGCCCTGGAAAAGCTTTGCTCTGACTGCTTTCATCCAGATGTTTTCCTTTTTGAAAGGATCTGATCTAATGCTCTGATGCTGCTCATACGTCACCTGCAGAGCTTTGACTCTGCTAAAACCCCCGTCATGTCCAAACAGGACACATGGAGGTGTCCCTGTGGTTGGGACTTTGGGGGAGCCTCCAGCAGAGCTGAGGAAGGACTGGCTCTGGGCACTGCCTCTTGACAGCTTAGAGTTAATCTTGGCTCTACGTGCTTCCAACAGCAGCTTTCCAAAACTCTCTGCCAGACATATTTTCATCTGAGCTCATGATACAGTGTTTGCTGTTTGAGAGAGTTTATTCAAACAAAATTATGATTTTTGTACCGCTTCTCCCTCTTCTCTCGCAGACAAACTTCACAACCAGACTGTGAACTTCATCTCATTTCCTTCGGGGTGTCGCAGTGCCAGTTTCAAACAGTGCCTTCTATTCATGAGCCACTTGGGCCTGTATAAATATTTTTTTTCTTCCATCTGACGCAGCTCACAAATACGTTAGATTTCAAATGTCGCTGGCACCACTTCTCAGAAGCAGAGTCCTGTACAAAGGTATCACTGTATGAGCTTGCCTGGATAAATCTCCAATTTGGTCTTGTGCAGAGAGGCTGGTTAGCTCTCTCTGACTGGACAAGAACCACGTGAAAAGGTAAATTAAAAGTGTTTCAGGCACATGCTTCATTTTTGTCCTTCTGAGTGTTTAGCTCTCTGTCACTCCTTTTGCAAGCGCTGTCAGTGCAGTGCTTTGTGATCTTGGATGGACTGTCCATGTGCTTAAAATAACACTGTGCTATCTTTGTCTCCTCATTTTCTAAAAATCAGGCCATGCTTGTACAGTCTGCATTGCTCTTAAAACCTCTGAGTCATAATTAGTGATTAGTAATTCTACTAATCTTCTGTACAGATGGAGGCCAGTTCATTCTCAGGGACTGCAAAGAGGATAAAGCTATCAGTGCTGGAATATATTAGCTTAAATACCCTCCCACATACAAATACACATGTACACTTTTCCCCACTAATTGATCTGTCATTCATTTAAACATGCATCAGTGGTGTGTTGGGGAAGGAGATGGGGAGAGTAGGGGTCATCAAAATGCTGAGAAGAGCCTGAATGTGCTGGTTTTAGCCATTAAAAGCCATCATTGAAACTCCAAGCAGCATTAGGATTAAGACTGAGACATTTGTGGTTGCTTTTCCAGCTGATGTGGAGTAGGTGCTGTGCTGGTGATGGGTATCCAAGTGACGGGTGCCCCACTGTGCATTTCCTCACTTGCTGTTGGGCACAGGTGGTGGCAGAGCAGGGAATAGTGATGGAGAAGTCACAGCACACAGCACTTATGCCCATGGCACCGCTGGCTATGTGCTGTTTTCTGAGCATCCTGGCTTCACCTTTTGTGGGGCCGGTGGTTTTTGGGTAGGGCGAGGTGGGCTGGGCACAGGATGTGTGGTTTGGAGAAAGCCATGCTTGTTGGTGTCTCATGCAGGCAGCCAACTGGCTTGTGCATGGGCAAGGGAGGCAAAGGGCTAGAGGATGGGAGTTAAGCTGGAAGAGTGGGAGAGGGTAGTGCAAGAACTACATAGCATGAGAAGTACATGCTGTGTGAGCAAGGAAAGAGAGGGGAGAGACCAAGGAATGAAAAAATAATAATCCTGACCCCATTCAGGTCTATGTCAAAACCCCCAATACTCCAAACTGAGCACTGAAAGAAAGGGTGGGAAAACAAACAGGTAGCAAAAGAAAGGCAGCAGAAGTGCAGTGGGAGAGGAAAACTGAGGTTGGAGATAGGCAGGAAAAAGAATTAGGGGAACCGTGTTTCCAGAAAGGTGGCTTCCCTAGGCAAAGAGGACCCTGTCATGCTGAGTGTGGAGTTGTTTGGCTGCCACTGGACTGGACATGCTTGGTTGTCACAGTTGTTTAGGGAAGGCAAGTATGTTGGAGGAGATGAAGCCCATGGGGAATCTGGTTGGGCAGGCACACTTAGCAGGTGTGAATGGTGGTGTTTGCTAAGCCATAGGGAAAGTGGCCGTAATTCCTCTCTCATATCAAGCACACTGCATCTGTTCACCTTGTCAGAGAGGCTGGGATGTGCTGTATTTGCTGTAGGATCGTGTACCCTTTGGTGAGGTTTGGCACTGCCATCCCCAAACCCAGCTCGGAGCTCTTCTGGGGCCTCAGAGTTGCAGGGACTTCCCCCTGCTCAACTCCCAGCAGCTTCCCACCTCTTATGGGTACACTCTAATTTTTCTCATTTAGAAAAGCTTTCTGTACAGCTGAATTACACAGCTCAGGTCTGTTTGTTTGTTTGGGAGCCCTGGATCCCCTGAGCAGCCGTGCTCTTCTCCTCCAGCTATTCCTGTCCCTGTGGTTATCCCAGCAGGGCAGAAGTTGGCACCACCCAGGTAACCTTCACGTCATTTCTCTAAGGAAACATGACTCACTGTCTGTTTTCCATCTTATTTTTGGGGCTTTGGAGTCTGTGTTTTGGAGACAAATGCAAGTTTGTTGCTCTGAAATCCTCTCCCAAAACTGTCTGGGCTGCCATCCCTTAGGTTGCTGGTGCAGTCTGGACCAGCTGGCTGGACCTGACCTGGCACCCTCCTGCCTGATGTGGGGCCAGCTTATGTTTTTTTTATGAAACCTGTGATATTGAGCATTGCTTGGAAAGCTTTTGTAGTCTTATGACTATGAGAACGTTGGCTTTTACAGAGTAATTTGGGGAAAAAAGACAGCTCTCTGTCTGCAGTTATTTAAAAGGTGGATATTTGATCAAAGCTAGTTCTTCTGAATTAAACAAGGAGAGTGAGACACCTCTGGCATCTCACTGCATCCCAGGTGTCTGGGGTAACTGGGGCAAGTTGCCCTCTGGAGGTGTCTGTGTTGATGGTAATTCAGGAAGGCAGCCCCAGGTGAGGGGATCTGGGATGACACACCGTGTGATCAGGTGGACCAGCCCTACTTCTCTCCCCAGCAGGGTTGGGAAGGCTCTTGGTTTACACAGTGCTCTGCAGCTTCGTGGAGTCCCTTGTTGGTGTCAAACACTCAGTACACAGAGCCTCCTGTCTGGGGGACTTTATTTGGACCAAGAGGGCTTGGAACCTCTAAGAAGTAGGAGCCGTGCCTGTGAAGTGTTGCTTTCAAAAGTTTGACCCTGAGGTTCTTACTTTCCATTCTGACACAAGCAAATTAGTTTGTTCCAGGTGTTGAACTTTTTTTTTTTCTATTAAAACAGATCCCTGGATTATAAAAGTTGGGGTGGAGAGGTCTTCATAGTCTGTTCTCTTTGTTCATAGTGATTACTCAGCTAGGAGCATAAATAACTGAATAAGAGCATCCAACTGAACAAAAGAGATTGTTCTTGCTCTCAGGTGAGGTTGTTTTGGTGCTCCTGTGCTCTGGTAGTGTTCTGTGATGTTCCCCCAGCCTGTATCTCCCAGCCCATGCTGGATGCTGTGGTCCTGGGGTGGGTTATTCTGTTGGCATCAGTTTTCTTACTGTAATTTGTGTGGCCAGAGGATGTGAGTCAGTGGTGTTATTTAAAACCTTGGGTACCCATCCTAACAGCACATAAAAGGAAATTAATGATCCTGGGCTGTGCTTGTGGAAGAGGAACAGATTTTTATTTTAGATTTTGAAGTAGCTGCAGTAGTAGTGTAGATGTGAGATCGAGTGCCTCTTGTGTACCAGGCTTGTAGGTCACATTGGAGCTCTGGAGATTGAAGCCTCCTGGATTTGGGTGCACAGTTCTGTTTTTTCTGTCTGCAGTGAAAGTAGTGTTACATAGTTGTTTGCCTGGCACAGTTACACAGTTAGTGCTGCTGTGTCAGAGCCCGGAGGTGTGTGAAGCCTTGCAGGTTGATGTGTCAGAGGAGAAGAAATCAGTGGGATGAAGTACAGCTCAGTGTTCTGCACACAGAGAACATCCTGCAAAGGGAGCAGCAGAACAGCAGGTAGATGATTTGCTCTTACATCTCTACCAGTACCAAAGTGAACTCATGGAGCCCAGCCCTGACCCCAGAACAAATTCAGATTGATGGCCAAGGATGTAAACTGCATCTGGACTCCTGGTTCCCTCTCCAGAGGGCAGCACCCACATGAGAGACAGCAAACCCATGCTTTGGAAAGGAGTTTGGGAGAAATCCAGTGAAACGCTGTACTTGGGGGTGTCTGTTGCAGGGAGGGTCTGTGGAGGTGTGTGTGTGAAGTGAGGGCGGGTGTGCTGAAAGGACAAACTCTGTTTATCTCCATTCCTGTATCCCTTCAGATGGGTCAGAGAGGCTCCTGCTGCCACAGGGCTCAGCCTTGCTCCAAGGGATTGAAAGTGGGAGTGACTTGAAGTTCTTGTTGTGCCAAATTTTAATGAAAAGGCCCCTCCTGTCTCCCGGATGAGTGGGGTGGAAGAGCTGGAGGGGTGATGGCAGCTCCCAGTGAGCACAGAGCTGTCGGTGTGGGGCTCCTCGGCTGTGTGCTGGGGTGCAGGGGCTGGCAGGGACCAAGGTGTCACTGCCTCAGGACACCTATGATGTGCCTTCAGTTCGTAGCTGCTGGTTTTTAACTTGGGTTTTTTTCACCATAAAGGGGTTAATATTACAAAGGAAAAAAACCCACAGTTGTAACGCTTTCTCAGCTCGCCTCCATTTTTAACAATCACATTTCAACCCCTTGTGTCCCCTGACTCACAGTGGAAGGGCTTTTGTTTCTGAATCTGTAATCAAAGCAGCAAATGCGAAGGTCACTTCCTTCAGATTATATGGCAACGGAAGAAGCCCGGGATCGTGTCTCCCTTCTTCCCCCAGCTTGAATGTACAGAAAACATGAAGGCTTAGCACATGCATGCTGTGAGTACTTCTTGAGTTTCTTCACTCCTTTTAAACCAGCAGGGTGTGTGACGTGGAGGTAAGAGGCTACATTTTAATTTTTGACGTTTAGCAGTGGCGGATAATGTTGTTTAGTGTTGTTCAGGCGTGCCCCCGAGTTAAATGTTGTGCAGAACTCAGAACTGTGAGCGCAGGAGAACCGGCAGCCAGAAAGCAGCACGGAGCAAAGAGAGTTTGTTTTGGGGTACTTGGGTGGTACAGGCTGAAACCTTTCTGCTTGCTCTTCTCTTTGCCTTGAAGGATCACTCCATAAAAATTTATTTTGCACTCCATTGTGGAGATAAGGGGCTGTTTGTTTATCCCAGCATTTACAGCTGCTTTTTCCTGCCTTTGTTGTAAGCGCTGCCTTGGCTGCTTTAGGAAAGGGCTAAATCCTTGCTGGATTCTGGTAACTTTGCTGTAGCTGGAGAGCAGGTCTATAACTTCTTGTTATAGAGAACCTCTTTTTAGAGATTACTCTTTTAGGCTGCTCTGAGATATGACTTAACCCGAACAAAGCACAGATTCATGAGTCCCAAGAAAAGGCAGTCGGAGCCTGGTACAGTAACTCCTTTCAGCATGCAACTATTAAATGTCTCCTCAGAAGGTCCCCACCCCTCTCACCCCCCAAAAAAGCCTTGTGAAGAGGTTGGCTGGAGATGCAGCAGTGCACACGGAGCTGGGTAACTGGTGCTGAGAAAAGAGTCTGTGATCCAAGGCACTTGTTTCGCTTTAAAAGCAGAGTGTGGAGCCCCCCAGATCAGCCCCCCTGAGTGCCTGGCAAGGTGCTGGCACTGGGCTTGCTCTCTCCTCACCACACAGAAACCCTCCTCCCTGTCTGCTCCAGCCCACTGCCTGCTATTTTGACTTCTTACAGAAGGCTCAGGATTTTTAAAGTTATAGATTCAAAGGCAATGCAGATGGACTTGAGCTATAGCCTTTTCTAAAATTATTTTTCATCTCCTTCTCATCTAATGTCTTTTAAAGACTGGCATCTGAGTTTCCTGAAGGTCTGTTGCCAAGTGTGAGTGGCTGGAAAAGGGCAGGAATAGGATGAGCACAAACCTGGAGAGGATGGCAGATATTTGGTCAGGGCTTGCTTTGCCTGTGTCTCCTGCCTTGGGAGCCTTCCCTCAAAAACCCAAGCCAGGGGGATGAGCTGGAGGTGGTAGAGAGAGGGGACAGAGGAGCATCCTGTTAGAAGCCACCAGAAATGGGGGAGATCTTCAGGGCTGGGGAGAGGCAAAGAGGCACCAAGGGCAGGATGCAGGTCTCTAGAGATGGGAAACCCCTCTATAAGGGTGTTTTTTAGTTTTCTGTAACTATTCCCATTGCAGGGAAAGCAGAGTTTGTTCAGGTGGGTCAGGGATGGCTTCTGGGGTGGGATAAAACACAGGAAAAGTTGCCAGAAGCTCTGCACAGAATATCTCCTGAGACTCATGTTGTAGAGACTTAAGCAAAGAAGCAGGAGCTTCTTAACTGATTTGCCTCCTGGATGAGGAGTGAAGGTCAGAACAGGTCATTGGAGGGCAGATGTCCAGTCCTGCCCCATGGTGGGCACTGCTTGTCCAGAGACAGAGGATGCTGCTGCCTCCACACAGTGACCTTACCCAGGCTGCCAGTGCATTTGTTCTGTCAGGGAACATCAGGAAAGCTCTTTGATCCCACAGGATCTTTTTTTCCTCTGAATTCCCGAGAGATTGCACTGGAACAAAACATCACCATGGGCTTGTGTGCGGTAATGACCTGCCTGCAGTGTCTCAGCACTTCTGGTGATAAGAATGTCTCCACCAGACACAAATTTATTAGCTGTGTTCTGCCAAGGAAAGCAGATGTTGGATTTCATTGACTTGATATTTGTACGGATTGTTTCCTATTAATTTTCCTCTTTTTTTTTTTGTAGCTTTAGAGTTGCCTGCCTTTTTCTTTCTTGTTTTTATTTTAAATACATTGCAAAGTGATAGGAATGGTACATCAGCACTCGTGAAATGTTTGAGAAACACTTCAGTTTTCAACATGAGACACCTTTAAGGAGAATACTCATGCAGCAAAGGGGGCTGTTCCTTCAAGAGGGTGGCTAACCTCTCCCCCTCTGTCAGAGGGACTCAGCATCTGTGATAACACTGCCAGCGAGATCCTGTGGCCTTTGGCAGTGTCAGGAGAGGTGAAATGCTGCCTGAATGCTGATTGTCAGCTAGAAAGTCTGGGGCCAGCAGAGCCAGGGAAGGCTTTTCTGCAGCAGTTTGTCCCTCTGCCTCCTGCCATGGGAGCCAGTGCTGCCTGTGCACTTGAGCGTGCACAGGTCGTGGGTGAACATCTCCTGCAGCCCCATGTGGGCTGGAGCAACAGCAAGTACAGGAAACAACCATGGGTGGCATCAGGAAGGGCATCCACACTGCAGCATTTCCTTGTGGGGAGGAGAGGGGTGAGATTTTTACGTTTCACGCTCCTGGTAGAGAGCAGGGAGCAGCAACTCTCCTGCTTATATTTTGCTCTTGGCAAAGGGCTTTATCTCCTGGCTGGAATATTGGATTTATCATTTTGAGAATGATTGAATTAATTTATTGCCTGGATTTTAATTTATCACTGCTCCTTGGTTTTGTTTTGGGTTTTTTTTATTGCACTGTGCTCATCATTATTTCTGAGAACTTTAGGAGAGGAAGAAGAGATTTAGAGCTGCACGACCTGCTCCAATGAGTGGGATCTTTCTGACGACCACAAGAGGCTGTGTCTGTCATCCTGTACAAACCATCAATAGAGAAAATGAAGGGAGTCCCTTAGATTTGCCATCCCCTGCAATGAGGAAATAATAGAATAAATGGGAAAAAGCAGAACTGCATGGAAAGTGTGCTGGCACTTGGCCCTGCAAAGCCGGAGTGCCTGCGGTGAGGGAGAGCACTTGAGCTGTTTGTTTGCCAGACTTTTTCACTTGCTCAGCTGGTGGGGCTTACTTGAAAGTCAGTTGATGCTCTGCAGGAGCCAGTTTTTTCATCGTATCTCCATTTCACATGGCTATTTTAGGAAGGTGCCATGCAACCCGGGGAGCCTCTCAGCCCTCTGTTCCAGGCACTGTGTTTTATCTCCAACTCTTTTTCAAACTTCAGCAGAGCCAACATTTCCATGTAAAGCATCATCAAAGGGGCATCAAAGTGCAAAACTTGCACTTAAGATGAGGCAGGCTGGAGAGAAATAAAACATCATTTCTGTACGTGTCATTCAGTCATCTGTCCCTGGCTGGCTGGATCTGAGAAAGAACACCAAGGCTGGGAATGGCTGTGTACAGTCCCTGCAATTGCTGTGGGTAAAGCAGGGATGGGAATGTGAAGAGCCAGGGTGGGCTCTGCAGCGCTTTGGAATGATGAGGGTGGCACATGGAGCCAAGCTGATGAGGTGCAATAGAATGGGCCTGGGTTGGGAGTGACCTTAAAGATCATCTAGGTCCAACCCCCCTGCCACGGGCAGGGACACCTTTTGACCAGGTTGCTCAGAGCTCCATCCAACCTGGCCTTGAACAGCTCCAGGAATGGGGCATCCACAACTTCTCTGGGCAATAGTGCCATAGCACAAAGGGTGAAAGACGTAGCCAGCCACTGCAGTGCATCACTGGCTATTTAACATTAAGCAGATACTGGCTTCTGTTAAAGGTTAATAGCAAGATAACAAATGATTTAAGGCAAAATCCTGACCCTGTTAAAATTAATGGCAAAATTAATTGACTACACTGAAGCCAGGATTTCCTTATTACTTAAAGATTAGGAAGGAGAGGCAGTATGTCTGGAGACATGGTCTGTCCCTGTAAAGCTGGTGGAAGCTCTGCCATTACCATCACAGTGGGTTTATTGTGTCTCTGTGCCTTGGCACGAACCCACTGGCTGCCTGGGCTGGAATGGGCAGAGACTGGGAAAACCTGGGTTTTTGGGCCCTGAGTGACTCGTGGTGTTTTGCAGGAGGTGTTGTGAGTCCAGGACACTGTGAGGGGAGGGCAGCCATGCAGAAGAGGTATCACTTGGGAGCTCTTGCAATGCACCCCTCTCTGGCAAAGGAGGTGGTGGAGAGGCATGCAGTGGGGTGGGATGGGGGTGTCTTTCCCAGATCTTCACCTATGGGAGAGGGGAGCATTTCTAATCCTCATCTGTTTCCCCCTGAGCACCTCCCACCCTGGGACACTGGGTGACAGGCACCTACATTGTTCAGGGAGGACCTGGGGGCTGCAGACAGGCTCCACAAAATGTGAATCATGGTGTTTTTTGAAAGCTATGCAGATCCTTTAAAAAGCTTCCTTAGTAATGCTGGTATAAACCCAAACTTCTGTTTGTTATTTTTCTGCTTGTTCCTTAAAGTTTTGAGCGATTCCAAGTGCTGGAATATGATGAAGCTTTGCTCTCCCAACAGACACACAAGGAAACTCTGAGGTCATTTAAACCATTATAACTTTTTCCCTCTTCCCCCCAGCTGCATGCAGGCCCCTTCCTTCCAGAAGGAAAAGCGAAGGCTTTTATTTTCCTGAGATGTGCCTAGTTAGGGCAAGCTCCATGTTGGAATACATTTTTGCTTCTGATTTCATATTTTGATCAGGCCATGCATGTTCAGGGGCCAGACATAAGCTGGCTGGTTGTACCAAAGTCAGTGAAGCAATGCTGATCTGAGGCAGCTGAGGAGCTGATCCTAAACACCTTCAGGACCAAAGGGAAAAACCCACCTAAATGCCAGTGAAAATCTGAAGTCAGTGTAGGGGCTTCAGTATTAAGCTTTGAAATCTCTTATAGGCGTATGATTTACAGAAGAGAGGTTTGGATAAAAAAACCAAAGCCCTGACAGGAAATTACTGGTGATGCTTTATAGGTGGTTAACTGCAGCTCAGGCTGGGATTTGGAGATGAAATCCTTTAAAGTTCCAGGTTGTTCTCTGGGCTCGTGCACCTGCAAAGCAGTACTGCTGCTTCTGAGTCACCAGCCAAAAGCAGGATGGAAGAATTTTGGGACCCCCTCATGGCACAGGCTTTGTGGAGGCTGGGTCAATGTGGCAAAGGGACAGCATTGCCTCCAGTGAGTGGGAGTATTGCTCTTTGGCTTTTTGTTATCTACAGGATTTTCTTCAGTGCTCTGACTGCTTGAGCCACAGTGTTGTGCCTGTTTCAGGAATAAATGAGCCAATTTTTATAAGCTATGTACTAATGATGCACCACAATCCAATTTCTCACTTTCAAAACTGCAGTTTTAAGGCTGTGTGCTGGCCATTTATTTAGTCAGAATGGTTCCCCTTTCTCTCTCATCAGTGCAGGTGGTTTTTTCTGCCTGTAAAATACCTTCTGGAGCTACTTACCTGCCAGTGAAGTTTAATTTCTCGTGGTTACCCTACCAGGAGCTTATGGAAATAACATGCTTGGTTCAGTGCAGCTGGGACTGAATCCCTGGTGTCACACTCAGATGTTTCCAGGCAGAGCCCTTTGGGTGTTCAGGAGCAGCACCTGAGTCTGAACAAAAGGGTTTATCTTGGGAGGAAGGGAAGAGGAGAACTGGGTGAAAAGGTTTACTCCTTCCAAAAGACTTGTCATGGAATTCAGGGTGTTAAAGGTGTGAAGCCTTGCTTGGATGGTGGGAGTTGGTTTTAAATCTTCTGGTGATGAGTATTTAGGTGGATGCAGGGCCCTGGCACAACCACCCTGTCCCTGGGCAGGTCACACTTACCCATCAGTGCAATGTGGGCTGCTGAGCCCAAATTGTGGCATGTCCCCAGTTGAGAACAGCTGGGAGGCAGGGACAGACCTCTGAGCATTTCAGTGGTACAAATAGTTCCCAGTTTTGTCTTACTTACGTGCATCTTATGTGTAATCCTTCCTTCTTTGTCCAAAAAGTTGTGAGAGTTTGGGGGTTTTGTTTTGGGGGAGATTTTTTGTTTGGTTTTTTTTTTTTTTGCTTTCCCTGGGAATGAAGACTCCAGACCTTCTTAGAACAAAAAAGGCTTAAAAATAGAAGTCAGTGACAGATATAGCCAAGCGACTTCTCTGTAGTTTGCCCAGTTCTGGGAGGAGAAATCTGGCTTGGAGGGAAAAGCAACACATTGGAGGGTTTGCTTCTGACTTGAACCCTTCCTGATTCTCATTCCTAAGCTGCCCTTCAGGAGATGTGTTATTCTGACAGCTTTTTTTTTTTGGCTCAAGTTTTTTTTTTTGAGATTTCCTGTTTACACCCTGTCTAATTACTCTTTTCTTTTTCTTATTTTTTCCCCAACTGGATGACACACATGGATGTCTAAAAATATTGCATGTAACAACCAGCTTCGAATAGGGAGGATGTTTCTGTCCAAGAGAAATAGCATAAATATCCTGCATATGTTTTTTTTCCCAAATAAACATTCAGGCTCAGGATATCATAGGGAATTGGTTTAAGTAGCCAAGAAGTAGGTTTTTTTCTCTCTGCCTTGTTGATTTCTTTTTCTTTTTAAAGGATGGATGTTTTAGAAAATCCACCTCGATGATTTTAGATGGAGGATTTCTTATTTTTAGTCACAAAAAATGGAGGGCAAAATGTTGCTTCTCCCAGCTATATGAAACCTTTATGATAATGTTAATTTGCAGCGTAGAAACACATCTCAGCCTATGCTTTAATTTCCACACATGGATATTCTGAGAACTGTGTGTTTCTTTTTCCTTCACTATCTGCCTTTTTTACTGAAGATTTGGGTAAATAAGGTGTTCTTGCTGACAGCCCACTGCCTGTGAGTTAGGAGAGCTGCAGTATTCTGATGTAACTACTTCTGCATTGGACAGTGTTTGTCTCTTTTCCAGTCCTCTCCATTTTTGAGTTTTTATTGCTTACTTGTGTGCAGAGCATGACAACTTTGGGAAGCAATAAGTACCAGCATCCAGTATGGTTTTGCCAAAAATAGGGCTGTGTAATGCCTCTCTGCTGATTTCATACTGGGAATGAGATGAGATCCAGGGATGCTTCATGAATTTTGTGCTGCTACTTCTTTTACTGGATAATAGCTTAAGTATTAGCAAAACTTTTAAAAATAACTGCTAGGAAGACCAATTTGGGGGCACATTGCTAAAATATAGCAAAATTGTTCACTTGTACAAACAATGCAAAATCAATGAGAATAAGCTGAAAACAGATGTGTGTGTGTGTGTATATATATCTCAAGACTGCTCACACCAGCTCTTGACTGAGCCAGACAGTGATGGATTGGTCCAGCCACATAGAAAATCAATTATATTGTTCAGATTAGCAAGGCGTCCTGAATTAAAGATGAAAGAAAATGTATCAGCAAGGGCTCCAGGGTGTTGGGTCTTTGAGGAGCCCAGTGCCCTGAGAGCCAGGGAGCCAGGACGAGTCCCTTGCAGAGCCTGAGGAAACGGGCTTGTGAGCGGATGTGCTGAGGGGAAATAAATCACACCAGTGTCACTGGGGGAGTTAAAAACGAGTCCTTTGCTGCTGCAGCTCCAGGAGCTCAGGGTCTCCAGTCACTGAGCTGGAGGCTCTCTTCCATGGCCAAAATCCTTATGCATCCATAGTGATGAAGTTCTCTTTATGAAGCTCTCCAGCTCTTCTTCAGGTGAGAGAAGGGGATCTGACTGTTGATACCTGTGCTGAGTGTGTGGTGTTGCTGCACCACAGTCATGTCACACCTCTGTGTCACTGTGCTGGGACCATCCAGGGCAGGTGGAAGGGGATTGACACTCCAAAGCTTGTGAGGTGGGCTTGGAGCTGCAACAGCCTCTGAAGCTTTTGGTTCTGCCTAATGTACAAAAAAGGCTTGTGAAATGTGAGTACTGCCTTGTGTATCAGAGCCCTGTCTGCACAGGGGGGCAGCTCCATG